>NC_029780.3:71921447-71943463 GCF_000817695.3 Arachis duranensis | reverse complement strand
AAAGTCTAACCTTGTCTGTGGTATTCCGAGTAGGATTCCAGGATTGAATGACTGTGACGAGCTTCAAACTCCTGAAGGTTGGGCGTTAGTGACGGACGCAAAAGAATTACTGGATTCTATTCCAACCTGATTGAGAACCGACAGATGATTAGCCGTGCTGTGACAGAGCATTTGGACCATTTTCACTGAGAGGATGGGATGTAGCCATTGATAACGCTGATGCCTTACATACAGCTTGCCATAGAAAGGAGTGATGAAAAACTAGTAGGAAGAAGAAGGAAAGTAGAGATTCAGAAGGAACACAGCACCTCCATACACCTATATGAAATTCCCACCATTGAATTACATGAGTAACTTTATCTTTATTTTCTGTTTATTTTATTATGTTTATTTAAACCAATAATCTCTTAATCCAATTAAATCCACCAGACTGGGATTTACAAGATGACCATAGCTTGCTTCATACCAACAATCTCTATGGGATCGACCCTTACTCACGTAAGGTATTACTTGGATGACCCAGTATACTTGCTGGTTAGTTGTGCGGAGTTGTGACAAATTGTGATTCATGTTTGAGAGCACCAAGCCTTTGGAGACATTGTTGATGATCACAATTTCGTCCACCAATCACCCCTAGCTATAGTACCTTCTTAGGTTGCAGGTGTGCCATGATATAGGAAGCTCTCGCCTGTCGAGTTCGGAAAGTTTGTAGTAGCCCTTTTCTGATACTTCTATGACTCGGAAGGGTCCTTTCCAGTTTGCTGCCAGCTTTCCTTCTTCAGGTCGAGTTGTTCCTATATCGTTTCGGATTAGGATAAGGTTGTTTTCAGCAAAGGCCCGCTGTATTACTTTTCGGTTGTATCTGGAGGCCATTCGTCTTTTCAGCGCCTCTTCCCTTATCCGAGCTTTCTCTCGGATTTCTGGAAGTAAGTCGAGCTCTTCCCTTTGAAGTTGGGAATTGACCTTTTCGCTAAAATGGATTACTCTGGGTGATCCTTTTTCGACCTCTACTGGAATCATTGCCTCCATTCCGTAAGCTAATCGGAAGGGTGACTCCTTTATTGTGGAATGTGGAGTCGTTCGGTACGCCCATAGGACTTGTGGGAGCTCCTCAGCCCAGGCTCCCTTTGTATCCTGTAATCTCTGTTTTATCCCTGCTAATATAACTTTGTTAGCAGCTTCGGCTTGCCCATTGGCTTCGGGGTGCTCAACAGAGGTGAATTGTTGTTTTATATTCAGGTCGGCCGCTAGTTTTTTGAAGCATGCATCTGTGAACTGGGTACCATTGTCTGTAGTGATGGAGTATGGAACTCCGAACCTTGTGACGATGTTTCTATACAGGAATTTCCGACTTCTTTGAGCTGTGGCATTGGCTAGGGGTTCTGCCTCGATCCATTTTGTGAAGTAGTCTATTCCTACTATGAGGAATTTGACTTGTCCTGATCCTTGAGAAAAAGGTCCGAGGAGATATTCGTTGCACTTCAACTTGGTGAATGTGATGAACCGTGACACTCGTCATCATTCTCACCTATGAACGCGCGTGACTGACAACCACTTCCGTTCTACCTTAGACCGGGCGCATATCTCTTGGATTCCTTAATCAGAATCTTCGTGGTATAAGCCAGAATTGATGGTGGCATTTATGGGAATCCGGAAAGTCTAACCTTGTCTGTGGTATTCCGAGTAGGATTCCGGTATTGAATGACTGTGACGAGCTTCAAACTCCTGAAGGCTGGGCGTTAGTGACAGACGCAAAAGAATCACTTGATTCTATTCCAACTTGATTGAGAATCGACAGATGATTAGCCGTGCTGTGACAGAGCATTTGGACCTTTTTCACTGAAAGGATGGGATATAGCCATTAACAACGGTGATGCCCTACATACAGCTTGCCATAGAATGGAGTGATGAAAAACTAGAAGGAAGAAGTAGGAAAGCAGAGATTCAAAAGGAACACAACACCTCCACACACGTATCCAAAATTCCCACCATTGGATTACATGAGTAACTTTATCTTTATTTTCTGTTTATTTACTATTATTTGATTTTCAAAATTGCATAATCAATTATTATCCGCCTGACTGAGATTTACAAGATGAACATAACTTGCTTCATACCAACAATCTCTGTGGGATCGACTCTTACTCACGTAAGGTATTACTTGGACGACCCAGTATACTTGCTGGTTAGTTGTGCGGAGTTGTGACAAAGTGTGATTCACGTTTGAGAGCACTAAGCCTTTGGAGCCATTGTTGATGATCACAATTTCGTCCACCAGCCGACGCGCTCTTCTCCCTCTCCTTCCCGTTTTCTTCTCTCTTTTCCCTTTCTTTCTTTTCCCATTTTCCTTCTGTTTCCTTTTCTGAACGTTTAGGAATTTAGGGTAACTAATTTAGGAATTTTGTGAAATTAGGGTTTTATTCGGTAATTCTAAGATAGGAAAGAGCTTGTGGTGTGTATGTGTCAAGTGACCCTTGAGCCTAGCCATGACTCTAAATGTTTTGTCCTCAAGCTTAAACTTGGCACAATAACATCACAAGCACTTAATTGGGGAGCTCTTTTGAAGTTTAATTGTTTTCTTTTACTTTCTCTCAGTCAGTGGTGCTTTATCTCAAGGGTCACTTGACACATTCACACCACAAGCATATGGTTAGGAAAACAACTCTTTGTGTTTTTAATCATTTTTGACCCTCCTGACCATTGATGCTTAGAGCCTTGAACCTTGATTTTTATTTTTCTTTTTGCTGTTTGTTTTGCTTCAAGGACCAATTTCTTACTTACTTTGGAGGATCCATAATACTTCTCTAAGTTTCTGTACCTCAGGAATCCACATTGTTAACTTCAAGATCAAATATGCACTGTTCAATTCATACATTTAGAATTATAGATAATACCACCACATCAAAGTAATTAGAATGACTCGTGATATATAACTTAAGTCTTATGAATTTTTCTACTTCTTATACTTTTCTTTTGATTTTTTAAAGTTTAGTGAGCAATACATGAGACATATTACAAAATAACCATAAAAACATAAAAAATAAATAATAAACTAAAAAGCAATAAAATACTACTGATAATTATGCAAAGGCTTTCAAACAGAAAATAGGAGATAAGATAATGCACTGAAAAATAGAAAATAAATAAAGTAGAAGATAATGAAACTCAACCACCTCAGTGATGGTGGCTGCTGCTCGTTCCCGGGAATCCTCTTTGGCACATCAGTTTATCCAAGTCGCCCCTCTCCCTCTGCTACTCCTCTACTAGCTGATAGAGGAGGACTGAACGGTCCTTATGCTCTATTCTTAGCTGGACAACAGAAGATTCCAACTACCCAATAGATATTGCCAGCTGATCTCAATAGTCACAGGGGGGGAAAGTAAGACCCCTGAGGTATCTTAGGTTGCTCCTGCTGAGGAGGAAGAACTGGCTCCTGCAGTGATACTTGTCCAAGCTCCCTAGCATGCTCCATGCCCCTCCTAGTAATTTGTCTGTCAATGGGGATAAGAGTGTCTCTATCGATACATACACGAGTAGCCTCACACAAGAAAAAGATGAGATGTGAGAAGGCTAATCTGGCAGAGGTAAAGGCCTTCACAGCTATGCTGTATATATCTTGAGGTATCAACCAGTACACCTCTACCTCATTGCCGAGCATGATGCAGTGAATCATCACAACACGGTCAACAGTGACCTCAGATCGATTACTCGTAGGGAGGATGGAATGCTGGATGAGATCCAACCACCCCCGAGCAACCGGATTTAAAGCATACCTTTCCAGTTGGTATGGCTGACCCTTAGCATCCCTCCTCCACTGTACTCCGGGGAGGCATATATCTGTTAGGACCTGGTCCAAATTCTGATCAATGTTAACCCTCTTAGTGTAAGAGTGAGGGTCATCTCTGGATGATGGCAACTGAAGTATCTCCCTCACTCTCTCCGGACCAAACTATAAGGTCTCCTCTCGGACTATAGTACACGATGTTTTGAACTCAGGATTCACATTCCTGATGTTCTTGCAAGTCACCCATAAATTAGCATAGAATTCTATGACCATCAGAGCTCCAACCTCAGTGACAGAGTTGGCCAGAACTTTGCAACCCCTACTCTGGATCTGTTCATGGATCTCTGGATACTCGTTTGGATTCAAGTCAAATCGCACCTCTGAGATCACTTTCTTTTTGCTGACAATTTCATTATAGTGATCCTTATGAACCTTAGTTTAAAACCAGTTGACATCGTATGGGATTATGGTAGGAGCCTTCTTTTTTCTCTTCCTTGAAGAGGATTCTTGTACTTTTTGAGCCATAGAAAATGTGAGAAAATTGAAAAGCGGAGCGCCCCAACACCAAACTTAAAGCCTTTTCTCGTCCCCGAGTAAATAAAATGAAAAGAATGCAAAAAAAAAAGAGTAAAGAAAGAAGGGAAAAGAAAGAAAAGAGAGGGGAAAGGCGGTTGAGGGTGGATGGGTTGGGGGTTGGGTTTCGAGTACAAGGGAGAAAAAGGAAAAAAAGGGAATATAAAGAAATGGAATGTGAGGAGAGTAGAGAGAAGAAGAATGGAGGTATGGTTAAGAGTGAAAAGTCAGGTGGTATATATAGAGGGGGAGAAGGTTGGGCTTCAGTCATGGAAGGGTTTTTTTTTTGGGGTTGGGGAAATAATTTGGGTTATTGGTTGGGTGATCTTGGGAAAAAGGAATGGGAAAAGAAAATATATGATATGATATGATATGGAGATTTGAGTGATAGATTGTGATTTGGTGGTTGAGAATGTTTGATTGGTCAAAATTTGAAGAAAGAGGGGAAGAGGACTATTTACAACGGTCAAAACGTGCTCAAAATTTGAATTTCAACGTTGCTGGTGTTAAATGCCAGCTCCAGTGTTTAGCGCCCTAATGTGATGATGCTTAGGCCATGCAGGGCGTTAACAATTGTTTTATTTTTGGGACGAGGATCTGGCACTAAATGCCGAGCTGGCATTTAGCGCCGTGTGAGGCATGCGTTAGATGGAAAATTGAGCCCCTTGTGGGTGTTAAACGCCCACCTGGCATTTAACGCTAGCTTCTCCAGGCCATTATAGGTGTTAAACGCCCACCTGGCACTAAACGCCTCAAGTGAACTACTTCCTGAGATGTATTGTTTCTCCTCTAGAGTCCTCTGTTCCTGTTCTAAACATTTTGCATGTTCATAAACAAAATTAAACCAAGGAAAACTATGAATAATACTAAAAAATAAATGGAAATCAAGTTGAAAGAAAAACCAAAGGATACTTAGGGTTAGGTTGCCTTCCAACAAGCGCTTCTTTACCATCACTGGCTTGATGGTTTGTTCTGCTAAGTCAGCAGATGAGTGGACCTCTGGCGATCAATCTTGCCTCCAAGGTAGTGCTTCACCCTCTGACCATTGACTATGAATACTCTTGTGGCGATCCTCTTATCATGCCACTTTTTGGCCTTTTCCTTGTAGAGCTTGGCATTCTCATGAGTAGAGTTTTTGAACTCATCAAGCTCATTCAACTAGAGTAGCCTCTTCTCTCCTGCGGCCTTGACATCAAAGTTCAGAAACTTTGTTGCTCAATATGCTTTGTGCTTCAACTCCACTGGCAAGTGACTGGCCTTACCATAAACCAGCTGGTACAGAGACATTTGAATAGGGGTCTTGAAAGCAGTCCAGTATGCCCAGAGAGCATCATCAAGTCTCCTTGCCCAGTCCTTCCTTGAAATACTTATAGTCTTCTCGGGATCCTCTTGAGTTTCCTGTTGGAAACTTCAGCCTGTCTACTTGTCTGAGGGTGATAGGGGTTGCTACTTTATGACGGACTCCATATCTCTGTAGGAGTGAATCCAACTGTTTATTGTAGAAGTGGCTCCTTCCATCACTAATTAGTGTCCTAGGGACACTAAACCGGCTGAAAATATATCTTTGCAAGAAGCTCAACACGACTCTGGCAACATTGGTGGGTAAATCTATTGCTTTCACCCACTTGGACACATAATCTACCACAACCAAGATGTAAGTGTTTGAGTATGAGGGAGGAAAAGGGCCCATGAAGTCAATACCCCACACATCAAAGAACTCAATTTCTAGAATCCCGTGTTGTGGCATCTCATGATTGTTAAGGAGATTCCCAGCCCACTGACACTTGTCACAGTTTCTTACAAATTCTTATGAGTCTCGAAAGATAGTCGGCTAGTAAAAACCGCTTTGAAAGACCTTGGTGGCTGTCATTTCACCACCAAAGTGGCCTACATACTCAGAACTATGACATTGCCAGAGAATCTACTGTGATTCTTCCTCTGAGATGTAATGCCAGATCATACCATCTGAGCACCTCTTAAATAGATATGGTTCATCCTACAAGTAGTACTTAGCATCATTCAAAAGCTTTCTAACTTGTTGTTTAGCATACTCCTTGGGGATGAACCTCATGGCCTTGTAGTTTGCAATATCTGCAAACCACAAAGCCTGTTGAATCATGAAGAGTTGCTCATCCGAAAAGGTCTCAGTCGCAGTAGTGGGTGGCGTCTGGTACACAAAATCGTGAGTTCACACTTTTCTCACAACTCCGTACAGCTGACCAGCAAGTGCACTGGATCGTCCAAGTAATACCTTACGTGAGTAAGGGTCGATCCTACGGAGATTGTCGGCTTGAATCAAGCTATGGTTATCTTGTAAATCTCAGTCAGGCAGATTCAAATGGTTCTGGGATTTTGATAATTAAAAGATAGATAAAACATAAAATAGGATAGAGATACTTATGTAATTCATTGGTAGGAATTTCAGATAAGCGTATAGAGATTCTTTGTTCCTTTTGAATCCCTGCTTTCCTACTGCTTTCATCCAGTCATGCGTACTCCTTTCCATGGCTGTATGTTAGGAGATCACCGTTGTCAATGGCTACCGTTCGTCCTCTCAGTGAAAATGGTCCGGCTACGGGTTACGTAGGGCAAATCATCTATCGGTTCCCCCTTGTGTTGGAATAAGATCCAATGATCCTTTTGCGCACTGTCACTGCGCCCAGCACTCGCGAGTTTGAAGCTCGTCACAGTCATCCCATCCCAGATCCTACTCGGAATACCACAGACAAGGTTTAGACTTTCTGGATCTCAAGAATGCTGCCAATTGATTCTAGCTAATACCAAGAAGACTCTGATCTCACAGAATGGAAGGCTCTGTTGTCAGGAGAGGCAACCGTGCGTCGTGGACCAGGAGGCCAAGAGATATACATTCAAGCTTGTTTTCAGCTAGAACGGAAGTGGTTGTCAGGCATGCGTTTGTAAGTGAGAATGGTGATGAGTGTCACTTGATCATCACATTCATCATGTTGAAGTGCAAATGAATATCTTAGAACAAGAATAAGCTTGAATTGAATAGAAAACAGTAGTAATTCATGAGGAACAGCAGAGCTCTACACCTTAATCTATGAGGTGTAGAAACTCCACCATTGAAAATACATAAGTGATGAAGGTCTAGGCATGGCCGAATGGCCAGCCCCTTAAGCGTGATCAAGAGATCAACAGTGATACAGAGATAGTCTTAAAAATGATCTAAAGATCTCCAGATGATGAAAATACAATAGTAAAAGGTCCTATTTATAATTACTAGTAACCTAGGGTTTATAGAGATAAGTAAATGATGCAGAAATCCACTTTCGGGGCCCACTTGGTGTGTGCTTGGGCTGAGCATTGAAGCTTTCATGTGCCCAGGCTTTTCTTGGAGTTACACCAGCTCTGGTGCCAGTTTGGGCGTTTAACTCCAGCTTTTATGCCAGTTCTGGCGTTTAATGCCAGAAAAGGGTAGAAAGTTGGCGTTAAAACGCTAGTTTGCGTTATCAAAACTCGGAAAAAGTATGGACTATTATATATTTCTAGAAAGCCCAAGATGTCTAATTTTCAACACAATTAAGAGCACACCAATGGGGCTACTGTAGCTCCAGAAAATCTACTTCGAGTGGAGGGAGCTCAGAATCCAACAGCATCTGCAGTCCTTTTTCAGTCTCTGAATCAGATTTTTACTCAGGTCCCTCAATTTCAGCCAGAAAATACCTGAAATCACAAAAAATCACACAAACTCATAGTAAAGTCCAGAAATATGATTTTAGCATAAAATCTAATAATTATATGCTAAAGACTAACTAAATCATACTAAAAACTACCTAAAACAATGCCAAAAAGCGTATGAATTATCCGCTCATCACAACGCCAAACTTAAATTGTTGTTTGTCCCCAAGCAACTGAAAATAGAATAGAATAAAAAGAAGAAAATATACAATGAATTCCAAAATATCAATGAAGCTTAGCTCTAATTAGATGAGCGGGACTAGTAGCTTTTTGCTTCTGAACAGTTTTGGCATCTCACTTTATCCTTTGAAGTTCAGAATGATTGACATCTCAATGAATTCAGAATTAAGATAGTGTTATTGATTCTCCTAGTTCAGTCTATTGATTCTTGAACACAGCTACATTATGAGTCTTGGCCGTTACCCTAAGCACTTTGTTTTCCAGTATTACCACCGGATACTCCTCTTTCTACTTTGGATCATGACTTTAACCACTCAGTCTCAAGCATTTCACTTGGACCTTCATGACACAAGCACATGGTTAGGGACAGCTTGATTTAGCCGCTTAGGTAAGGATTTTATTCCTTTGCGCCCTCCTATCCATTAATGCTCAAAACCTTGGATCCTTTTTACCCTTGCCTTTTTAGTTTAAAGGGCTATTGGCTTTTTCTGCTTGCTTTTTCTCTTTCTTTATTTTTTTCGCCATTTTTTTCCCAAGCTTTTTCCTTTTCACTGGTTTTTCTTGCTTCAAGAATCAATTTTATGATTTTTTAGATTATCAATAATATTTCTCTTTGTTCATCATTCTTTCAAGAGCCAACAATTTTAACATTCATAAACTTCACTATAAAAAGTATGCACTGTTCAAGCATTCATCCAGAAAACAAAAAGTATTTCCACCACATCAAAATAATCAAACTAATTTCAAGATAAATTTCAAAATTCAAGTACTTCTTGTTCTTTTGTAATTAGGCATATTTTTTATTTAAGAAAGGTGAAGGGTTCATAGGACATTCATAGCCTTGAGACATAGATAGTAGACACTAATTATCATGCAATGAAAACCCAAACATGGATAACACATAAAGCATAAAAATAAAAAAAAAACAAAAAAATAAGAACAAGGAAATTAAAGAACGGGTCCACCTTAGTGATGGCAGCTAGTTCTCCTTCTTGAAGATCCTATGGAATGCTTGAGCTCCCCAATGTCTCTTCATTGCCTTTGTTGCTCTTCCTTCATGGCTATTTGATCCTCTATAATTTCATGGAGAATAATGAAGTGCTCTTGGTGCTCCATCCTTAGTTGCTCCATATTGGAACTCAAATCTCCCAAAGAGGTGTTGAGTTGCTCCCAATAGTTGTGTGGAGGAAAATGCATCCCTTGAGGCATATAAGGGATTTCTTGATGAGGGACTTCCTCATGCTCTTGTTGAGGTCCATAAGTGGGCTCTCTTGTTTGCTCCATCCTCTTTTTAGTGATGGGCTTGTCCTCTTCAATGAGGATGTCTTCCTCTATGACAATTCCAGCTAAATTGCATAGGTGACAGATGAGATGAGAAAAAGGCTAACCTTGCCAAAGTGGAGGTTTTGTCAGCCACTTTGTAGAGTTCTAGAGATATGACCTCATGAACTTCTACTTCCTCTCTAATCATGATGCTTTGGATCATGAAAGTCTGATTTACAGTCACTTCGGATCGGTTGCTAGTAGGAATGATGGAGCGTTGGATGAATTCCAACCATCTTCTAGCCACGGATTTAAGGTCATGCCTTCTCAATTGAACCGACTTGCCTTTGGAGTCTCTTTTCCACTGAGCTCCTTCCACACATATGTCCATGAGGACTTGGTCGAACCTTTGATCAAATTTGACCCTTCTAGTGTAAGGGCGTGCATCTCCTTGCATCATTGGCAAGTTGAATGCCAACCTTACATTTTTCGGACTGAAATCAAAGTATTTCCCCCGAACCATTGTAAGCCAATTCTTTGGGTTCGGGTTCACACTTTGATCATGGTTTTTGGTGATCCATGCATTAGCATAGAACTCTTGAACCATTAAGATTCCGACTTGTTGAATGGGGTTAGCGAGAACTTCCCAACCTCTTTTTCGAATCTCATGTCGGATCTTCGGGTACTCATTCCTTTTGAGCATGAAAGGGACCTCAGGGATCACCATCCTCTTGGCCACAACTTCATAGAAGTGGTCTTGATGGACCTTTGAGATGAATCTCTCCATCTCCCATGACTCGGAGGTGGAACCTTTTGCCTTCCCTTTCCTCTTTCTAGAGGTTTCTCCGGCCTTAGGTGCCATAAATGGTTATGAAAAAACAAAAAGTAATGCTTTTCCCACACCAAACTTAAAAGGTTTGCTCGTCCTCGAGTAAAAAAAGAATAAAGGGAGGAGAATAAGAAGAAAATAGAGGAGATGGAGAGGTATGAGTGGTTTGGCTAAGGGGGGAAATAAGTGTTTATGATGTGTGAAAATAAAGAAGGGATGAGGGGTTTATATAGGAGTGGAGAGAGGGGTAGGGTTCGTGTATTAGGGGTTCGGTTTGGGAAGAGTGGGTGGAGGTGATTGGTGAGGGGTATTTGAGGAAGGGTGTTCTGGAAAGGTGTGAAGAAGAAAGAGAGTGAATTAAGGTAGGTGGGGATCCTGTGGGGTCCATAGATCCTGAGGTGTCAAGAATTTCTCATCCCTGCACCGTTTTGGCGTGTAAACGCCCCTTTGAGTGGCAATCCTAGCATTAAACGTAAGGTTGCTGCCCATTTCTGGCGTTTAACGCCATCTTTTCTTCCCTTTCTGGCGTTTAACGCCAGCTTGGTGCCCTTTTCTGGCGTTAAACGCCCAGAATGGTGCCAGACTGGGCGTTTAACGCCCATTCTGCTACCCTTACTTGCGTTTAAATGCCAGTAAGTTCATCCTCCAGGGTGTGCTGTTTTTTATTTTTGCTTTTGTTTTTGTGACTCCACATGATCATCATCCTAAGGGAAACATAAAATAACAATGGAAAATGGAAATTTAACATAGTTAAGTAAAAATTGGGTTGCCCCCCCAATAAGCGCTTCTTTAATGTCAATAGCTTGACAGTGAGCTCTCATGGAGCCTCACAGATACTCAGAGCCTGATGATGGCCTCTCAACACCAAACTTAGAGTTTGAATGTGGGGGCCCTATTTGACTCTATATTGAGAGAAGCTTTTTATACTTCTTCTCCATGTGTACAGAAGGAGATCCTTGAGCCTTAAACACAAGGTAGTCCTCATTCACTTGAAGGACTAGCTCTCCTCTGTCTACATCAATCACAGCCTTTGCTGTGGCTAGGAAGGGTCTTCCATGGATGATGGATTCATCCTCATCCTTCCCAGTGTCTAGGATTATGAAGTCAGCAGGGATGTAAAGGCCTTCAACTTTTACCAAGACATCCTCTACAAGTCCATAAGCCTATTTCTTTGATTTGTCTGCCATCTCCAGTGAGATTCTTGTAGCTTGTACCTCAAAGATCCCTAGTTTCTCCATTACAGAGAGTGGCATGAGGTTTACACTTGACCCCAGGTCACACAGAGCCTTCTCAAAGGTCATGGTGCCAATGGTGCAAGGTATTAAGAATCTTTCGGGATCTGGTTTCTTTTGAGGTATCTTCAGCTGAGCCAAGGCTTTTAGTTCATTAATGAGTAATGGAGGTTCATCCTTCCAAGTCTTATTACCAAATAATTTGGCATTCAGCTTCATGATTGCTCTTAGATACTGAGCAATTTTCACTTCAGTAGTAACTTTATCTTCTTTAGAAGAAGAATATTCTTTAGAGCTCATGAATAGTAATAAGAAGTTCAGAGGAATCTCTATAGTCTCTAGATGAGCCTCAGATTCCTTTGGTTCCTCAAGAGGGAACTCCTTAGTGGTCAATGGACGTCCCATGAGATCTTCCTGATTGGGAATCACTGCCTTTCCCTCCTCTACAGGTTTGGCTATGTTGGACGTGTAGATGGCCTTGCACTATCTTTTTGAATTCTCTTCTGTATTGCTTGGGAGAGTGCTAGGAGGAGTTTCAGTAACTCTTTTACTCACCTGACCCACTTGTGCCTCTAAATTTCTTATGGAGGACCGTGCCTCAGTCATGAAACTGAGAGTGCCCTTGGATAGATCAGAGACTATGTTTGCTAAGCTAAAGTGGCTTTGCTCAGAATTCTCTATCTGTTGCTGAGAAGATGATGGGAAAGGCTTGCTATTGCCAAACCTATTTGTCCCACCATTATTGTTATTGAAGCCTTGTTGAGGCTTCTGTTGATCCTTTCATGAGAAATTTGGGTGATTCCTCCATGAAGGATTATAGGTGTTTCTATAGGATTCTCCGATGTAATTCACCTCTTCCATTGCAGGATTCTCAGGGTCATAAGCTTCTCCTTCAAAAGAGGCTTCTCTAACACTGCCGGATGTAGCTTGCAATCTAGTCAGATTCTGAGAAATCATATTGACTTGCTGAGTCAATATTTTGTTCTGAGCCAACATGGCATTCAGAGTATCAATCTCAAGAACTCCTTTCTTCTGAGTCGTCCCATTATTCATAGGATTTTTTTTCAAAAGTGTACATGAACTGGTTATTTGCAACCATTTCAATGAGTTCCTGGGCTTTTGCAGGCGTTTTCAGGTGAAGATATCCACCAGCAGAATGGTCCAATGACATCTTGGATAACTCAGACAGACCATCATAGAATATACATATGATGCTCCATTCTAAAAACATGTCAGAAGGACACCTTTTGGTTAATTGCTTGTATCTTTCCCAAGCTTGATAGAGGTCTTCACCTTCCTTTTATCTGAAGGTTTGGACATCCACTCTAAGCTTACTCATCTTTTGAGGTTGAAAGAATTTGGTCAAAAAAGCATTGACCAGCTTGTCACAAGAGTTTAGGCTTTTTCTAGGTTGTGAGTCCAATCATGTTCTAGCTCTGTCTCTTACAGCAAAAGGGAAAAGCATAAGTCTGTAGACCTCAGGATTAACCCTATTGGTCTTAACAGTATCACAGATCTGCAAGAATTCAGATAAGAACTGATGAGGATCTTCTGATGGAAGTCCATGAAACTTGCAGTTCTGCTGCATTGGAGAAACTAATTGAGGCTTAAGCTCAAAGTTGTTTGCTCAAATAGCAGGAATTGAGATGCTTCTTCCATAGAAGTTGGAAGTTGGTGCAGCATAGTTACCAAGCATCTTCCTTGCATTGTTGGCATTGTTGTTATTTTCGGCTGCCATGTCTTCTTCTTTTTCGAAAATTTCTGTCAGGTCCTCTCCAGAGAGTTTTACTTTAGCTTCTCTTAGCTTCCTCTTTAGAGTCCTTTCAGGTTCAGGATCAACTTCAACAAGAATGCCTTTATCTTTGTTCCTACTCATATGAAAGAGAAGAAAACAAAGAAAGTATGGAATCCTCTATGTTACAGTATAGAGATTCCTTGATGTGTCAGAGGAGGAGAAGAATAGAAGGTTGAGGTAGAGAGAAGAATTCGAACTTATAGAGAGGGAGGGGGTTCGAATTATTAAAGGAGGATAAGTGTTAGTGATTAAATAGAAAGAGATGAGAGAGAGAATTTTCGAAAGTTTTTTGAAATAAAAAGAGATTAGAATTTAAAATAATTAGTTAATAAAAAAGAATTTTGAAAAAGAGGTTAGTGATTTTCGAAATTTAAGAAGTGAAAAAGTAGTTAGGTGGTTTTGAAAAAGATAATAAGTAGTAAGTTTTGAAAAGATAAGAAGTTAGAAAAAGATTTTGAAATTAAAATTTGAAAAAGATATGATTTGGAAAAGATTTGATTGAAAAAGATATGGTTGAAAAAGATTTTTTTGAAAAAGATTTGATTTTTAAAATTGATGACTTGACTAACAAGAAACTAAAAGATATGATTCTAGAATTCAAAGATTGAACCTTTTTTAACAAGAAAATAACAAATTTGAAATATTTGAATCAAGACACTAATTGTTAGCAAGGATTTTTGAAAATATTAAAAGAAAAATGGAAAAGATTTGATTTTGAAAAAGATGTGATTGATAAGAGAGGATATGAAAAAGATAAGATTTTGAAAAATTAGTTTTAAAACTTGAAAAATTGAAAAAGATTTGAATTGAAAACAAAATTACCTCCTAGGTGTTATCCTGCCATTAAACGCCCAGAATGGTATCTATTCTGGCGTTTAACGCCCACTTGGCTACCTCCTTGGGCATTAAACGCCCAGCCAGGTACCTTGGCTGGCGTTTAAACGCCAAAAATCCTTCTTTACTGGGCGTTTTGAACGCCCAGCTTTTTCTCTATGATTCCTCTGGTGTATGTTCTAAATCTTCAATTCTCTGTATTATTGACTTGAAAAGACATAATTTTGAATTTTTTTGAATTTTTAATGATGAGAGAGAAAAATAACAGAATGAATTTAAACATGAAAAATTAAGATCAAAACAAGGAATGCATGCAAGGACACTTTGAATGTCAAGATGAACATCAAGAACACTATGAAGATCATGATGAACATCAAGAACATATTTTTTGAAAAATTTTTAAGAAAAGAAAGACATGCAAGACACCAAACTTAGAAATTTTCATACTTGAGACACTTACAATTTGAGAATGAACATGAGAAACAACAAAAGACACAAAACAAGAGAATTTAAAGATCAGACAAAGAAAATCATCAAGAACAACTTGAAGATCAATGAAGAACACAAGAACACACTTTCAGAAAATGCAAGAAGAATAAAGACATGCAATTGACACAAAACTTAAAAATTGACACTAGACTCAAACAAGAAACACAAATTATTTTTGATTTTATGATTTTAAATTTTTTTTTGTATTTTTTTATTTTTCGAAAATTATTTTGAAAAAGAAAATAAGAAACTCAAAATTTTAATAAGAATTCCAGGAATCATGCAATGTTATTCTAAAGTTTCAGTCTAAAAAGATTAGACATGGCTAGCCAAGCTTTAGTAGGACATTACATACAACAGCCAAATTGATGGGAATTAACTAGCTCCTGTGATGATAAAAGCATCACCTGAAACTCTAGAATTCGTTCTTAAAAATTCTGAAGAACAAACTAAAAAGAAGAATACCTAATCTAAGTAACAAGATGAACTGTCAGTTGTCCAAACTTGAACAATCCCCAGCAACGGCGCCAAAAACTTGGTGCACGAAATCGTGAGTTCACACTTTTCTTACAACTCCGCGCGGCTGACCAGCAAGTGCACTAGGTCGTCCAAGTAATACCTTACGTTAGTAAAGGTCGATCCCACGGAGATTGTCGGCTTGAAGCAAGCTATGGTTATCTTGTAAATCTCAGTTAGGTAGATTCAAATGGTTATGGGATTTTGATAATTAAAAGACAGATAACACATAAAATAGGATAGAGATACTTATGTAATTTATTGGTAGGAAGTTCAGATAAGCGTATGGAGATGCTTTGTTCCTTTTGAATCCCTGCTTTCCTACTGCTTTCATCCAGTCATGCGTACTCCTTTCCATGGCATGCTGTATGTTGGGGGATCACCGTTGTCAATGGCTATCGTCCGTTCTCTCGGTGAAAATGGTCTGGCTATGGGTTACGTAGGGCTAATCATTTGTCAGTTCTCACTTATGTTGGAATAAGATCCAATGATCGTTTTGTGCACTGTCACTGCGCCCAGCACTCACGAGTTTGAAGCTTATCATAGTCATCCCATCCCAGATCCTACTCGGAATACCACAGACAAGGTTTAGACTTTCCAGATCTCAAGAATGCTGCCAATTGATTCTAGCTTATACCATGAAGACACTGATCTCACGGAATGGAAGGCTCTGTTGTCAGGAGAGGCAACCATGTGTCATGGACCAGGAGGCCAAGAGATATACATTCAAGCATGTTTTCAGGTAGAATGGAAGTGGTTGTCAGGCACGCGTTCATAAGTGAGAATGGTGATAAATGTCACTTGATCATCACATTCATCATGTTGAAGTGCGAATGAATATCTTAGAACAAGAATAAGCTTGAATTGAATAAAAAATAGTAGTAATTGCATTAATTGATGAGGAACAGCAGAGCTCCACACCTTAATCTATGAGGTGTAGAAACTCCACCGTTGAAAATATATAAGTGATGAAGGTCCAGGCATGGCCGAATGGCCAGCCCTCTAAGCGTGATCAAGAGATCAATAGTGATACAAAGATAGTCTCAAAAATGATCTAAAGATCTCCAGATGATGAAAATACAATAGTAAAAGGTCCTATTTATAATGACTAGTAACCTAGGGTTTACAAAGATAAGTAAATGATGAAAAAATCCACTTCCGAGACCCACTTGGTGTGTGCTTGGGCTGAGCATTGAAGCTTTCATGTGCATAGACTTTTCTTGGAGTTAAACGCCAGCTCTTGTGCCAGTTTGGGCGTTTAACTCCAGCTTTTATGCCAGTTCGGGCGTTTAATGCCAGAAAAAGGTAGAAAGTTGGCGTTAAAACGCCAATTTGCATTATCAAAACTCGGGAAAAGTATGGACTATTATATGTTGCTGGAAATCCCAAGATGTCTACTTTCCAACGCAATTGAGAGCATGCCAATTAGGGTTCTGTAGCTCCAGAAAATCTACATCGAGTGCAGGGAGGTCCGAATCCAACAGCATCTGCAGTCCTTTTTAAGCATCTGAATCAGATTTTTGCTCAGGTCCCTCAATTTCAGCCACAAACTACCTGAAATCACAGAAAAACACACAAACTTATATTAAAGTCTAGAAATGTAATTTTAACATAAAAACTAATAATTATATACTAAAAACTAACTAAATCATACTAAAAACTACCTAAAAACAATGCCAAAAAGCGTATAAATTATCTGCAGCGTCCTTTCTTCAGGCTCAATTCTGGAAAGATGGTCAACTACTTAATTTTCTAACCCGTTCCTATCTCTAATTTCAATGTCAAACTCTTGAAGAAGCAGCACCCACCTGATTAATCTTGGTATAGAATCCTGCTTGGTTAGAAGATACTTAAGAGTAGCATGGTCAGTATAAACAATAACCTTGGAACTAATTAAGTAGGATATAAACTTATTAAATTGCATAAACTACAGCTAATAATTCCTTCTCTATTGTAATGTAATTCTTTTACGCATCATTTAACATGCGACTAGCATAGTAATTGACGTGCATAAGCTTGTCTTGCTTCTGCCCCAAGACAGCCTCTATAGCATAATCACTAGTATCAGACATTAGTTCAAATGGTAAATCCCAGTTGGGAGGGGCTTTGATGGGTGCAGACACAAATCTTGCTTTTAGAGTTTCAAAGTCATGCAAACAGTCAATATAAAAAATAAAAGGAGTGTCAACAACCAAGAGGTTGCTCAAAGGTTTAGCAATCATAGAAAAATCTTTTACAAACCTCCTGTAAAATCTTGCATGTCCTAGGAAAATCCTTATTGCTTTAACATTAGCAGGTGGTGGTAATTTTTTAATTATTTCCACTTTAGCTTTGTCAACCTCTATCCCTTTGCTTGAAATCTGGTGACCAAGAAAAATACCTTCAGTTATCATAAAGTGGAATTTTTTCCAATTTAAAACAAGGTTTGTGTTTTGGCACCGTTTCAAGACCAAGGATAAGTGCTTAAGGCAAGAGCCAAAGGAATCACCAAAAATAGAGAAGTCATCCATAAGAGAAAATAGAGAGCATGCATCTCTAAAAAGTTGCTGGGGCATTGCGGAGTCCAAACCGCATTCTTCAATAAGCAAATAATCCGAAGGACATATGAACTCTGTCTTCTCCTGATCTTGTGGATCCACTGCAATTTGATTATAGCCAGAGTATCCATCTAGAAAATAGTAGAAAGCATGGCCGGCTAACCTCTCAAGCATCTGGTCAATGAAAGGTAAGGGGAAGTTATCCTTGCGGGTAGCATTGTTGAGCCTCCTATAGTCAATGCACATGCGCCACCCAATGACGGTTCTGGTGGGAATGAGCCTATTCCTTTCATTCTTGATCATTGTCATGCTTCCTTTCTTGGGAGCCACTTATACAGGACTTACCCATGGACTATCAGAAATGGGATAGATAATCCTGGCTTTCCAGAGCTTCATCCCCTCTTTCTGGACTACTTCCTTCATGGTAGGATTTAGTCGCCTCTATGGTTGTACAACTAGTTTGGCATTATTCTCAAATAATATCTTGTGCATACACTTGGTTTGAATAATCCCCTTTAGATCACTAATGGTCCATCCGAGAGCAGTTTTGTGAGTTCTGAGTACCTGAATTATTGCTTCCTCCTTCCCATGTTTCAGAGAGGAGCTAATAATCACCGGATAAGTGTCTTTGTCTCCTAGGAAGGAATACTTCAAAGATGGAGTCAGAGGCTTCAACTCAAGTTTCGAGCCTCCTTCCCTTGTGCTAGGCGTGTGAGACTTCTCCTTCAGAGGTAGTGAATCATCAAGTTCAAGTAATGCATCCTCAGAAGGGGATTCAGAATGTCCTCGAGTTTCTCAGCTTCAAACACCTCTATAATCAGAGGTTCAATTATATCAACTCTCATGCACCCTTCAGAGTCATTAGGGTGTTGCGAGGCTTCTAGCACATTGAGGACAATTTTTTCTTCATTGACTCTCTGAACCAATTTGCCCTTTTTTGTATCAATTAGAGCTCTTACTGTGGTTAAAAAGGGTCTTCTAAGGATTATAGAAGTATTTTTGTCCTCTTCCATATCCAATATCACAAAATCAGGAGGAAAGATAAAAGACCATACTTTCACAAGTAGATCCTCAATAACTCCAAGGGGATACTTAATAGAATGGTATGCAAGTTGAAGAGATATGCGGTTGATGCTAGCTCCAAGGTCACATAAGGCCTTCTTAATAATGGTCTCTCTAATGGCACAAGGAATTAGAAAACTCCCGGGATCTTGCAGCTTCTCTGTGAGATTTTTCTGGATGATTGCACTGTATTCCTTAGTCAGTACCACTGTCTCACTTTCTTTCCAATCCCTCTTCTTACTCATTAACTCCTTCATAAATTTGGCATAAAGAGGCATTTGCTCAAGGGCCTCTTCAAAAGGGACATTGATCTGAAGCTTCTTGAAAACCTCCAAAAATTTGGAAAATCGGTTGTTCTTAGATGCCTTTTGAAGTCTCTGAAGATATGGCGTTTTAAGCTTGTATTTAGGAGCCTTGAGTAGAGCAGGATGTGTATCAAGAGTGACTGAAAAAGGGTTGTCTGGATGTCTTGAGTGGGTGTGCTCTGACTCTTCATTTGTCCTCTCCGTGGTCTCTTTTTCAACCTGCTCTTCACTACCCTTAGATTTTAGGCCTGCAATCTTACCACTTCTCAACTTAACCGCCTGACACTCCTCTCTTGGAGTGGAACCCATGTTACTGGAAGAAGTATCAGGAGGTCCCTCAGGTGTTTTCTTGCTAAACTGTCCCATTTGTATTTCTAGGTTCTGAAGTGAAGCTCTAGTTTCTTACATAAAACTCTGTTGGCTCTTGGAGAGTTCTGCAACAATAGATGCCAAGTCAAGGACACTCTGAGGTTGAGAAGGTTAAGGTGGCCAGTTGTTGAAATAATTCTGATTGAAACTCCCTTGAGAATTCGGTTGCTGCCTTTGAAGTTTCTCTCTTCATCCGTAGTTTGGTTGATTCCTCCACCCTTGATTAAAATTATTAGGATAGAGACCATTGATGGGGTTTCTAAAGGGACTCCCCATGAAATTTACCTGCTCATGAATGAAGTTTCCACACTCATAATTCTTGGTTTTAGGTCATTAACCACTCATATCATAAGAAGTGTCTTGAGCATTAATGGCTGAGGCTTGCATCCCACTTAAGCATTGTGTAAGAGCACTGATTTGCTGAGACGTTGCCTTGTTCTGAGCAAGAAGTTCACCCAAGGTATCCGATTCCATGACTCTTTCCTTTACAGTAGTCCTCGCAGAAGAATATAGGTATTGGTTTTTAGCAACCATTTCAATCAACTCAGTAGCTTCCTCTGGGGTCTTCTTCATGTGAAGTGATCTACCTAAAGAATTATCAAGAGACATTTGGCCATCTCAGAGATGCCATCATAAAATATTCTATAACTGCATCCATTCTGTGAATATATCTAGAGGATATTTTCTGATCATTAACTTGTACCCCTCTTAGACTTCATAGAGGGATTCAACATCTCTTTGTCTGATGGTTTGGACATCAGTCCTCATCTTAGTAAGCCTCTGAGGTGGAAAGAATTTGGTTAGGAACTTGTTGACCACCTTATCCCAAGTGTCCAAGCTCTCTTTCCGCTGAGTGTTAAGCCACTGCTTTGCTCTATCTCTCACAGCAAATGAGAAGAGAAATAGCTTGTAGACATCAGGATGCACCCCATTTGTCTTCACAGCATCACAGATTTATAGGAAATTTGAGATGAATAAGTTTGGGCCTTCCTGCGAGAGTCTATGAAACTGGCAATTCTGTTGTACTAGGGTGATGAACTTAGCTTTTCCTCAAATTTGTTAGCAGCAAAAGGGGGTGATGAGTGGATAATTTGTACGGTTTTTGGCATTATTTTTAGTATGTTTTTAGTATGTTTTAGTTAGTTTTTATTATATTTTTATTAGTTTTTAGTTAAAATTCACTTTTCTGGACTTTACTATGAGTTTGTGTGTTTTTTTGTGATTTCAGGTATTTTCTGGCTGAAATTGAGGGACCTGAGCAAAAATCTGATTCAGAGGCTAAAAAGGACTGCAGATGCTGTTGGATTCTGACCTCCCTGCACTCAAAGTGGATTTTCTGGAGCTACAGAGATTCAATTGGCGCGCTCTCAATTGCGTTGGAAAGTAGACATCCTGGGCTTTCCAGAAATGTATAATAGTTTATACTTTGCCCGAGATTTGATGGCCCAAACCGGCGTTTCAAGTCAGCTCAAAACTGCCCGGCGTTAAACGCCGGAACTGGCACAAGAATGGGAGTTAAACGCCCAAACTGGCACAAAAGCTGGCGTTTAACTCCAAGAGAAGTCTCTACACGAAAATGCTTTAATGCTCAGCCCAAGCACACACCAAGTGGGCCCGAAAGTGGATTTTTATGTCATTTACTCATTTCTGTAAACCCTAGCTACTAGTTCTCTATAAGTAGGACCTTTTGCTATTGTAATTTAATCTTTAGATCTTTGAATCTTTTGATCACGTTTTGGGGGCTGGCCTCTCGGCCATGCCTAGACTTTGTTCTTATGTATTTTCAATGGTGGAGTTTCTACACACCATAGATTAAGGTGTGGAGCTCTGCTGTACCTCGAGTATTAATGCAATTACTATTGTTCTTCTATTCAATTCAGCTTATTCTTGTTCTAAGATATTCATTTGCACCCAAGAACTTGATGAATATGATGATTATGTGACGCTTATCATCATTCTCACTTATGAATGCGTGCGTGACAACCACTTCCGTTCTACAAGCAAACAAGGCTTGAATGTTTATCTCTTAGATCCCTTAATCGGAATCTTCGTGGTATAAGCTAGAATTGATGGCGGCATTCATGAGAATTCGGAAGGTCTAAACCTTGTCTGTGGTATTCTGAGTAGGATTCAGGAATTGAATGACTGTGATGAGCTTCAAACTCGCGATTGTGGGGCGTTATTGATAGACGCAAAAGAATCACTGGATTCTATTCCGACATGATCGAGAACCGACAGCTGAATAGCCGTGCTGTGACAGAGTGCGTTGAATATTTTCACTGAGAGGATGGGCAGTAGCCACTGACAACGGTGAAACCCTACATACAGCTTGCCATGGAAAGGAGTAAAATGGGTTAGATGAAGACAGTAAGAAAGCAGAGAGACGGAAGGGACAAAGCATCTCCATACGCTTATCTGAAATTCTCACCAATGAATTACATAAGTATCTCTATCTTTATTTTATGCTTCATTCATAAATCATTCATAACCATTTGAATCTGCCTGACTGAGATTTACAAGATGACCATAGCTTGCTTCATACCAAC
>NC_029780.3:71897549-71921368 GCF_000817695.3 Arachis duranensis | reverse complement strand
TTAAGAATGAATTCTAGTGTTTCAAGGTGATGTTCTTATCATCACCAAAGCTTATTGATCTTCTTCAATTTAGCTCTTGAATGTAATGTCCTACTGAAGCTTGGCTAGCCATGTCTAATCTCTTTATCTAATTCCTTTAGACTAACATTGCATGATTCCTGGAATTCTTATTAAAAATTTTGAATCTCTTTATTTTCTTCTCCATATGATTTTCGAAAAATCCAAAAAAATTTACAAAATCATTAAAACCAAAAATATTTCTTGTTTGAGTCTAGTGTCTCATTTTAAGTTTGGTGTCAATTGCATGTTTCTGTTCTTCTTGCATTTATCATGTGTCTTCATTGATCTTCAAGTTGTTCTTGATGATTTACTTTCTCTGATCTTTAAATTCTATTGTTTTTTTGTGTTTTGTTGTTTCTCATATGCATTCTCAATTTGTTAGTGTCAGTAGTATACAAACTTCTAAGTTTGATGTCTTGCATGCATTGTTTATTTGATTTTAGTTGCATTTTGATTTTTCCTCATCATTAAAAATCCAAAAAATTTTTAATTTATGTCTTTTCAAGTCAATAATACAGAGAATTGAAGATTCAGAACAATCAGCAGAAGAATTACACAGAAAAAGCTGGGCATTCAAAACGCCCAGTGAAGAAGGAAAACTGGCGATTAAACGCCAGCCAGGGTACCTGGCTGGACGTTTAATGCCCAAAAGGGTAGCATTTTTGGCATTAAACGCCAGGATGTATACCATTCTGGGCGTTTAAACGCCAGGATGTATACCATTCATAATTTTTCAAAATCAAATCTTTTTCAAATCATATCTTTTCAATCATATCTTTTCAAAATCAATTTCTTTCCATTTTCAAAAATACTTGCTAACAATTAATGATTTGATTCAACATTTCAAGAATGTTGCCTTTTCTGTTGAGAAAGGTTTAGTGTTTGAATCATATCTTTTCTTGTTAGTCAAGTCATTAATTTTAAAAACAAATCTTTTTAAACTGTTTTTCAATCATATCTTTTTAAAACATTAACTTTTCAATCATATCTTTTTAATCACACCTTTTTCAAAATAGTTTTCAATCATATCTTTTTAATTTCTAATTTCAAAATATTTTTCAAAAATCACTTGATTTCTTTTCCACTCTTAGTTTTCGAAAATCAATTAGTATTTTTCAAAATATTTTTTAAAATCTTTTTAATTTATTTTCGAAAATTTCTTCCCCTCTTCTCACATCCTTCTATTTATGGACTAACACTATTCCTCAATGCACAATTCGAACTCTATCTTTCCTTGATAAGTTCGAATTTTCTACCTCTTTCTTCTATTTTTCTTTTCCTCTGACACCTCAAGGAATCTCTATACTGTGACATAGAGGATTCCATATTTTCTTGTTCTTTTCTCTTTCATATGAGCAGGAGCAAAGACAAAAGCATTGTTGCTGAGGCTGACCCTGAACCTGAAAGGACCTTGAAGCGAAAGCTAAGAGAAGTTAAAGCACAACTCTCTGTAGAGGACCTAACTGAAATCTTCAAAGAAGAAGACATGGCAGCCGAAAACAACAACAATGCCAACAATGCAAGGAAGGTGCTGGGTGACTTTACTGCACCTACTCCCGACTTCTATGGGAGAAGCATCTCTATCCCTGCCATTGGAGCAAACAACTTTGAGCTTAAGCCTCAATTAGTTTTTCTAATGCAGCAGAATTGCAAGTTCCATGGACTTCCATTGGAAGATCCTCATCAGTTTTTAGCTGAATTCTTGCAAATCTGTGACACTGTCAAGACCAATGGGGTGACCATGAGGTCTACAGACTTATGCTATTCCTTTTTGTTGTAAGAGACAGAGCTCGGATATGGTTGGACTCACAACCTAAAGAAAGCCTGAACTCTTGGGAAAAGCTAGTCAATGCCTTCTTGGCAAAGTTCTTTCCACCCAAAAATTGAGTAAGCTTAGAGTGGAAGTCCAAACCTTCAGACAGAAGGAAGGTGAATCCCTCTATGAAGCTTGGGAAAGATACAAACAATTGATCAGAAAGTGTCCTTCTGACATGCTTTCTGAATGGAGCATCATGGGTATCTTCTTTGATGGTCTGTCTGAACTGTCCAAGATGTCATTGGATAGCTCTGCTGGAGAATCTCTTCATCTGAAGAAGACGCCTGCAGAAGCTCAAGAACTCATTGAAATGGTTGCAAATAACCAATTCATGTACACTTCTGAAAGGAATCCTGTGAACAATGGGACAAATCAGAAGAAAGGAGTTTTTGAGATTGATACTCTAAATGCCATACTGGCTCAGAACAAAATATTGACTCAACAAGTCAATATGATTTCTCAAAGTCTGTCTGGAATGCAAGCTGCACCAGGCAGTACTAAGGACGCTTCATCTGAAGAAGAAGCTTATGATCCTGAGAACCCTTCAATGGAAGAGGTAAATTACCTAGGAGAACCCTATGGTAACACCTATAATTCTTCATAGAAAAATCACCCAAATTTTTCATGGAAGAATCAACAGAGACCTCAACAAGGTTTCAACAACAATAATGGTGGAAGAAACAGGTTTAGCAATGGTAAGCCTTTTCCATCATCTTCTCAGCAGCAGACAGAGAATTCTAAGCAGAGCCACTCTAACTTAGTAACCATGGCCTCTGATCTGATCAAAACCACTCAAAGTTTCATGACTGAAACAAGGTCCTGCATTAGAAACTTGGAGGCACAAGTGGGTCAGCTGAGTAAGAAAGTTACTGAACTCCCTCCTAGTACTCTTCCAAGCAATACCGAAGAGAATCCAAAAGGAGAGTGCAAGGCCATCAACATGGCCGAATTTGGAGAGGAGGAAGAGGCAGTGAACGCCACTGAGGAAAACCTCAATGGACGTCCACTAGCCTTCAATGAGTTCCCTAATGAGGAACCATGGGAATCTGTGGCTCACACTGAGACCATAGAGATTTCATTGGATTTACTTCTGCCATTCATGAGCTCTGATGAGTATTCTTCCTCTGAAGAGGACGAAGATGTCACTGAAGAGCAAGTTGCCAAGTACCTTGGAGCAATCATGAAGCTAAATGACAAGTTATTTGGTAATGAGACTTGGGAGGCTGAACCCCCTTTGCCCACCAAAGAACTGGATGACTTGTCTAGGCAGGAATTACCTCAAAAGAAACAGGACCCTGGGAAGTTCTCAATACCTTGTACAGTAGGCACCATGACCTTCAAGAAGGCTCTGTGTGACCTAGGGTAAAGCATAAACCTCATGCCTCTCTCTGTAATGGAGAAGCTAGGGATCTTTGAGGTGCAAGCTGCAAGAATCTCACTAGAGATGGCAGACAATTCAAGAAAACAAGCCTATGAATGACTGTGACGAGCTTCAAATTCACGATTGTGGGGCGTTAGTGACAGACGCAAAAGAATCACTGGATTCTATTCCGACATGATCGAGAACTGACAGCTGAATAGCCGTGCTGTGACAGAGTGCGTTGAACATTTTCACTGAGAGGATGGGAGGTAGCCACTGACAACGGTGAAACCCTACATACAGCTTGCCATGGAAAGGAGTAAGAAGGGTTGGATGAAGACAGTAGGAAAGTAGAGAGACGGAAGGGACAAAGCATCTCCATACGCTTAACTGAAATTCTCACCAATGAATTACATAAGTATCTCTATCTTTATTTTATGCTTTATTCATAAATCATTCATAACCATTTGAATATGCCTGACTGAGATTTAGAAGATGACCATAGCTCGCTTCATACCAACAATCTCCGTGGGATCGACCCTTACTCGCGTAAGGTTTATTACTTGGACGACCCAGTGCATTTGCTGGTTAGTTGTGCGAAGTTGTGATAAAGAGTTGATACTGCAATTGAGCGTACCATGTTGATGGCGCGATTGATGATCACAATTTCGTGCACCAGGGGGGCACAATAATGTTGTTCCCATAGAAATCAGGGGAGGGAACAGTGAATGAGCCAAGACTTCTCCTAGGTGGCTCATTTGTATTCCGATCCATAATGACTCTTCAGCCTTTTGCATCAAAATCATTTCTGCTTATAAACAAACAGAAGATAAGAAAAGCTAGAAATCTCTACGTCAGAGTACAAAGAATTTCCAGTGAGGTATCCTGTGTAAAAGAAGTAAAACAAACTAGACTGAAAAATTAAACCAAAAATTCAAAAATCAAACAGGAAAATAGACACCAAATTCGAAAATAAACTAAGAAGAAAATAAATCAGGAACAATATAATCAAAATATTAAATTAAAAAATAATGATCAAAAAATAATCAGGGAAAACAATAGAAATTATTAGGGGGACACCAAACTTAATTTCAAAAAGTAAGGAAAATTTATTTAAATAAAATAAATCTAAATTTTTGAAAATTAAATAACAAAAACAAATAAAACTAAAAGCTAAGAATACCTAATCTAAGCAATCAGACAACGGTTAGTTGTCAATCACAGTCAATCTCTGGCAACGTCGCCAAAAAACTTGGTCGCGGATTTTTCATATCCACAAACTAACTGGCAAGTACACCGGGTAGTACCAAGTAATATCTTAGGTGAGTGAGGGTCGGTCCCACGAGGATTGATGGACTGAGCAACTATGGTCGAATGACTCACTTAGTCAGGCTAACCGAGAGTTGTGTTTTGATGGTTATAAAATGCATTAAACAGAAATTCAGAAAGTAAGAAAGCAAATAATAAAAGTGAGGTGAAATCTATAGGAGAAAGTAGTTATGGTTTTGGAGTTGTTTATTCATAGGATTAAGTTTTCTTAGCAACTATTTTAATCATGCAAGATTCATTTCATGGCAAACTGTAATTGACTAAACCCTAATGTTTTAGTGATTTAGTCTTCTCAAATCCAAATCAACCGCTAATGTCTTGGTCACTTAATGTAGATTAGAGGGTTAAGTTCAATTCTAGTTTATGGCCATAAAAACCCTAATTACCCAAAGCTAAGAGGATTATATGTCATGTATACCAATTAGTTCAAGTAATTAGCAATTTAGGAGGAATTTGCTTTCAAGCTGTTGTTCAAGCGAGATAACTCTTTCAAGAATCACAAGAACACATATAGAATAAGGGTTATACTGTCGTTCTACCCAGATTCATAAGATGAAGAACGAAAGCAATCCTTGAAACTGAATGAATATATTAATTAAAATAGAAAAACAATAGTCTTAATCGATAGAAATAAACAGAGCTCCTAATCTTAACCAAGGAGGTTTAGTGGCTTATGCTTCACAGAGAAAACTAGGGTTTAGAAAAGTGCAGAAGTGCGGAAGTGAGAAGCTCCTCCTAAAGGGTGAATCTTTTCCCTTTTATATCTAACGTAATTTGATTTAAAAATAAAATAAAATAATAAATCCTAGACCTTCTTGGTTAAGGTTAGGAAAAACCTATTCCTATTCCATAGACTAAAACCTAGCCATCGGATTTTAAACAGAGTTTTCAGAGGTTTGGAAAAACTGGTGTAATGGTTGATAGTTTAAAAATCGTGCGTATGCATGGTACTGTGCGTACACATCATGGTGTACGTACGCACAACTTGAAAAATCCCTATGGTGTGCTTATGCACATCCCATCGTGCGTACACATGAGTCTCACCAACACTCTGGTCCCTGTNNNNGGTCCCTGTTTTTTTTTTTTTTGCAAAATTGTGTTTTTAAACCCAAACTTCAAACGCGAATAACGTTTTTGTTAAAAATTATTTTTAGTCTCTTCTTTGAAAGTTTATAAACTTCATGGACTCAATTTTTATTCAAAATAAGTTTCACAAAATTTGGGGATCCAGAAGCCAAGTTATGGCTTGCCGAAGCTGGTAAAAAATTATGTTTTCACCAAAACTCAAATCTCAAGTTTTCCAACTTTCCAAATCCAAAACTAACCAAATTCCTAACCAATTCAACACAAAATACACCTACGCAATATCACATACTTTCATTAACTCTATAACATACCAACATTGACAACCATACAATCCATTCAATAAATTCGTCGTAAATATCCCACCAAATTCAACATCAAATCGTCAATCTTTTTTTTCTTCTACACACACACACACACACACACACACACACACACACACACACACATACCATAACTTCTCACACAACTCAACCAAGTCTAAAAAATACCAAAAATATACCTCAACCAATTTATTCAACACTTTCCACTCCAAAATCCACCATACAAAATCAAACAATACTTTTCATCAATCCTCACTAAAAATCAACAATCATCATCTTTTTATAATCAACAAAATCATACTCCAACACATACACAATCATTAAATCCTCATACCACATATACAACTCAATCAATAATTCATTCAGTTCATTCATATCTTAAGGTTCACTAACTTATGTTTTTACGTTACATTATATATTAACTACGAAAAACCAAACCCATACCTTGGCCAATTTCTCTCTAAGCTTAACCACCACCAAAACCTCTTCTTCTCTCAAGTCTCTAACTCTCCAACTCAAATTAGCCACCAAAACTTGATTTCAAGTGTTCCAATTCACCAATTCGATCTCCAATTCAACATAAATTCAATCTAATTCCATATAATTCACTAAAATTAATAAGTAGGGTTCACAAAAGTGACAAACCACAAGGTTTTGAGAATCCTTACCTTATCCATTGATGATTAGGGTAAAACCCAATAATAACCCAGTGCTATATAACACCTAAAACATCAAAAACACAATTTTCTCAATACCCATTAACCAAAAGCTAAATTCAGAGTAAAGGGAAGAACTGCGCATAAAAATCAGAATCCCTTAGTACTTTGTTTAGTTAGAACTGAAGAGAATTTTGAGATGAATGCGTGGCTACAAATAGCTCATCAATCAGAGATCCAAATTGAAAGTTACGAAATATTGAAGTTGGAGGTGATTTTGGGGGTTAGGTTTTCTTCTTCAATCTATCTTCTCAACATGAATAGAAGAATGGAAGGAAAAAAAAACTAAACCAAGTGTTATATATGTTGGGTCTTGGGCTCAAAACAGGCCCAGTCTAACCGGTTTAGCCCGTTAGCCCAATTTTAGGTCAAAACTTTTAAAATTAATGTCGAAATTCATATTTTAAATATTTTTACACTTATAACTTATCAAATTTAATTTTCTAATTTTTTTTGAATAATAATTAATTTATTGATTAATTATTTATTAATTATCCAAAGTTTACAACCATTCCCACAACATTTTTATTCGGTTAACCAAGTGTTTATTTGAAAATTAATCAATTCTATTCATTATATTATCCCTTAATATATTCAAGGATTAAAATTGGTTATTCGACTCTAAACGGAGATTAAAGGGAGTTACAAACTTTTCAGAATGGCTAAATAGTTCAAAAATAACATTTTAGAAAAAATATTGGGGTCGTGCATACGCATGCCTCGTGTATATGCGCGGAACCTGAAACTAGTCTCGCAAGGATTGGGCATCGTGTGTACGCACAGAACCTAGTTCAGCCATCAATTCTGCAAATTCTGAATAATTCAGTTTTAAACACCAATTTTCAAACACCCCTAATGTTTGCTACAAAAATTATTTTTCCTCCATTCTTTGACGATTTTAAAGTAGACATTCTAAATTTTAATTCAAGTTAAATTTTACTCAAATCCAAACTTCGAGCGCCAAGTTATGACCCGTCGAAGTTGGCCAAAATCACTAACTTACCCAAAAAATTTATGCACAATTCATTTTTGTCATTTCTGAAATTCACCTCTTCTAACATCCATAACCCTTAATCTTAGGCATCTTATACACTCAATCATCAATCCCGATCCTTAAATTATATCCTAGCCATTCAAGACCCAAAAGATCCAATTTCCATCAATTAACCATTTCCAATTTACATTAATTAACCAACCAATTCTTATTAATTAACCACTTCCAATTTACATCAATTCCAAGCTCAATATCATACCACAACAAAATCAATGCATATAGCTCAACCATTATACCACAATACAATTAATTTTGCCAAAGTTACCAAAACTTACTCAATCACGGCCTCCAGCCGAAAAACTTATTCAATATGGGTATAACTCGCCAAATCACAACCTCTGGCCCAATTTTCATTCAACCATCAATAGTCAATCAAACCACATAATCATACTAAATCATCTATAATCAATCAAACCACAAATTCACTCAATTATTCAATTAAACCATCATCAATCAACAACATCAATTATTCAACAATATCATAGGTTCTTCTAACCTAGATTTTCACATAGCGTTATATAATGTTTACCCTAAGCCAAAACCCATACTTTCGTTGACGGCCAGTTCCAACCCCTTGATCCTTACCTTTCGGTCAACCCAAGCCTCTACCATGTTCTCCCCAATCAGGCTAACTCAAACCAAGCAAGCCATCACTATCATTCAATCTAATTACATGAACTTTCAAGCATTCACACTTGGGTTTTTTACACAAAATTAGAGAAATAGAGATAAAGAGTTTTCTTACCTTGTTTTACATGCTCTTGGGTTAAAACTCCACTAGAAAATGTGCCTGAGCTTCCCTTAAAGTATCAAAATCATAAACTTCAATACCTCACACTACCAAAATGCAAATTTAGTGAGGAAAACAAAAATGGGTAAGAGTTCTCGCAAGTACTCACTGCAAAAGTTAGATAGAATTGAAGAAGATGATGAGATGAAAGCGTGGCTACAAACGGATCTTCAATTGGAGCTTCGATTTGAGAGAAAAGTGAGATTGAAGAAGGGAATGAATAGTCTTAGGGCTTTGGTTCTCTTTTCTTCTTCCCTTTCTCGTGGCTCTCTCTCACTCTAAAAGGGGAATTGAATGGAATTTCCAAGTGAGGAGCAGGGGGTGAGTTACTTTTTTGGTTAAGTGGGTGAGGGGTATTTTCGTTCTTTTGCCCATGGGCTCCACCTAGGGTCAAAATGTTAAAGATAAATGTTCTAGTGTTTTATTCTAAATTTTTTTAGTCAATCCTACATTTTTATTTTTTTCATACACAGTGCTGGATGAACTTAAGCCTATATAGTTAACTATATTACCGGTATGCATTCTTCCTAAAGGCACACAATTCTATGAAACTCAAACCAATGATGAAAATCAAGTTATTACCACAAATATATTAACTCATAACCTAAATTCTATAGTAGAATTTGATGATCCGTTCATTGAACAACCAAATATTTCTCAAGGTGTATTAGATTCATTAGCTAGAATAGACGTGCATTGATGAGCGGATATTTTATACGCTTTTTGGGGGTATTTGCATATAGTTTTTAGTAGGATTTAGTCACTTTTTAGTATATTTTTATTAGTTTTTGTGAAAAATCATATTTATAGACTTTACTATGAGTTTGTGTATTTTTCTGTGATTTCAGGTATTTTCTAGCTGAAATTGAGGTACCTGAGCAAAAATCTGATTCAGAGGCTGAAAAAGGACTGCAGATGTTGTTGGATTCTGACCTCCCTGCACTCGATGTAAATTTTCTGGTGCTACAGAACTCCAAATGACACGCTCTTAATTGCGTTGGAAAGTAGACATCCAGGGCTTTCCAGTAATATATGATAGTCTATACTTTAAGCGAGTTTTGATGATGTAAATTGGCGTCAAAACACCAGCTCTCTGCCCTTTTCTGGCGTCAAAATGCTAGAACTGGCATAAAAGTTGGAATTAAACGCCCAAACTGGCACCAAAGCTGGCGTTTAACTCTAGGAATAGCCTATGCACATGAAAGCTCCAATGCTCAGCCCAAGCACACACCAAATAGGCCCTAGAAGTGGATTTCTGCACTACCTATCTTAGTTTACTCATTTTTCTGTAAACCTAGGTTGCTAGTTGAGTATAAAAACTACTTTTAGAGATTTATTTTGTACCTCATGATATTTTCACATTTTACATTGTATCTCTATGGCATGAGTCTCTAAACTCCATTGTTGGGGGTGAGGAGCTCTGCTGTGTCTCGATGGATTAATGCAATTACCACTATTTTCTATTCAATCACGCTTGTTTCCATTCTAAGATATTCATTCGCACTTAAATATGATGAATGTGATGATCCATGACACTCACCACCATTATCAACTTATGAACGCGTGCCTGACAACCACCTTCGTTCTATCTTAGATTGAATGTATATCTCTTGGGTTCCTGGTTCACGAATTAGAGTACCTCTCCTGACAACAGAGTGTTCGAATTTGTGCGTCCAGAGTCTTCGTGGTTGGTGCACGAAATTGTGATCATCAATGGTGCCATCAACATGGTACGCTCAATTGCAATCTCAACTCTTTATCACAACTTCGCACAACTAACCAACAAGTGTACTGGGTCGTCCAAGTAATAAACCTTACGCGAGTAAGAGTCGATCCCACGGAGATTGTTGGTATGAAGCAAGCTATGGTCATCTTGTAAATCTCAGTCAGGCAGATTCAAATGGTTATGAATGATTTATGAATAAAGCATAAAATAAAGATAGAGATACTTATGTAATTCATTGGTGAGAATTTCAGATAAGCTTATGGAGATGCTTTGTCCCTTCCGTCTCTCTGCTTTCCTACTGTCTTCATCCAATCCTTCTTACTCCTTTCCATGGCAAGCTGTATGTTGGGCATCACCGTTGTCAATGGCTACAGTCCCGTCCTCTCAGTGAAAATGTTCAACGCGCTCTGTCACAGCACGGCTATTCAGCTGTCGGTTCTCGATCATGTCGGAATAAAATCCAGTGATTCTTTTGCGTCTGTCACTAACGCCCCACAATCGCGAGTTTGAAGCTCGTCACAGTCATTCAATCCTCGAATCCTACTCAGAATACCACAGACAAGGTTTAGACCTTCCGTATTCTCTTGAATGCCACCATCAATTCTAGCTAATACCACGAAGATTCCGGTTAAGAAATCCAAGAGATATCCACTCAATCTAAGGTAGAACGGAGGTGGTTGTCAGGCACACGTTCATAGGTGAGAATGATGATGAGTGTCACGGATCATCACATTCATTAAGTTGAGGAACAAGTGATATCTTAGAACAAGAATAAGATAAATTGAATAGAAGAACAATAGTAATTGTATTAATATTCGAGGTACAGCATAGCTCCACACCTTAATCTATGGCGTGTAGAAACTCCACCGTTGAAAATACATAAGAACAAGGTCTAGGCATGGCCAAATGGCCAGCCTCCCAAAGAGGGTTCAATCATAAAAACATGATCAAAAGACTCAAGTGATCAAAAGACGAAGATACAATAGCAAAAGGTCCTATTTGTAGAGAACTAGTAGCTTAGGGTTTACAAAGATGAGTAAATGACATAAAAATCCACTTCTGGGCCCACTTGGTGTGTGCTTGGGCTGAGCATTGAAGCTTTTCGTGTAGAGACTCTTCTTGGAGTTAAACGCCAGCTTTTGTGCCAGTTTGGGCGTTTAACTCCCATTCTTGTGCCAGTTCCATCGTTTTACGCTAGAATTCTTGAGCTGAGTTGGAACGCTTGTTTGGGCCATCAAATCTCAAGCAAAGTATAGACTATTATACATTGCTGGAAAGCCCAAGATGTCTACTTTCCAAAGCAGTTGAGAGCGCGCCAATTGGGCTTCTGTAGCTTAAGAAAATTTACTTTGAGCGCAGGGAGGTCAGAATCCAACAGCATCTGCAGTCCTTTTCAGCCTCTGAATCAGATTTTTGCTCAGGTCCCTCAATTTCAGCCAGAAAATACCTGAAATCACAGAAAAACACACAAACTCGTAGTAAAGTCCAGAAAAGTGAATTTTAACTAAAAACTAATAAAAATATAAAAAAACTAACTAAAACATACTAAAAATAATGCCAAAATGCGTATAAATTATCCGCTCATCAGTGGTATAAGATAGGATTATTGGCGGCCATTCCTGTGATCTGAAAAGTCTAAACCTTGTCTGTGGTATTTCGAGTAAGATATGGGAAGGGATGACTGTGACGAGCTTCAAACTCGCGAGTGTTGGGTGTAGTGAGAGACGCAAAAGGATCACTGGATTCTATTCCAACATGATTGAGAACCGACAGATGATTAGCCGTGCGGTGACAGCACACATGGACCATTTTCATTGAGAGGATGGAAAGTAGCCATTGACAACGGATGACACCCTATACACAGCTTGCCATGGAAGGAGCCTTGCATGCGTGAAGAAGAAGATAGTAGGAAAGTAGAGATTCAGATGATAGAGCATCTCTAAAACTCCAACCTATTATCCATTATTGAACCACAAGTACCTTTTATTTCATGCTCTTCTATTATATTGCAAACAAAAACCCTTTTCATTATTAATCTCCTGACAAAGAGTTACAAGGTAACCATAGCTTGCTTCAAGCCGCCAATCTCCGTGGGATCGACCCTTACTCACGTAAGGTATTACTTGGACGACCCAGTGCACTTGCTGGTTAGTTGTGCGGAATTGCAAGTGTGATTGCAATTTCGTGCACCAAGTTTTTACCGCCATTGCCGGGGATTGTTCGAGTTTGAACAACTGACGGTTCATCTTGTTGCTTAGATTAGGAAAATTTCATCTTTTGGGTCAGAGTCTTTTATTTTCTTTTCAAAATTTTTCAAAAAAAATAAATTATTATTTTTCTTTTAGATTTTTCTGTTTGAGTCTAGTTGCATGTTTTAAGTTTGGTGTTTTCTTGTTAGTTTTTATTTAAATTCCAAAAATTTATTTTTGGTTTTCTAAAAATTTTAAGTTTGGTGTTTTTTTTATGTTCTTGAGTCCTTCTTGTGTTTTGATCTTAAAATTTTTAAGTTTGGTGTTCCTTGGTGTTTTTCCTCCAATTTTCGAAAATTTTGCATTAAATTAGTCATCAATTTTAAAAATCAAATCTTTTTTTAAATTGTTCTTCAATCATATCTTTTCAATCATATCTTTTTTTCAAAACTTCTATATATAAAATAAATAAAATAAATCCACATCATCTCCCTTTCTCCATCATGGAACTAAGTGGAAATGAACAGTCTAGAAGGAATCTGGGGTCATATGCTAACCCCGCTACTGCTTCATATGGGAGTACTATCTGTATACCCTCCATCAGAGTCAGTAGTTTTGAGTTGAATCCTCAGCTCATTATCATGGTGTAGCAAAATTACCAGTATTCCGGTTTTCCACAGGAAGAACCTACTGAGTTTCTGGCACAGTTCTTACAAATTGCTGACATAGTACCTGATAAGGAAGTAGACCAGAATGTCTACAGATTATTACTATTTCTATTTGCTGTAAAAGACCAAGCTAAGAGGTGGTTAAATAACCAACCTAAGGCCAGCATAAGGACATAGAAACAGCTGTCAAAAAAAATTTCTGAATCAATATTTCTCTCCCAAGAGGATGACATAGCTAAGGCTGGACATCTAATGCTTTAAACAAGAGGATAATGAATCCCTTTACAACGCCTGGGAGAGGTACAGAGAGATGCTGAGGAAATACCCCTCTGAAATGTTTTTAGAATGGGTGCAGTTAGACATTTTCTACTATGGGCTTACAGAAAAAGCTCAGATATCTCTAGACCACTTAGCTGGTGGATCTATACACATGAGAAAGACAATTGAAGAGGCTCAAGAGCTTATAGATACTGTTGCTAGAAATTAGTATCTGTACTTGAGCAGTGAGTCCTCTATGAAGGAAGAGGCTAAAGCAGTATCTACTGGCCTTAGTCCTCCAGAAAAAGTTGCTGAACTCAACCAGCAATTACTTACTCTGACAAAACAGTTAGCAGAATTTAAAGAAATTTTACAAGATACTCGGGATGCTAATAAGAATATGGAAGCACAACTTGACCAGAGAAGACAACAGTTATCTAAACAAGTAACAGAAGAATGTCAAGCTGTTCAATTAAGGAGTGGAAAAATATTAAATACATCAACTTAAAGCAGCAGAAAGTCAAGAAAAGAACAGCTGAAAAGAACAGTTGACAGAGGACAAACAGTATGCTACCCAAAATCCCTCTAAGGACAATAAGAGCCTAGAGAGGAAGGATTCTGGCATTTAAATGCCAGAAAAGGGTGACAAACTAGCATTGAACGCCCAGTGGACGCCCAGTTCTGGCGTTCAAACGCCAGAAAAGGGTGAAAAGTTGGCGTCAAACGCCAATTCCATGTTCAATTCTGGCGTCAAAACGCCAGAACAGGGTAGGAATCTGGCGTTAAATGCCAATCCAACACCTAATCCTGGCGTTCAAACGCCAGTAAGGGATGAGACACCTACAAGTGCTGATAATAACTCCCTCAAGAAGGCGTCTCAGCCTGCTTCTGTAGGAAATAAACCTGCAGCAACCAAAGTTGAAGAATATAAAGCCAAAATACCTTATCCTCAAAAACTCCGCCAAGCGGAACAAGATAAGCAATTTGCCCACTTTGTAGACTATCTCAGGACTCTTGAAATAAAGATTCCGTTTGCAGAAGCACTTGAGCAAATACCTTCCTATGCTAAGTTCATGAAAGAGATCTTAAGCCATAAGAAGGATTGGAGAGAAACTGAAAAAGTTTTTCTTACTGAGGAATGCAGTGCATTCATTCTAAAGAGCTTACCAAAAAAGCTTAAGGACTCCGAAAGCTTTATGATACCATGCACATTAGAGGGAATTTGTACCAAGACAGCTCTATGTGATCTTGGGGCAAATATCAACCTAATCCCTACATCCACTATCAGATTGCTTGATTTGACAGAAGAGATCAAACCAACCCGGATCTATCTTCAACTTGCTGATGGCTCCATTAAATACCCATCAGGCATAATTGAAGACATGATTGTCAAAGTTGGGCCATTTGTCTTCCCCACTGACTTTGTAGTGTTGGAAATGTTGGAGCACAAGAGTGCAACTCTCATTCTAGGAAGACCTTTCCTAGCAACTGGCCGAACTCTCATTGATGTTCAAAAAGGAGAAGTGACCCTGAGAGTCAATGAAGATGAGTTTAAGTTGAATGCTGTCAAACCTATGCAGCATCCATACACACCAAAAGACTGCATGAAAGTTGATCTTATTGACTCTCTGGTAGAAGAAGTCAATATGACTGAAAATCTCGAATCAGAGCTAGAGGATATATTTAAAGATGTTCAGCCTGATCTAGAGGAGCCAGATGAATTAGAAGAACCTCTGAAAACTCCTCAATTAGAGGAAAAGCCCCCCAAACCAGAGCTCAAACCACTGCCACCATCCCTGATATATACATTTCTGGAAGAAGACAACACTTTTCCTGTGATCATAAGCTCTACTTTAAAGCCACAGGAAGAGGAAGCGCTGATTCAAGTGCTAAGGACACACAAGACAGCTCTTGGGGTGGTCCATAAGTGATCTTAAGGGCATTAGCCAAGCCAGATGCATGCACAAGATTCTCTTGGAGGATAATGCTAAGCCAGTGGTTCAACCACAAAGGCGGCTGAAATCCAGCCATGAAGGAAGTGGTGTAGAAAGAGGTCACTAAATTATTAGAGGCTGAGATTATTTATCCAATTTCTGATAGTCCCTGGGTAAGCCCTGTCCAAGTCATCCCCAAGAAAGGAGGCATGACAGTAGTTCATAATGAGAAAAATGAACTAGTTCCCACAAGAACAGTTACAGGGTGGCGCATGTGTATTGACTACAAAAGACTCAATACAGCCACTAGAAAGAATCATTTTCCTTTACCATTCATAGACCAGATTCTAGAAAGACTAGCAGGTCATGATTATTACTGATTTTTGGATGGCTATTAAGGCTACAACCAAATTGCAGTAGATCCTCAGGATCAAGAGAAAACAGCATTCACATGCCCATCTGGAGTATTTGCCTACAGAAGGATGCCATTTGGGCTGTGTAATGCACCTGCAACCTTTCAGAGATGCATGCTCTCTATTTTCTCTGATATGGTGGGGAAATTTCTGGAAGTCTTCATGGATGACTTCTCAGTATATGGAGACTCATTCAGCTCATGTCTTGATCACTTGACACTTGTTCTAAAAAGGTGCCAAGAGACTAACCTGGTTTAAAACTGGGAAAAATGTCACTTTATGGTGACTGAAGGGATTGTCCTTGGGCACAAGATTTCAAACAGAGGAATAGAGGTGGATCAAGCTAAGGTAGAGGTAATTGAAAAATTACCAACACCTGCCAATGTTAAGGCAATCAGAAGCTTTCTAGGGCATGCATGATTCTATAGGAGGTTTATAAAGGATTTTTCAAAAATCGCAAAACCTCTAAGTAATCTTCTAGCTATTGACATGCCATTTATATTTGACACAGAGTGTCTGTAGGTGTTTGAGACCCTGAAAGCCAAGCTGGTTACAGCACCAGTCATTTCTGCACCAAACTGGACATTACCATTTGAACTAATATGTGATGCCAGTAACCATGCCGTTGGTGCAGTATTGGGACAAAGGCATGACAAACTTCTGCATGTCATCTACTATGCCAGCCGTGTTCTAAATGATGCACAGAAGAATTACACAACCACAGAAAAGGAATTGCTTGCAGTGGTTTATGCTATTAACAAGTTCAGATCCTATTTAGTAGGATCAAAGGTGATTGTGTACACTGACCATGCTGCTCTTAAATATCTACTCACAAAGCAGGATTCAAAACCTAGGCTCATAAGGTGGGTATTGCTTCAGCAAGAGTTTGATATAGAAATAAGAGACAGAAAAGGGACAGAAAACCAAGTAGCAGATCACATATCCCGGATAGAACCAGTAGAAGGGGCGTCCCTCCCCATTACTGAGATCTCTGATGAGCAACTCCTTGCCATTTAGGAAGTACCATGGTTTGCAGACATTACAAACTATAAGGCTGCAAGGTTCATACCCAAGGAGTACAGCAGGCAACAAACAAAAAAACTAATTTCTGATGTAAAGTACTACTTGTGGGATGAACCATATCTCTTTAAGAGATGCGCAGACGGAATAATCCGTGGATGTGTGCCTAGAGAAGAAGCGCAGAGGATCCTTTGGCATTGCCATGGATCACAGTATGGAGGACATTTCGGAAGTGAGCGAACAGCCACAAAAGTCCTCCAATGCGGCTTCTACTGGCCTACTCTCTATAAAGACTCCCGAGAGTTTGTACGGAACTGTGATAGTTGCCAGAGAGCTGGTAATCTGCCTCATGGTTACACCATGCCTCAGCAAGGGATCTTAGAGATTGAATTGTTTGACGTATGGGGTATTGACTTCATGGGACCGTTCTCACCTTCATACTCAAACACTTATATTCCGGTGGCAGTGGACTATGTATCTAAATGGGTAGAGGCAATTGCAACACCCACTAATGATACTAAAATAGTGATAAAGTTCCTCCAGAAACACATCTTCAGTAGATTTGGTGTCCCTAGAGTATTAATTAGTGATGGAAGCACTCATTTCTACAATAAACAACTTTACTCTGCCATGGTCCGGTATAGAATTAGCCACAAGGTGGAAACTCCGTATCTTCCACAGACAAATGGGCAAGTTGAGGTCTCTAATAGAGAACTAAAGAGGATCCTGGAAAGGACTGTAATGGCCCGTAGAAAGGATTGGGCAAAAAGCTTTGATGATGCTCTGTGGGCATACAGAACAGCATTCAAGATTCCTATAGGAACTTCTCCATACCAACTTGTGTATGGTAAGGCCTATCATTTGCCCATGGAATTGGAACACAAGGCCTACTAGGCAACCAGATTCATAAACCTTGATGCTAAATTAGCTGTAGAGAAAAGAAAGAGCCAATAAGTCATAGAGTGAAAGAGAATTTGAGAATAAAAAAGAAATTTGATTTAATTACACTGAAATGTACAAATATTTTTATCTAGTTACTGCTTTAGTTTGTCCGCTCTCAATTCCCTCCGTTAATGTCTATTCTCTTCACTCTTTGTGCTTCCTTCAATCTTCTGCGATTTCTAGATTTGTTGTTTGTTGATTTTCATTCCGTGCTTCGGCTTCATTTCTTTTTTGTCGCTCTTACAGATTTTACCACACAAGAGAGTTCCCGTCCGTCTGAAGATATATTCATATTGTTCATGTGTTTAGTAAAATGATGATCATCTTTCAATCAACAAAAATATTAACTATCCTTCCTTTATAATTCTCTTGTCAAAGGCAAGTGTCCAATACTTTCCCTTTCCCATGCCAGCACAGAATACAACAAAAATATTAACTATCCTTCCGGTAAGTTTTTTTATTTTGGTTCTTTTTTCTGAAGAAGTTTCGGTTCGGTGGGTTGTTGCATTTTAATTGACTTGTTTAACAAACACATGCTTGTGATTCTGCAAAAATTTTTTGCTCAAAATTTTTTGCTCCAGTTGAATAAACTAGAGGAGTTCAGGCTCAATGCTTTTGAAAATACAAAAATTTACAAGGAGAAAGCAAAAAGATGGCATGACAAGAAATTGTCATCCAGAGTCTTTGAACCAGGACAAAAGGTCCTGCTATTCAACTCTAGACTCAGATTATTCCCTGGGAAATTAAAATCCCGGTGGAGGGGACCATATGTGATTACAAGTGTGTCACCATATGGATATGTGGAGCTTCAAGATACTGACTCTGATAAAAGATTCATTGTTAATGGACAAAGAGTCAAACACTATCTTGAAAGAAATATTGAGCAAGAGTGCTCAAAACTGAGACTAGAATAACATTCAGTGATGTCCAGCTAAAGACAATAAAGAAGCACTTGCTGGGAGGCAACCCAGCCATTGGTTAAGCATATATTTTTTTTTAGTAATGATAAGAGTTTGATACAAAATTTATCTTCTATTACAGGAGTTCACAGAGTTACAGAAGAATTCAGAGCGGAAAATAGAGAAAAGATGCTCACTAGCAGAAGAACGCCAGTAAGGAGCATTTTTGGGCGTTAAACGCCAGAATGGGTGCCATTCTGGGCGTTTAACGCCAGACTTGCAGCATCCTAGGCATTTAGAAAAACACCCAGTGACAAAGGAATTCCGGCATTTAAACGCCAGCCAGGGTACCTGGTTGGGCATTTAAACACCCAGTAAGAAAGGAAAACTAGTGTTTAAACACCAGCCAGGGTACCTGGCTGGGCGTTTAAACGCCCAAAACCGGCAACAATTGGGCGTTAAATGCCCAAAACATGCTACTCCTGGGCGTTTAACGCCAGGAACAGGGAGGGGAGGAGGTTCTTGTTCCCAACTCAGATTTTTTTCAAATTTTAATATTTCTTTCCACCTTTCTTGCATGAACATGTTACAAATCCTGATCTTTCAATTTCAATTTCAAAAATTTCTTAATCCTAAAAATAATTTTCTATTTCTTTCAAAATCTTTGGCAAAACTCATATATCTTTTTAATTTCTTTTTAAATCTTTTCCAAAAATGCATATATCTTTTTAAACTCGTTCCAAATCTTTTTCAACCCATCACACTATCTTTTCAAAATTAGATTTATCTTTTTCAAATTTCTCTCTTATCTTTTCAATTTTAAAAATAAATCTTTTGCATATCATAACTATCTTTTTACAAATCATATCTTCTATCATATCTTTTTCAAAATTTTTGAACCCACCCCTCTCCCCTTTATATTCCCATTCGGCCATCCCCTTTCCTCCACCATTCGAAATTGTCTCTCCCTCTCTTCCTCTCCTTTCCTTTCTTTTTGCTTGAGGACAAGCAAACCTCTAAGTTTGGTGTGCTTTTTGTGATCACTGAGCCAAGACTCACCAAGAACGTGGCCCCCATGGAAAAACAAACCACCTCAAGAGGCAAGAAAGAGAATATTCCAAAACCACTTTGGAAGCAAGAGAGGTTCTTTACCAAAGAACATGTAGACCATTATTATAAAATAATGGGTCTGAGGTCAGTGATCCCGAAAGTTAAATTTGATCTGAAAGAAGGTGAATATCCGGATATCCAAGAGCAAATTCAAAACAGAGGCTGGGAAATCCTAGCTAATCCTGAGACAAAGGTGGAAAGAAACATGGTTCAGGAATTCTACTCAAATCTGTGGCAAACAGATAAACAAAGAATGTTTGGAACCACTTTCTATACCTTCCGAACTATGGTCAGAGGGAAGATTATCACTTCCACCATGACAGTATAAGAGAGATCTTCAAGCTTCCTCAACTACAAGATGACCCGGAATCCTTTAATAGGAGAATTGTGAATCAAGATAAGCGCTTGGACCAAGTTCTAGAGGACATATGCATCCCTGGAGCCAAGTGGGTAACCAACACAAAGAATGTCCCAATTCAACTCAAGAGAGGGGATCTCAAACCAGTTGCTAAAGGCTGGCTGGATTTTATTGGGTGTTCCATACTATCCACCAGCAACTGCTCTGAGGTCACTGTTAAAAGAGCAGTGATGATCCATTGCTTTATGATGGAAACAAAGTGGAAGTTCATCATCTGATTGCTTGTGAGATTTATACAATTGCAAACAAGAACTCCACTGAAGCCAAATTGGCATACCCAAGCTTGATTTCTCTGTTATGTAAAAATGCTAGAGTAAGAATGGGAGTAGATGAGTATATCTCAGTTGATCTCCCAATCACAAAAAAGTCAATAGAAGGGCAACAAGTGCAAGACATTCCCATCAAAAGGAGGGTGCAAGAGTTCCTCCCAGAAATCTCACAGATTGACTATTGAAACCGCTTAGAAGCATCTATTACCAAGCTACAAGAAGCTATGGATCAAATGAAAGAAGAATAGCAAAATCAAAATAGCATGCTATGCAAGCTGCTTAAGGAACAGGAGAAGCAAGGGCGTGATCTGCAGGAGCTGAAGCCCCGGAAGCTACCTCTTGAAGGGCCAGACACCCTATAGAATGAAGGAGCATCCACCTCCCAAAATAAAAGTTGTTGAGTCCTAATCTTAACTTTGTGATAACTCTTCTGTTAGAAATCTATTTTTTAGAGTCATAGGAATAGTAGTAATTAGTGTCCTTATTTTTTATTTTTAATTTTATCCCCAAGTAAGCTATAATTTATTTTTCTCATCATCATTAAACATGAATAAAATAGCAGATTTTTAGAATAAGGAAGCAATTTTATTTTCGAGTTCTTAATAAGAAAAATTCAAATTATTTATATGTGGTGACAATACTCTTTATTCTCTGAATGAATGCTTGAACAGTGCATAAATTTTGATGGTGAAGTTTATGAATGTTAAAATTATTGGCTCTTGAAAGAATGATGAAAAAAAAAAGAAATGTTGTTGATAATCTGAAAAATCATAGAATTGATTCTTGAAGCAAGAGAAAGCAGTGAAGAACAAATCAAAAAAAAGAGAAAAAAAGAAGAAAGCAAGCAGAAAAAGCCAATAACCCTTTAAACCAAAAGGCAAGGGTGAAGAGGATCCAAGGTTTTGAGCATCAATGGATAGGAGGGCCTACAAGCATAAAATCATGGCCTAAGCAGCTGAATCAAGCTGTCCCTAACCATGTGCTTGTGGCATGCGTCCAAGTGAAAATCTTAAGACTAAGTGGTTAAAGTCGTGATCCAACACAAAAAGAGTGTGCTTAAGAACTCTGGACACCTCTGACTAGGGACTTTAGCAAAGTTGAGTCACAATCTGAAAAGGTTCACTCAGTTATGTGTCTGTGGCATTTATGTATTCGGTGGTAATACTGGAAAACATAATGCTTAGGGCCACGACCAAGACTCATAAAGTAGCTGTGTTCAAGAATCAACATGCTAAACTAGGAGAATCAATAACACTATTTGAATTTAGAGTTCCTATAGATGCCAGTCATTCATAACTTCAAAGGATAAATGGAGATGCCAAAACTATTCAGAAGCAAAAAGCTACTAGTCCCGCTCATCTAATTAGAATTTGAGCTTCATGTACACTCTGAGATGCTATTGCCTCTTGATTTTCATTTTTGGCCTATTTCATTCATCTAGTTGCTTGAAGATAAGCAACAGTTTAAGTTTGGTGTTGTGATGAGTGGATATTTTATACGTTTTTTGGGGGTATTTTCATATAGTTTTTAGTAGGAATTAGCCACTTTTTAGTATATTTTTATTAGTTTTTGTGCAAAAATCATATTTCTGGACTTTACTATGAGTTTGTGTGTTTTTCTGTGATTTTAGGTATTTTCTGGCTGAAATTGAGGGACCTGAGCAAAAATCTGATTCAGAGGCTGAAAAAGGACTGCAGATGTTGTTGGATTCTGACCTCCCTGCACTCGAAGTAGATTTTCTGGAGCTACAGAACTCCAAATGGCGCGCTCCCAATTTTGTTGGAAAGTAGACATCCAGGACTTTTCAGAAATATATAATAGTCCATACTTTGAGTGAGTTTTGACAACATAAATTGGCATCAAAACGCCAGCTCTCTGCCCTTTTCTGGCGTCAAAACGCCAGAACTGGCATAAAAGTTGGAGTTAAACGTCCAAACTGGCACCAAAGCTGGCGTTTAACTGCAAGAATAGCCTATGCATATGAAAGCTCCAATGCTTAGCCCAAGCACACACCAAGTGGGCCCTATAAGTGGATTTTTACACTACTTATCTTAGTTTACTCATTTTCTGTAAACCTAGGTTACTAGTTGAGTATAGAAACTACATTTAGAGATTTATTTTGTACCTCATAACATTTTCACATTTTATATTGTATCTCTACGGCATGAGTCTCTAAAATCCATTGTTGGGGGGTGAGGAGCTCTGCTGTGTCTCGATGGATTAATGCAATAACCATTGTTTTCTATTCAATCACGCTTGTTTCCATTCTAAGATATTCATTCGCACTTAAACAAGATGAATGTGATGATCTGTGACACTCATCACTATTCTCAACTTATGATTGCGTACCTAACAACCACCTCTATTCTATCTTAGATTGAATGTATATCTCTTGGGTTCCTGGTTCACGAATTTGAGTACCTCTCTTGACAACAGAGTGTTTGAATTCGTGCATCCAGAGTTTTCGTGGTATAAGCTAGGATTATTGGTGGCAATTCCTAAGATCCGGAAAGTCTAAACCTTGTTTGTGGTATTCTGAGTAGGATCTGGGAAGGGATGACTGTGACGAGCTTCAAACTCGCGAGTGTTGGGCATAGTGACAGACGCAAAAGGATCACTGGATTCTATTCCAACATGATCGAGAACTGATGAGCGGATAATTTGTACGCTTTTTGGCATTGTTTTTAGTATGTTTTTAGTAAGATCTAGTTAGTTTTTAGTATATTTTTATTAGTTTTTAGTTAAAATTCACTTTTCTGGACTTTACTATGAGTTTGTGTGTTTTTCTGTGATTTCATGTATTTTCTGGCTGAAATTGAGGGACTTGAGCAAAAATCTGATTCAGAGACTAAAAAGGACTGCAGATGCTGTTGGATTCTGACCTCCCTTGCTTCATTGCTCAGCCCAAGCACACACCAAGTGGGCCCGGAAGTGAATTTTTATGTCATTTACTCATCTTTGTAAACCCTAGGCTACTAGTTCTCTATAAGTAAGACTTTTTACTATTGTATTTTCATCTTTAGATCCTTTGATCATCTTTGAATCTTTGAATCTTTTGATCACGTTTTGGGGGCTGGCCTCTCGGCCATGCCTAGACCTTGTTCTTATGTATTTTCAACGGTGGAGTTTCTACACACCATAGATTAAGGTGTGGAACTCTGCTGTACCTCGAGTATTAATGCAATTACTATTGTTCTTCTATTCAATTCTGCTTGTTCTTGTTCTAAGATATCACTTGTTCTTCAACTTGATGAATGTGATGATCCGTGACACTCATCATCATTCTCACCTATGAATGTGTGCCTGACAACCACCTCCGTTCTACCTTAGATTGGATGGATATCTCTTGGATTCTTTAACCGGAATCTTCGTGGTATAAGCTAGAATTGATGGCGGCATTCAAGAGAATCCGGAAGGTCTAAACCTTGTCTGTGATATTCTG
>NC_029780.3:71897184-71897400 GCF_000817695.3 Arachis duranensis | reverse complement strand
CAGTAGGAAAGCAGAGAGACGGAAGGGACCAAGCATCTCCATACGCTTATCTGAAATTCCCACCAATGAATTGCATAAGTATCTCTATCTTTATCTTTATGTTTTATTCATACATCATCCATAACCATTTGAGTTTGCCTGACTAAGATTTACAAGGTGACCATAGCTTGCTTCATACTAACAATCTCTGTGGGATCGACCCTTACTCGCGTAAGT
>NC_029780.3:71890565-71897065 GCF_000817695.3 Arachis duranensis | reverse complement strand
TTGAGTTGTGAAAAGTATTGATCACAATTTCGTGCACCAAGTTTTTGGCGCCGTTGCCGGGGATTGTTCGAGTATGGACAACTGACGGTTCATCTTGTTGCTTAGATTAGGTATTTTTCTTCAGAGTTCTTAAGAATGAATTCTAGAGTTTCATGATGATCTGTTGAAGTCTGGATGGCTGTGAAGCCATGTCTAATTTTATTGGACCGAGGTTTCAACTTATCATCAGAAGAGCTTGTTGATTTCTATCAATCTTGCTGTTGGAGCAGTGATCTGCTAAGGCTTGGCTGGCCGTTGGCCATGTCTAGTGTTTTGGACCGGAGCTTTCTTTGAAAGCTTGGCTGGCTAAGAAGCCATGTCTAATTCCTGGACCCGAGTCTTAGACTAACATTGCATGATTCCTGGAATTCTCATTAAGAATTTTGATATCTTTGTTTTCTTTTTCCACTTAATTTTCGAAAAAATCCAAAAATATTTTTTGTTTGAGTCTAGAGTCTCATGTTAAGTTTTGTGTCAATTGCATGTTTCTGTTCTTCTTGCATTCATGCATGTGTCTTCATTAATCTTCAAGTTGTTCTTGATGATTTCATTACTCCGATCTTTAAATTCTTTTGACTTGAGTTTTTGTGTTTCTCATATGCATTCTCATTTTGTTAGTGTCAGCAGTATACAAACTGCTAAGTTTGGTGTCTTGCATGCATTGTTATTTGATTTTAGTTGCATATTGATTATTCCTTATTATAAAAAAAATCCAAAAATATTTTTAATTTGTGTCTTTTCAAGTCAATAATACAGAGAATTGAAGATTTAGAACATACTGCAGAGGAATTGCACAGAAAATGCTGGGCGTTCAAAATGCCCAGTGAGGAAGGCAAACTGGCGTTTAAACGCCAGCCAGGGTGCCTGGCTGGGCGTTTAACGCCCAAAAGGGTAGTAGTTTGGGCGTTAAACGCTAGAATGTGCACCATTCTGGGCGTTTAACGCCAGGATGGCACAAGAGGGAAGATTTTGTTTTCAAATCAAATTTTTTTTTTAGTTTTCAAAATCTTTTCAAAATCATATCTTCTCAATCACATCTTTTTAAAACCAATCATATCTTCCTAATCACATCTTTTTCAAAATAGTTTTCAATCATATCTTTTTAATTTCGAATTTCAAAATCTTTTTCAAAAATCACTTTACTTCTTTCTCAATCTTGGTTTTCAAAAATCAATTAAAGTTTTTCAAAATGTTTTCAAGATCTTTTACTTAATTTTCGAAAATTTCTTCCCCTCTTCTCACATCCTTCTATTTATGGACTAACACTATTCCTTAATGCACAATTCGAACTCCATCTTTCTTGATAAGTTCGAATTTTCTACCCCTTCCATCTATTTTTCTTTTCCTCTGACACCTCAAGGAATCTCTATACTGTGACATAGAGGATTCCATATTTTCTTGTTCTCTTCTCTTGCATATGAGCAGGAGCAAAGACAAAAGCAATCTTGTTGAGGCTGACCCTGAACCTGAAAGGACCTTGAAGCGAAAGCTAAGAGAAGCTAAGGCACAATTCTCTGTAGAGGACCTAACAGAAATCTTCAAAGAAGAAGAACCCATGGCAGCCGAAAACAACAACAATGCCAACAATGCAAGGAAGGTGCTGGGTGACTTTACTGCACCTACTCCCGACTTTTATGGGAGAAGCATCTCTATCCCTGCCATTGGAGCAAACAACTTTGAGCTTAAGCCTCAATTGGTTTCTTTAATGCAACAGAATTGCAAGTTCCATGGACTTCCATTGGAAGATCCTCATCAGTTTTTAGCTGAGTTCTTGCAAATCTGTGACACTGTCAAGACTTATGGGGTTGACCATGAGGTCTACAGACTTATGCTATTCCCTTTTGCTGTAAGAGACAGAGCTAGAATATGGTTGGACTCACAACCTAAAGAAAGCCTGAACTCTTGGGAAAAGCTAGTCAATGCCTTCTTGGCAAAGTTCTGTCCACCTCAAAAATTGAGTAAGCTTAGAGTGGAAGTCCAAACCTTCAGACAGAAAGAAGGAGAATCCCTCTATGAAGCTTGGGAAAGATACAAACAATTAATCAGAAAGTGTCCCTCTGATATGCTTTCTGAATGGAGCATCGTAGGTATTTTCTATGATGGTCTGTCTGAACTGTCCAAGATGTCTTTGGATAGCTCTGCTGGAGGATCTCTTTATCTGAAGAAGACGCCTACAGAAGCTCAAGAACTAATTGAAATTGTTGCAAATAACCAATTCATGTACACTTCTGAAAGGAATCCTGTGAACAATGGGACTAATCAGAAGAAAGGAGTTCTTAAGATTGATACTCTGAATGCCATATTGGCTCAGAACAAGATATTGACTCAGCAAGTCAATTTGATTTCTCAAAGTCTGTCTGGAATGCAAAATGCACCAGGCAGTACTAAGGAAGCTTATGATCCTGAGAACCCTTCAATGGAAGAGGTAATTACATGGGAGAACCCTATGGAAACACCTATAATCCTTCATGGAGAAATCATCCAAATCTTTCATGGAAGGATCAACAGAGACCTCAACAAGGTTTCAACAATAATAATGGTGGAAGAAACAGGTTTAGCAATGGCAAGCCTTTTCCATCATCTTCTCAGCAACAGACAGAGAGTTCTAAGCAGAACACCTCTGACTTATCAACCATGGTCTCTGATCTAATCAAAACCATTCAAAGTTTCATGACTGAAACAAGATCCTCCATTAGAAACTTGGAGGCACAAGTGGGTCAGCTGAGCAAGAAAATTACTGAACTCCCCCCTAGTACTCTTCCAAGCAATACAGAAGAAAATTCAAAAGGAGAGTGCAAGGCCATCAACATGGCCGAATTTGGAGAGGAGGGAAATATAGTGAACTCCATTGAGGAGGACCTCAATGGACGTCCACTGGCCTCCAATGAGTTCCCTAATGAGGAACCATGGGAATCTGAGGCTCATAATGAGACCATGGAGATTCCATTGGACTTACTTCTGCCATTCATGAGCTCTGATGAGTATTCTTCCTCAGAAAAAGATGAATATGTCACTGAAGAGCAAGTTGCTAAATACCTTGGAGCAATCATGAAGCTAAATGACAAGTTATTTGGAAATGAGACTTGGGAAGATGAAACCCCTTTGCTCACCAAGGAACTGGATGACTTGTCTAGGCAGAAACTGCCTCAAAAGAGACAGGATCCTGGGAAGTTTTCAATACCTTGCATCATCCTTGGCAGACCCTTCCTAGCCATAGCAAAGGCTGTGATTGATGTTGATAGAGGAGAATTGATCATTCAAGTGAATGAAGAATCCTTTGTGTTTAAGGCTCAAGGATATCCCTCTGTCACCATGGAGAGGAAGCATGAAGAGCTCCTCTCAAAATAGAGTCAAACAGAGCCCCCACAGTCAAACTCTAAGTTTGGTGTTGGGAGGCCACAACCAACTTCTAAGTTTGGTGTTGAACCCCCACATTCAAACTCTAAGTTTGGTGTTGGGAGGTTCCAACATTGCTCTGAGCATCTGTGAGGCTCCTGAGAGCCCTCTGTCAAGCTACTGACATTAAAGAAGCGCTTGTTGGGAGGCAACCCAATGTTATATTTTATCTATTTTTCCTTTGTTATTTTATGTTTTCTGTAGGTTGATGATCATGAGAAGTCACAAAATCAATTGAAAAAGCAAAAACAGAAAGAAAAACAGAAAGAAAAACATCACACCCTGGAGAAGACTTAGCTGGCGTTTAAACGCCAGTAAGGCTAGCAGATGGGCGTTTAACGCCCAGTCTGGCACCATTCTGGGCGTTTAACGCCAAAAAGAGGCACCAGACTGGCGTTAAACGCCAGAAATGGGCAAGAACTTGGCGTTAAACGCCAGAAATAGGCTCTAGCCCGGCGTTTAACGCCAGAATTGGCATAAAGGGCATTTTTGCTCGCCACTTGGTGCAGGGATGACTTTTCCTTGACACCTCAGGATCTGTGGACCCCACAGGATCCCCACCTACCCCACCACTCTCTCTCTTCTACACCCATTCACCAATCACCTCAACACCTCTTCCCCAAAAACCTTTCACCTATCAAATCCCATCTTTCTCTTCACTCACATCCATCCTTCATAAAACCCCACCTACCTCACCATTCAAATTCAAACCACTTTCCCTCCCAAACCCACCCTCCCATAGCCGAAACCTACCCCTCCTCCCACCCCTATATAAACCCATCTCTACTCTCTTCTTTCTTCTTTTGCTCGAGGACGAGCAAACCTTTTAAGTTTGGTGTGGTAAAAACATTGCTTTTTGTTTTTCCATAACCATTTATGGCATCCAAGGCCGGAGAAACCTCTAGAAAGAGGAAAGGGAAGGCAAAAGCTTCCACCTCCGAGTCATGGGAGATGGAGAGATTCATCTCAAGGGTGCATCAAGACCACTTCTATGAAGTTGTGGCCTTGAAGAAGGTGATCCCCGAGGTCCCTTTCAAACTCAAAAAGAGTGAATATCCGGAGATCCGACATGAGATCCGAAGAAGAGGTTGGGAAGTTCTTACCAACCGCATCCAACAAGTCGGAATCTTAATGGTTCAAGAATTCTATGCCAATGCATGGATCACCAAGAACCATGATCAAAGTGTGAACCCGGACCCAAAGAATTGGCTTACTATGGTTCGGGGGAAATACTTGGATTTTAGTCCGGAAAATGTAACGTTGGCATTCAACTTGCCCATGATGCAAGGAGATGAACATCCTTACACTAGAAGGGTCAACTTTGATCAAAGGTTGGACCAAGTCCTCACATGCATTTGTGAAGAGGGCGCCCAATGGAAGAGAGATTCAAGAGGAAAGCCGGTTCAATTGAGAAGGCATGACCTCAAACCCGTGGCTAGAGGATGGTTGGAGTTTATCCAGTGCTCAATCATTCCAACTAGCAACCAGTCTGAAGTTACTATAGACCGGGCTATCATGATTCATAGCATCATGATTGGAGAAAAAATAGAAGTTCATGAGGTGATATCCCAAGAATTTTATAAGGTGGCGGACAAGTCCTCTACCTTGGCAAGGTTAGCCTTTCCTCATCTCATTTGTCACCTCTGTTATTCAGTTGGAGTTGACATAGAGGAAGACATCCCCATTGATGAGGACAAGCCCATTACTAAGAAGAGGATGGAGCAAACAAGAGACCTCTCTCATCATCAAATCCCTGAGATGCCTCAAGGGATGCACTTTCCTCCACAAAACTATTGGGAGCAACTAAACACCTCCCTAGGAGAATTGAGTTCCAACATGGGACAACTAAGGGTGGAGCACCAAGAACACTCCATTCTCCTCCATGAAATTAGAGAAGATCAAAGAATCATGAGAGAGGAGCAACAAAGACAAGGAAGAGACATTGAGGAGCTCAAGCACTCCATATGATCTTCAAGAGGAAGAACAAGCCGCCATTACTAAGGTGGACCCGTTCTTTAATTTCCTTGTTCTTTATTTTTCTGTTTTTCGAAAATTATGCTTATGTTTATCTATGTTTGTGTCTTGTGATCATTAGTGTCTTAGTATCTATGCCTTAAAGTTATAAATGTCCTATGAATCCATCACCTTTCTTGAAAGAAAAATGTTCTTAATTGAAAAAGAAAAGAATTGCATGAATTTTGAATTTTATAACAAATTAATTATTTTGATGTGGTGGCAATATTTTTGTTTTCTGAATGTATGCTTAAACAGTGCATATATCTTTTGAATTTGTGGTTCATGAATGTTGGCTCTTGAAAGAATGATGAAAAAGGAGACATGTTACTGATGATCTGAAAAATCATAAAAATGATTCTTGAAGCAAGAAAAAGCATTGAATACAAAAAAAAAAAGAGAAGGAGAAAAACGAAAAAAAAAAACGAAAAAAAGGGAAGAAAAGAAAACGAAAAAAAGAGAGAAAAAGAGATAAAGTTGTGATCCAAGGCAAAAAGAGTGTGCTTAAGAACCCTGGACACCTGTAATTGGGGACTCTAGCAAAGCTGAGTCACAATCTGAAAAGGTTCACCCAATTATGTGTCTGTGGCATGTATGTAGCCGGTGGTAATACTGGAAGACAGAGTGCTTTGGGCCACGGCCAAGACTCAATAAGTAGCTGTGTTCAAGAATCATCGTACTCAACTAGGAGAATCAATAACACTATCTGGATTCTGAGTTCCTAAAGAAGCCAACCATTCTGAATTTCAAAGGATAGAGTGAGATGCCAAAACTGTTCAGAGGCAAAAAGCTAAAAGCCCCGCTCATCTAATTAATACTGATCTTCATAGATGTTTTTGGAATTCATTGCATATTCTCTTCTTTTTATCCTATTTGATTTTCAGTTGCTTGGGGACAAGCAACAATTTAAGTTTGGTGTTGTGATAAGCGGATAATTTATACGCTTTTTGGCATCATTTTGGTATGTTTTTAGTATGTTTTAGTTAGTTTTTATTATATTTTTATTAGTTTTTAGTTAAAATTCACTTTTCTGGACTTTACTATGAGTTTGT
>NC_029780.3:71860239-71890229 GCF_000817695.3 Arachis duranensis | reverse complement strand
TATTGGGAGCAACTAAACACCTCCCTAGGAGAATTGAGTTCCAACATGGGACAACTAAGGGTGGAGCACCAAGAACATTCCATTCTCCTCCATGAAATTATAGAAGATCAAAGAATCATGAGAGAGGAGCAACAAAGACAAGGAAGAGACATTGAGGAGCTCAAGCACTCCATAGGATCTTCAAGAGGAAGAACAAGCCGCCATCACTAAGGTGGACCCGTTCTTTAATTTTCTTGTTCTTTATTATCCTGTTTTTCGAATTTTAGTGCTTATGTTTATCTATGTTTGTGTCTTGTGATCATTAGTGTCTTAGTGTCTATGCCTTAAAGATATGAATGTCCTATGAATCCATCACCTCTCTTAAATGAAAAATGTTCTTAATTGAAAAAAGAGAAGAATTGCATGAATTTTGAATTTTATAACAGTTTAATTATTTTGATGTGGTGGCAACATTTTTGTTCTCTGAATGTATGCTTAAATAGTGCATATGTCTTTTGAATTTGTGGTTCATGAATGTTGGCTCTTGAAAGAATGATGAAAAAGGAGACATGTTACTGAGGATCTGAAAAATCATAAAAATGATTCTTGAAGCAAGAAAAAGCAGTGAATACAAAAAAAAGGGAGAAAAAAAAGGGAGAAAAGAAAACGAAAAAAAGAGAAAAAGAAAGAAATAAAGTTGTGATCCAAGGCAAAAAGAGTGTGCTTAAGAACCCTGGACACCTCTAGTTGGGGACTCTAGCAAAGTTGAAAGGATTATTGTTGGTTTAGAAGCTATACTTGCAATGAGATTTCATTTGTGAAATTCTATACCATCAATTTCTTGATCATCAGGTCAGCATGCCACACCCAGCCTAGCGTGCCATGCCCCTTTGTGGTCTTCAAAATTGTTCTCTAGAAAATATAGTTGGCGTGCCATGCCTAGCCCTGGCGTGCCACGCCCATTTTAAAGCTCCAAGAGTGCTTGATGAGCGGATAATATGTACGCTTTTTGGCATTGTTTTTAGTATGTTTTTAGTATGATCTAGTTAGTTTTTAGTATATTTTTATTAGTTTTTAGTTAAAATTCACTTTTCTGGACTTTACTATGAGTTTGTGTGTTTTTCTGTGATTTCAGGTATTTTCTGGCTGAAATTGAGGGACCTGAGCAAAAATCTGATTCAGAGGCTGAAAAGGACTGCAGATGCTGTTGGATTCTGACCTCCCTGCACTCAAAGTGGATTTTCTGGAGCTACAGAAGCCCAATTGGCACGCTCTCAACGGTGTTGGAAAGTAGACATCCTGGGCTTTCCAGCAAATATGATAGTTCATACTTTGCCCAAGATTTGATGGCCCAAACCGGCGTTCAAAGTCACCATCAGAATTCCTAGCGTTAAACGCCGGAACTGGCACAAGAATGGGAGTTAAACGCCCAAACTGGCATAAAAGCTGGCGTTTAACTCCAAGAGAAGTCTTTACACGAAAATGCATCAATGCTCAGCCCAAGCACACACCAAGTGGGCCCGGAAGTGGATTTTTATGTCATTTACTCATCTTTGTAAACCCTAGGCTACTAGTTCTCTATAAGTAGGACCTTTTACTATTGTATTTTCATCTTTAGATCCTTTGATCATCTTTGGTTCTTTGGAATCTTTTGATCACGTTTTGGGGGCTGGCCTCATGGCCATGCCTAGACCTTTTTCTTATGTATTTTCAATGGTGGAGTTTCTACACACCATAGATTAAGGTGTGGAGCTCTGCTGTACCACTGAGAGGATGGGAGGTAGCCACTGACAACGGTGAAACCCTTGCATACAGCTTGCCATGGAAAGGAGTAAGAAGGATTGGATGAAGACAGTAGGAAAGCAGAGAGACGGAAGGGACCAAGCATCTTCATACGCTTATCTGAAATTCCCACCAATGAAATACATAAGTATCTCTATCTTTATCTTTATGTTTTATTCATCATTCATAACCATTTGAGTTTGCCTGACTAAGATTTACAAGGTGACCATAGCTTGCTTCATACCAACAATCTCTGTGGGATCGACCCTTACTCGCGTAAGGTTTATTACTTGGACGACCCAGTACACTTGCTGGTTAGTTGTGCGAAGTTGTGATAAATAGTTGAGATTACAATTGTGCGTACCATGTTGATGGCGCCATTGATGATCACAATTTCGTGCACCAAGAACCGACAGATAATTAGCCGTGCGGTGGTAGCGCACATGGACCATTTTTCACTGAGAGGATGGGAAGTAGCCATTGACAATGGTGACACCCTACACACAGCTTGCCATAGAAGGAGCCTTGCGTGCGTGAAGAAGAAGATAGTTGGAAAGCAGAGATTCAGATGACAGAGCATCTCCAAAACTCCAACCTATTCTCCATTATTGAACCACAAGTACCTTTTATTTCATGCTCTTCTATTATATTGCAAACAAAAACCCTTTTCATTATTAATCTCCTGACTAAGAGTTACAAGGTAACCATAGCTTGCTTCAAGCCGACAATCTCCGTAGGATCGACCCTTACTCACGTAAGGTATTACTTGGATGACCCAGTGCACTTGCTGGTTAGTTGTGCGGAATTGTAAGTGTGATTACAATTTCATGCACCATGCATCTAATGGAGCATAGTCCTACATTCATATATAATAATATGATCATTGATAATCAACATCCATGAATAATGCACCAACACTTACCCACCAACATTTATAAATTAGGCACTCAACTAAACTTAAAAGAAAATCAACATATGTAGTGGACTACCATTGCATGGATACCTCATCAACTATTACATATCTGACGTGGTGGAAATTGGCAGATTAAGAGATTAATATGAGTGATACGTTGCAAGTACAGTTCTTAACCAACAAAGATCCACTTATCAATTTAGAAGGGTTGTCACAAAATTAGAATTAAAATACTGGGAGTATGAATCCTAGGCCATCTCCCAACGAGTTGCAGGAAGATGTACTACTTATTAATCAGAGGTTTTCCAAAATGATTTTGAGTTTGATAGACGGGAAATTAAATTAGAGAATTGATGTAATTTAAATAAAAATCTTGACCGGGAGTGGATTAATCGGAAGTTCTATCCTTGTTGGAGTCTTTCCAAGATCAATTGACAATTGAAGCTTGTTCTACTTAGTTATCCTTTACTAGGTAAAGGAGAGTCAAGTAAGTTCGAAGTCTACTTCTATTCACAAGTTCTAATCCTCTCCCTTGGGAAGGATTAGTGTCAGTGACTAGAGAGCCATCCAACAATAAACCGAATTAAATTTTACTCTTGAGCATTCCAACTCAAGGGTCTCCTTTCAATCAACTCCCAATCAAGTTAAAGAACTATTCACTCATCATGGATGTAAAATTCAGAAAATAAAAATAAGGAATAAGGGAAGACATGATAGACAATAATAAAAAAGATCAATTAGAAATAAAAATGGTTCTTGTATTAATAAATTCTAAAAATAATCCAATTGTAACTCTGAATAAATTAAGGATATAAAAGAGTAAGCAACAAGTAAAGAGAACAAACTAGAGTGATGAAGTCTTGCGGAGGTAATAACTCTTCTCAACATCCCAAGCCAAAAAGCAATAAAAACCAAATCATAAGTACTATGAATGTGTAGAGAGAAAATCTAGAGGAAGAGTAAAATCAGATCTAAAAACTAAGAATTCTCTGGAATGAATGTTGTCTCTCGTCTCTGCATGTTGTCCACGCGTTCGCGTCACTCAGCGTTTTCCATGCCACGTGTGCGCGTCATCCACGCATTCGCGTCACTCGTGCAGCTTTCAACCCACGCGTTCGCGTCGCTGTGAATTTCTCCATTTTGCGCGATCATGTGAGCCATGCGCCCGCGTCACTTCTCGCTGGTCATCTTCTCAATTTCTTGTGTTTCTTCCTTTTTTGCAAGCTTCCTTTCCATTCTCTAAGCCATTCCTACCCTATGAAGCCTGAAACACTTAACACACAGATCACAACATCGAATGGTATAAAAGGGACTAAAAATATACAATTAAAAGATCTTTAGGAAGCAAGTTTTCAACCATAGAACATTTTCAGGAAGGAAATGTAAATACATGCAAATCATATGAATAAGTGGGTGAAGACTTGATAAAACCACACAATTAAACATAATATAAATCATAAAATAATGGTTTATCAACCTCACCACACTTAAACATTAGCATGTCCTCATGCTTAGTTGAAGGAGATAAATATGAATGAATATGGACACGTAAGACTCATGCAATGCAATGCAACCTACATAGATGAATGCAACTATATGATTTTGTCTATTTGATTAAAAATAAATAAGTTCTCAAAAACAAAACATGAAGCAGATTCCACTAGTTCAAATCACACAGTAAAAGCAGGTAAATTTGTAAGAAGACAGCTCGTGAGAGCAGGGAACATGGAATCAAGCAGTGAACCCTCACTGATGGTGTGTGTGAACTCTAATCTCTCTAGTGTATAGGATAATCACTCTATCCTTCTCTAATCAGGCTTTCAAATTTTTGTTTTTCACCTAACCAATCAACAACATTTAATGTATCAATGCAAACATCATGAGGTCTTTTCAAGGTTGTAATGGGGCTAAGGTAAGGGTAAGGGTATATATGGTTAAGTGAGCTTATAAATTGAATCTTTAATTAACCCAAGCTTTCACCTAATCATATATGTATATTCTATATAACTTCAAATTTTATACCTAGCTACCCAGAATTTCCTTTTCACATTCCATACTCATGCATCAACCTTTATTTTAATTTTATCATATGTGCATTGATTTATCATTGGGGTAATTTTGTCCCCTTATTTACTAAAATATTTTTTTATTTTTTTTATTTTTTTATATAGCTTATCAATGCACATAGATTTGTAATTTTTCTTTTATGGTTTCACGTGAGTAGGTACCCAAATTCCCATGATTTTATCATGACACATTCCTTTATTAACCTTTGTTCTCACAATCTTCCCATACTCAATTAACACACAATTTCTATCTTAAGCTAACCAAAGATTCAATTGGGATATTTAATTATTTTTATGCTTAAGACTAGTAATGTGGTAAGATTTAGAACAAATGGGATTAAAACGGCTCAAAGTGGCTAACAAAGGTAATTAAAAGGGTAGGCTTAATTGGGATAAGTGAGCTAACAAACAATGGCCTCAATCATATGCATGCATATAACACATTAACATTGGATATATAGGATAAAACAAAATTCAGATTACAATTATAGAGAAGTAAACACACAAGAAAAAATATTTATGGTTAAATAATGTAACCATGTATTTAGGCTCAAAGTTTCACGGGTTGTGTTTTCTCTAGTTCAATAACCATGTTCCAATTACAACTTCAAACAAATTTAACATAAAGGTTTTTGATTTAAATTAGTGAAATTTTTCAAAAATAGGGTCTTAAAAGAAACTTATTATCTTTTCAATCAAGTAGAACATGGATGCAATTAATCCTATTATTATGCGATCTATCCTATTCTAAGAAAAGAGAAAATTGGTGTTAGGGAAGAGAATTTACCTCCAGAAGTCAGGTACTGACCGACCTCCCCACACTTAAGGTTTTGCACCATCCTCGGTGCCATCTATCAAGAACAAAGGTGGGCTTGTAGCAGTATCTCCACAGTCGGGACCGTCATGGCTCCCTCTGCTGGTAAGGGAAGTGGAGTCCGGAATGTCTGGGTCTTTGTCAGCTCTTTGGTTGCCTGTGAGTAGCTCTTTGAGGTATTTGAATCGGTGCTGGTTACGGCGCTCTCGTAGCTTTGCTTTTTGTTCTTGCCGATCCAACCTCTCCAGTATTTGACGCAGTAGCTGACTTGTAAAAGGAGCTTGTGGTGTTGAAGGGGGAATGTCTGTAGCTTGTTCTGTAGACTGGGTGGTAGTGGTTGATGGTGGCCTGAGATATTTTCCGATAGGGACGTACTGATCATCCCATGGAAGCATGGCTTTTGTGTCCCCAGCTCTGTAGGAAACTCCGGCTATTGAGACAAGATTTGAGACCAAGACAGAAAAAGGTAGGTTCTCCGCAATTTGTACGTGTCCCATGGCATTCCGGATGTGTCTTGGTAGGTTTAGAGGCTGGTCTGTGAGGATGCACCATAGTAGAACGGCCATGTCTGCAGTGAAGGAGGACTCATGAGTGCTCGAAAAGACGTAATGGGATATAATCTGTGCCTATACGCGAGCCTCCAAGGTGTGAGCGGAAGCCGATATTCCCTTTGGCTGGGAACGATGATATCTAAAAATCCATCTGCTACCAGGTTGTGCGATAACTCTGAGAACAGCGTCCCAGTCAAATTGGTATGTCTAGGGCTTGAGTGTGGCTTCTTGAAATGCGTCCAATCCTTCTGGAGCAGGGGGAAGATCTAAGGCTCGTTGAATGGCCTCTTCTGTAATGGGGACTTGCTTCTGACGGACGTGTACAGACTGCAGGGTTGGCAGGTGGAAATTGGAGTAGAACTCAACCACCCATGAGAGATTAACCTGCCGCGGCTGTCTCTGTAGGAATCCTCAGTGGCTGTGTTTGATGCGTGGCTCAACAAATTCAGCAATACGGGACAAGAGGATAAGAAGGTGTTCGTTGTTGTTGTTCCTTGCTACCAGAATGGGGAATATCTGCTTACAGTAGCAGTTGGGAAATCGCGCAGTGTCCTTTGCTGGGAAGGCTTTCTCTTTTTCATCGACCTTTATAATCTTCTTGATTCTTTTTGTTGAGGGCTTAACTGCAGTTGAAGAAGGCTCTGCCACTAATGCTCTTTTTGTTCCTCTCCTTGCTGTTGGTTTGGGAGTAGCTTTCTCCTTGCCTTTCTTGGTGGCCATCCTGAAAGGGAACGAGTAAAGACATGAAAAATTCAAGGGTTATAGCAAGGAAAAGAATGGTAAAGGTGGTAATCAATGCACAGTAAAGAAGAATGGCGTTAACACATGGTCATGACTACATGTGAAAAGCCATCAATGGAAATATAGCAAGTGCATATGATGACAGTTAAATGCAAGGGGTTTATTGGCATGCCGGCAGAGGCATGAGTAGCATAGATCAAGCATTCAATGTCCAAGTTAGATTACCAAGTCTGTCAAATGAACAATCTGTTTGTAATAACAATTATATTTAATCAATAAAATATAGAAAGGGTATTTGTGAAAAGCAAGCATTTAAAGTAATAGATTGAAAGAAATATAAAAATGTGCATAATGCCATACGGGCATTTTCACAAACACATAGCATGCATGGTGAATAAGGTATAGAAAGTATTAAATTGAACATGTAAGCAACCCTATAAAAATAATATATAATTTTCAAACAATTTCTCAACAATCCATAAGCAAATTATAGAAAATAATTAATGACCCAAATAAATATCCAACACCAATTACAAGAAGAAGAGAGAAGAAGAGAACATAGATAATGAAGGTAAAAAGAAAAAGAAAAAAAAGAAAACATAAAATAAGAATAAGAATAGACGAGGGAAGAAGAAAAGAAAAACCTTGAAAATGGTGGTGAGAGAGAGAATGGAATGGAAAAAAGAAGGAAGAAGGAAGAAGGGGGGAAAAAGAAATAAGAAGGGGAAAAAGTAGGATTTGGGGAATAAAAGATAAGATAATCTAGCGGATTTGAAAAAGTTGTTCGGCGCATGCGACGCGGACGCGTGGGTCACGCGTTCGCGCGGGTAGCACTTAAGGGAGGTGACGCGGACGCGTCGGTCACGCGGACGCATGACATGATTTATGCTAGTGGCGCGAGGGCAGCCTCGTGCTCGCACAACTCTCTATTCGAAAATCATATTTCCACTTTTGAGGGTGACACGTTCGCGTGGTTGATGCAATCACGTGAATGGCCAAACTTTGAAAACGGTGCGGATGATGAGCGGATAATTTTTACGCTTTTTGGCATTATTTTTAGGTAGTTTTTAGCATGATCTAGTTACTTTTAGGGATGTTTTCATTAGTTTTTATGCTAAATTCACATTTCTGGACTTTACTATGAGTTTGTGTGTTTTTCTGTGATTTCAGGTATTTTCTGGCTGAAATTGAGGGACCTGAGCAAAACTCTGATAAGAGGCTGACAAAGGACTGCTGATGCCGTTGGAATCTGACCTCCCTGCACTCGAAATGGATTTTCTGGAGCTACACAATTCCAAATGGCGCTCTCTCAACGGCGTTGGAAAGTATACATCCAGAGATTTCCAGCAATATATAATAGTTCATACTTTATTCGTGATTAGACGATGTAAACTGGCGCTCAACGCCAGTTCCATGCTGCATTCTAGAGTCAAACGCCAGAAACACGTCACGAACCAGAGTTGAACGCCCAAAACAGTTTACAACTTGGTGTTCAACTCCAAGAGAAGCCTCAGCTCGTGGATAGATCAAGCTCAGCCCAAGCACACACCAAGTGGACCCCGGAAGTGGATTTATGCATCAATTACTTACTTCTGTAAACCCTAGTAGCTAGTTTAATATAAATAGAACTTTTTATTAGTGTATTAGATATCTTTGGTCTCTATTATTCATCTTAGGAGACTACTGATCATGTTTTGGGGGCTGGCCATTCGGCCATGCCTGGACCTATCACTTATGTATTTTCAACGGTGGAGTTTCTACACACCATAGATTAAGGGTGTGAAGCTCTGCTGTACCTCAAGTTTTAATGCAATTACTACTATTTTCCATCCAATTTGATTTATTCCTATTCTAAGACATTCGTTGCATTTCAACTTGATGAATGTGATGATCCGTGACACTCATCATCATTCTCACCTATGAATGTGCGTGATTGACAACCACTTCCGTTCTACCTTAGACCGGGCGCATATCTCTTGGATTCCTTAATCAGAATCTTCGTGGTATAAGCTAGAATTGATGGCGGCATTCATGGGAATCCGGAAAGTCTAACATTGTCTATGGTATTCCGAGTAGGATTCTGAGATTGAATGACTGTGACGAGCTTCAAACTCCTGAAGGCTGGGCGTTAGTGACAGACGCAAAAGAATCACGGGATTCTATTCCAACCTGATTGAGAACCGACAGATGATTAGCCGTGCTGTGACAGAGCATTTGGACCATTTTCACTGAGAAGATGAGATGTAGCCATTGACAAAGATGATGCCCTATATACAGCTTGCCATGGAAAGGAGTAAGAAGGATTGGATGAAAGCAGTAGGAAAACAGAGATTCAACAGGGACAAGCATCTCCATACACTTATCTGAAATTCCCACCATTAATTTACATAAGTATTTCTATCCTATTTTATTTATCTTTTAATTATCTAATCCAATCACATTAGAATCAGCCTGACTGAGATTTACAAGATGACCATAGCTTGCTTCATACCAACAATCTCCGTGGGATCGACCCTTACTCACGTAAGGTATTACTTGGACGACCCAGTGCACTTGCTAGTTAGTTGTGCGGAGTTGTGACTAAGTGTAATTCACGTGTGAGAGCTACCAAATTATTGGAGCCATTGTTGATGATCACAAAATCCGTGCACCAGCGGACGCATGGGGCACGCGTACGCGTGGTAGGGCTTGTGCGTCTAGCACGAGTTCAGCCCAACTCCAGCGCAACTTACTGCCATACACTCTTTTTACGTCGAATTGCAGGACCACGCGTTCGCATGGTTGACGCGGATGCATGGGGAGGCTATTGAGCACATGACATGGACACGTCATCAACGCGGTCACATGGATCCATTTGTGCCAAAGGCACGCCTCCAGCCACACTCTCGCGTGACTCTCTGTTCAATTTACTTTTCGTCCCATTGCACGTGCGACGCGGACGCATCGCCGACGCTGGCGCGTCGCGTGCATGATTTTTTTATGCAATATGCAAATGAGATGCAAAATATAGGCAGTAGTACTGAGAGGAGTTATTGAAGAAGGAAATTAAGGAGAGAGAAAGGAACGATCATACCATGGTGGGTTGTCTCCCACCCAGCACTTTGCTTTAACGTTCTTAAGTTGGACGCTCCACTAGCTCAGTCTTCTGCTGTGGGTGGTTCTTCCAAGGGGAAGATCTCTAGCTCCTTCTTTTTCTTCATCTTCTCACCATGATACAGCTTTAAACGATGTCCATTGACTTTGATGAATTCAGAGCTTGAAGGATGACTTAGGTGGAAAACTCCGTATGGCTCAGCCTTCTCTACTCTATAAGGGCCATCCCATCTTGATCTCAACTTGCCTGGCATGAGCCACAATCTGGAGAAAGGAGGACTAAGTCTCCAGGTTGGAACTCTCTCCTCTTGACGTGCTTATCATGCACCACCTTCATCTTTTCCTTGTAAAGCCTGGAGCTCTCATAAGCTTCTAGGCGAAAGCTTTCTAATTCCTGCAGTTGCAACTTCCTTTCAGCTCCGGCCTTCTCAAATTCCATGTTGTGCTCCTTCACTGCCCAAAAGGCTTTGTGCTCTATCTCAACTGGGAGGTGATAGGCTTTTCCATAGACTAAGCAGAAAGGACTCATCCCAACGGGTGTCTTGTATGCTGTCCGATATGCCCAAAGTGCATATTGGAGCCTGGTGCTCCAGTCCTTTCTGTGAGGCTTGACTATCTTTTGCAGTATGTGCTTTATCTCTCTATTAGACACCACTGCTTGCCCATTGGTCTGGGGGTGATAGGCTGTTGATACCTTATGAATTATTCCATGCCTCTTTAGTAATCCTGTTAGTCGCCTGTTACAAAAATGGGTGCCTTGATCGCTCACGATTGCTCCTGGGGATCCAAAGCGACAAATAATATGGTTTCTAACAAAGGAAACAACAGTATTAGCATCATCAGTGCGGGTAGGAATTGCTTCCACCCATTTAGAAACGTAATCCACAGCTAACAATATATAAAAGTAACCATTAGAATTTGGAAATGGACCCATAAAGTCGATGCCCCAAACATAAAAAATTTCACATAAAAGCATAATCTGTTGAGGCATCTCGTCCCTCTTGGATATATTACCAAACCTTTGGCATGGGGAACAAGATTTACAAAATTCAGCAGCATCTTTAAAAAGAGTAGGCCACTAGAATCCACAGTCCAGAATTTTTCTAGCTGTTCTTTGAGGCCAAAATGTCCTCCACTCTCAGATGAGTGGCAAGCCTCTAAAATGGACTGGAATTCTAATTGAGGCACACATCGTCTAATTACCTGGTCAGCACCACACCTCCATAAATTTGGATCATCCCATATATAATATTTGGACTCGCTTTTCAGCTTGTCTCTTTGATGCTTAGTAAAGTTTGGAGGGAGAGTGTGGCTGACTAGATAATTAGCTACAGGCGCATACCAAGGGACTACTTCAGACACTACTTGCGAGTTGTCAAATGGAAAATAATCATTTATAGGAGTGGAGGCAGCCTTAATGTGCTCAAGGCTACTCAAGTGGTCTGACACTAGATTCTGGTTACCACTCCTATCCTTAATTTCTAAATCAAATTCTTGCAGTAGCAGTATCCAACGTATAAGCCTTGGTTTGGACTCCTTTTTAGCTAATAAATACTTTAGAGCTGCGTGGTCTGAGTACACTACTACTTTAGTACCAAGTAAATAGGCTCAGAATTTATCCAGAGCGAACACAATAGCTAAGAGCTCTTTTTCGGTAGTAGTGTCATTAGACTGAGCAGCGTATAAAGTCTTAGACGCATAAGTGATTACAAAAGTATCCTTACCTTCACGCTGAGCCAGCGTTGCTCCTACTGCATGATTGGATGCATCACACATGATTTCAAATGGTTGACTCCGGTCTGGTCCTCTCACAATTGGAGCATGAGTCAAAGCGGTCTTCAGCTTGTCAAAAGCTTGCTCACAATCTTTACTAAACTCGAACTCGATGTCTTTCTGCAGCAATCTGGATAAAGGTAATGCTACCTTACTGAAGTCCTTAATGAATCTCCTGTAAAAACCTGCATGGCCAAGGAACAAACGGACTTCCCTCACGGAGGAGGGGTAAGGTAAACTAGAAATAACATCCACCTTTGTTGGGTCTACAGAGATACCAGTATCAGAAACAACATGTCCTAGAACAATTCCTTGTTTCACCATAAAATGACACTTTTCAAAATTTAAAACAAGGTTTGAACTAACACACCTTTCCAATCCTCTAGATAAACTATCCAAGCAAAGACTAAATGAATCACCATATACGCTAAAGTCATCCATAAAAACTTCCATACATGTCTCAATGAGATCAGAGAAGAGACTCATCATGCACCTTTGGAAAGTAGCTAGTGCATTGCATAAGCCAAAGGGCATTCTCTTATAAGCATAAGTTCCAAAAGGACATGTAAAAGTAGTCTTTTCCTGATCTTCAGGAGCTATATGGATTTGAAAATAACTTGTATAACCATCTAGAACGCAGTAATGAGATTTACCTGACAGACGATCAAGCATCTGATCAATGAAGGGCAAGGGGTAATGATCCTTGTGAGTAGCTTGGTTGAGACGCCTGTAGTCAATGCAGACTCTCCATGCGTTCTACATTCTGGTTATCAGAAGTTCTCCTTGCTCATTTCTTATTGTTGTGACTCCAGACTTCTTGGGTACCACGTGTACTGGACTTTCGCATTCGCTATCTGAAATGGGATAAATGATATATGCTTCAAGTAGTCTGGTCACTTCCTTCTTGACAACTTCTAAGATGGTTGGATTCAATCTTCTCTGAGGTTGATGGACAGGCTTTTCTCCTTCTTCTAAGAATATTCTATGTTCACAAACTTGGGGGCTAATGCCTACTATATCCGCTAAGCTCCATCCAATTGCTTTCGTATGCATCCTCAATACACTAAGCAGTTATTCTTCTTGTTGGGAAGTGAGCTCCCTTGCAATAATAACTGGAAACTTCTACTTGTCCTCAAGGTAAGCATACTTGAGGTATGGAGGAAAGGGCTTTAATTCTATTTTCTGCTTAGGGCTTGGCTCCGGGTTATCTAGGGTCGGTGATAATGGTGAATTGCTCTCATTGTCCTCTGAAAATATCCCCACACTTGGACCTTGCCCTATGTACTTTTCTTCTAATTCTTCCTGGTGAACTTCAGCTACGGTTTCATCAATGATATCGCACTGGGAGATAGAATGATCTTCCAGAGGATGCTTCATAGCTTCATTTAAACTGAATTTCACTATTCTGCCATCTATTTCAAAAGAATAAGTTCCTGAAAATGCGTCCAGCTTGAACTTTGAAGTCTTCAGGAATGGTCTTCCAAGCAGAATTGATGATGGCCTCCCGGAGTCATTAGGGGACATTTCCAGGTTATAGAAATCAATGGGAAATGTGAGCTCCTTGATGCTCACCAATACATCTTCAGCAACTCCAATCACTGTAATAATGCTTTTATCTGCCAACACAAAATGAGCTGCCGACCTTTTTAAGGGAGGGAGCCTTAAAGCATTAAATATAGATAAAGGCATTATACTAACACACGCTCCTAGATCACACATGCAGTCAGAAAATATCACTCCTCCAATAGTATAGTTGACCATACATGGACCTGGATCACTATATTTTTCAGGTATACCCCCCATTAAAACAAAGATAGAGCTACCTAAAGGAATAGTTTCTAATTTATTAATTTTATCCTTATGTATACAGAAATCCTTTAGAAACTTTGCGTATTTAAGTACTTGTTGAATGACATAAAAAAGGGGAACAGTTACCTCAACCTTTTTGAATATTTCTGCCATTTTGGGGTCAAGTTCCATCTGCTTCATAGGCTTCCTTGTGAGTTATGGAAAGGGGACAGGATGGGCGTTATCTGCAGCTTCAACATCCTTTGGTGCTTCACCCTGTGGTTGAGTTTCCTCTTCTTCAACTATGTCCTATATGTCCTCTTCCTCTTTAGCATCTTCCACTTCTACTGCATCTTCAGCTGGGGTGTGTTCTGATGGACTTGGCTCCTCTTGGTACCTCTCCTGTAATGTGGTTCCGGATCTCAGAGTGATGGCATTAATGCCACCCTTGGGATTAGGTAAGGGTTGAGAAGGAAGTCCACTGGAGCTCGAAGGTTGATTGTTGGAGTTATTTAGTGATCCAATCTGTGAGACAAAAGTTTGCAAGGTAGAGTTCAGACCATTTAGAGTAGAAGTAAGGTTATTTTACATGGCCTGCTGTCTCCGATCAATAGAGTGTAATAACTCATCATTAGAAGATGAAGAGGGATAATTGAGCTGAGGGGTCTGCTGAGATGCTTGAGGCTGCCTTAGATGAGGTGCTTTGTAGGCCTGATTCTGATTCTGCTGTCCGGCATTATTACTGTTATTCCACCTCTGTTGTGATTGTCCCTCTAACCCTGGTTAGAATTATCTCTCCAACCTTGGTTGGAATTTTCTTGCCATCCATGGTTGTAGCTGCCACCTTGATTGTATCCTTGATTGGGGCGGTCGTAGAAGTTATGAGTGGCTGCCACAGTGTTGTCTTCCTGCTGGAGCTGCGAGCATTCATCAGTATAATGACTATAATTAGCACAAATCTCACATACTCTTTGTGGAACCAACTGTTGGCCTTGCTGTGGTGGAGAAGGCTGAGCTTGCTGAGCTTGTTGTTGACTCAATTGCATCTGCTTCAGTAAGTTGGTCATTTCACATATACTCTGAGTTAGAGCAATAGTCTCTCTGCTAGAGGATACCTTTGCAATAGCTCTTGACCGGCTTTGTTTCTACTTGTGATTGCTAGTGGATTCAGCTAAGTCGCTGATCAATTGCCATGCCTCATCAGTAGTCTTGTACTTTTTCATGGACCCATTGCTAGCACCTTCCAATGTGGTCTTATCTTGAGGCTTCATGCCCTGTGTGAAGTAGCCGAGCAACACTATCTTGTCAATCATATGGTGGGGACATGCTTTCAGAAGATTATTGAAGCGCTCCCAATATTCGTAGAGAGTCTCATATTCGTCCTGAACAATCATGGAAATGTCTTTCCTCAGTTTATCGGTAACTTCAGTTGGAAAGAATTTTTCCAAAAATTCTCTTCTAAGCGTATCCCAGTTAGAAACAGTTGCTCCAGGTTGAGTGTAGTACCACTCTCTTGCCTTTCACTCAAGAGAGAACGGGAAGGCTTTTAACAGAATAGAAGTTTCATCAGCACCGTCATGCTTAACAGTAGAACAAGCTGTTTGAAAATCCCTAAGGTGCTTGATAGGCTCTTGAGCAGGTAAGCCATGAAACTTGGGCATCAAGTTGAGTAGTGCAATCTTTATTTCAAAATCTACAGCCACCGCTGGGTTATGCACTTGATACGGCTGCAGTGTGAAATCTGGGGCTCCAACTTCCTGGATAGTAATTCTCCTAGGTGCTGCCATGTTATATGCACGTGAATCAACTGAATCAGTAGTAGAGGAGCTTGTTTCTTCCTCAAATGGCGGTTCAGATTTGCTCTCGGATGAGACTGGTGAATTGATGTTAATCACTTCACCATCCTCAGAGGCTAGCCAATGTCGAGCTCGCTTAATACGTGAAATAGTTCTTTCAATTTTGGGATCAAAAGTTACTAAGCTCGAATCAGGCAATGAACGAGTCATTCAGTGGAAGAGACATATAGCTCATGATAACAAAAACAAAATAAAATGCAAATAAATAAATTCCAATCAATAAATTAGCACACTATTGCAAGTCCCCGATAACGGCGCCAAAAATTGACGTGGCAAAAATTGGCAGATTAAGAGATTAATATAAGTGATACGTTGCAAGTACAGTTCTTAACCAGCAAAGATCCGCTTATCAATTTAGAAAGGTTGTCACAAAATTAGAATTAAAATACTGGGAGTATGAATCCCAGGTCGTCTCCCAACGAGTTGCAGGAAGATGTGCTATCTTATTAATCAGAGGTTTTCCAAAATGGTTTTGAGTCTGATAGACGGGAAATTAAATTAGAGAATTGATGTAATTTAAATAAAAATCTTGATCGGGAGTGGATTAATCGGAAGTTCTATCCTTGTTGGAGTCTTCCCAAGATCAATTGACAATTGAAGGTTGTTCTACTTAGTTATCCTTTACTAGGTAAAGGAGAGTCAAGTAAGTTGGAAGTCTACTTCTATTCACAAGTTCTAATCCTCTCCCTTGGGAAAGATTAGTGTCAGTGACTAGAGAGCCATCCAACAATAAATCCAATTACAATTTTACTCTTGAGCATTCCAACTCAAGGGTCTCCTTTCAATCAACTCCCAATCAAGTTAGAGAACTACATACTCATCATGGATGTAAAATTCAGAAAATAAAAATAAGGAATAAGGGAAGACATGATAGACAATAATAAAAAAGATCAATTAGAAATAAACATGGTTCTTGTATTAATAAATTCTAAAAATAATCCAATTGTAACTCTTAATAAATTAAGGATATGAAAGAGTAAGCAACAAGTAACGAGAACAAACTAGAGTGATGAAGTCTTGCAGAGGTAATAACTCTTCTCAATATCCCAAGTCAAAAAGCAATAAAAACTAAATCCTAAGTACTATGAATGTGTAGAGAGAAAACCTAGAGGAGGAGTAAAATCAGATCTAAAAACTAAGAATTCTCTAGAATGAATGTTGTCTCTCATCTCTGCATGTTCTCTGGCTCTAATATGCATTTTTGGGCAAAAAATTGGATTAAAATGTGGCTCAGAAACTATGCCAGCGACTTTTGTAATTCTACAGATCGCGCACGTCACGCGACCGCGTTGTCCACGCATTCGTGTCACTCAGCGTTTTCCGTGCCATGCGTGTGCGTCGTCCACACATTCGCGTCACTCGTGCAGCTTTCAACCCACGCGTTCACGTCAGGTATGGGTTCGCGTCACTGTGAATTTCTCCATTTCGCGCGGTCGCGTGAGCCATGTGCCCGCGTCATTTCTCGCTGGTCATCTCCTCAATTTCTTGTGTTCCTTCCATTTTTGCAAGCTTCCTTTCCATTCTCTAAGCCATTCGTACCTTATGAAGCCTGAAACACTTAACACACAGATCACGGAATCGAATGGTATAAAGGGGACTAAAAATATACAATTAAAATATCTTTAAGAAGCAAGTTTTCAACCATAGAACATTTTCAGGAAGGAATTGTAAATACATGCAAATCATATGAATTAGTGGGTGAAGACTTGATTAAACCGCACAATTAAACATAATATAAATCATAAAATAATGGTTTATCAATATCACAACTAGATTAATATTCCACTATTTTATTCTTATAATTTATAAAATTTATTTGAAGAGTCAATTGTTCTTTTTTGTGAGTTAAAGTTTCAAATTCAAAATATACACACTCAGTATCCTATAAACACTTTGCTTCCAAACGCCATTAGTGATGATCCATGTTGGTAAGAAATAATTAATGTTGAAATATTTGCATTCAAAGAAAATATGACTTTAACTCTGACTCTTTTACCCGATGAGAAAAAAATAGTTGAGTGCAAATGGTTATCCAAACTAACGATAAAATTATATGGTAGTATTCTGAGTTATAATGGTAGATTAGTCACACATGGCTTTACACAAACTGCTGGTGTTGATTATTTTAAAACTTATAACCTAGTAATTAAAATGAGAATTTTATAAATTGTTTTGTTAATTACAGCAGTGAAGAATTGGAATTTTCATCAACTTGATATAAAGATTGCTTTCTTACATCGTGACTTTTTAGAGAAGGTTTACATGAAGCCTTGTCTCAAATTGATTACTTCCTCACTGTTTCGAGGGTTACCTGAAAGTGTAGGTCGATCTCGGACGAGATATGTGGTGGTGGTCGAAGCTGTCGTGTCTGACTTGTTGGACTTGGTGGTGCTGTTGGTTCTTCGTCACTGGAGGGTGGTGGTACCTACAAGAGACTCCGAAGCTTAAGTTAGCACAGGCTTTAGGCAAGTTTTTAGTAGAATCAGAGTATGAGTTATACCTGGGTGCTCCAGTGTATTTATAATAATGTGGAGTGACCTTCCTGGAGATAAGATAGTTATCTTATCTTATCTTTGAGTGAAGTCATCTTATCTTTAAGGAGATCCGCCTTTATCTTTCTGGGCTTTGGTTGCCTTTAGATTGGGCTATATTCTTTTGTTTGGGTCTGTTTTGGGCTCCTCTGGCGATTTGGCCGATCTCTTTGTGAAGAAGACGGTGACGACCAACCTAAAGAGGTCGGTCGCTTTTATCTTTGGTCAACCCGAGTTGCGTAGCTCGACCCAGGGTATGAACAATGCCCCTGCTTGAGCTCGGTCTTTTCTCTGAGGTCGTGTCTTTTTAGACTTCGATCCCTTTTGAGGAAGTTGAGCTCGAGCATTTTGATGATCTCTGCGTAGGACTTCGTCACGTTAGCATGCTTTAAAATGCGAAGCATTTCCTTTATATTCCGTGCGTTTTGCCTTTTCCTTGGGAACGTGCAAGGGTTTTTAAAGCTCATAAATAACCCTTCACCATTTCCTTTTTCCCTCTTTGTTGCTTCTTTTTTGAAAATTTTCAAAGTGTCAATTTACAGCTTCTTTCTCTAACTGCTCTTTGTCTTCTCTGCCCCTCATTCGCAAGGCGCTTCACTTGTTCTGGTTTCCTCTTTCCATCCCCTTTGCTCGAGGACGTATCCGGTTGCTCACTCTTTTACCTTTTCTTCCTTCGCACCCGTTCCTACATCCTTTGCAAGTTGGTATTTTCTTTTTCTTTTATGTTTTTTGTTAGTCGCTTTCTTGTACATGGCTTTTACTGATTTTGATTTTGAGGATCCTGACCCCTTTTTCTATGAAAAAGATTGTATCTTTCCTATGAGTTCATTTTTGTTGTCACGACTTTCTGAAAACAGCTTGCGTCCTTGTAGTGATCCTTGCATTCGCGCGTTGCTTCCTTGGTGTTTTGTTATCGCTGTTTCTATTTCTTTTGCCCTTGCATGTCCTTGTCTCTAGGTTCACTTACTTGAGTTTGAATTGTTTGTTAAAGAAAGGTTGTGGCTTTCGCTGATTTTCGTTGGTGATGATGATGACTTTCTTATTGTTTTGCGTGTTGTGATGTTACTAGGGAAGGATTGTGTTTATTGAGAGATGTTTAGGGCATAGATCGTTGTTTTCCTTCTTTCCTTGCTCTTGCCTTGTTGCTGCCTCCAAAAGGGTGCCCCTAGATTTTAGTGGGAATCTTGGGGTTTCCCTTTTATTGCTGTATCTGACTTTTGACGTTACATGCTTGTTGTCCGAGTTGTTTGCACATTTTCTCGAGCTGTGTGGTGGTTATCCCCCTTTATCTCTTTGTGTTTTTGTAGGAATAGTTGACATGTCTTCTCGCCAAAATATTGTTGCAATGTCTACTAAAGTCCCAGAGGGTATGTCCGATTGGCTGGATTCTATTGTTTTGATGTGTGTCTCTGTAGTTGATTCTGAATATTGTGTGCGACTTAGGAGGCATCATAGGATTTGTAGTGATAGGGATAAAAAAATTATGATCTGATGTTTCCCGACCCCGAGGAGAGGGTTAGTTTTCCTCCTTTGACAAAGGGAGAACGACCTTTCTTCTACATTTATGACTATTTCTTTAGCCAACTGAATATTACTATCCCCTTTACCCCTTTTGAACTCAGCTTGTTGTGGGATTGAAATGTAGCTCCTACTCAACTCCATCCAAACTCATGGGGTTTCATAAAGATATTCCAATTGTTGTGTCAGGAACTAGATATCCGACCTTCTCAAGCCCTCTTCCTTTATTTTTTTGTTCTGACCAAACCTGGGGTAGCTAAGAAGAAAGCTTCCTGAATTTCTTTTCGAGCTTCCCAAGGAAAGAAAGTGTTCTCTATGTATGATGAATCGTTTAGGGATTTTAAGAATTACTATTTTAAGGTCTGAGTTGTTGAGGGAGCTCGACCCTTCTTTTTGGATGAAAACGATGAGCCTACGTTCCCTCTATGCTGGCAAAAGGATGTGGTAGTGAACAGGTATTCCTGGGAAAGTCTGGATGAGGTCGAGCAGGCCTTTATGCATGTATTAGAGGGAAATTGGGGGAACCCTCCCCATCTCGACACAAAGAAGTTCTTGGCTGATCCTTCCCTTCTTCGAGCTAAATTGGGTAGCTGTCGACTTCTTTTTAGTTCTTCCTTGTTTATTTGTTTGTTTTGCCGATCTGTATCTTTTTTTCTACTGACTTGGTTTTGCTGTTTTCTTTGGCTCAGAGATGGTGAAGTCTGCGGATTCAATAAAACATTTTCGTAAGGCCAAGAAAGCAACTGCCGCTCAGAATATCTCGGCCAAGACTGTTGGGGAAGGATCTTCTCAAGCTTTTCTAAAGAAGCTGACCTTGGACACTACTGGGTTGAGGAAAGTTATCCCGATTCCCCAGGTTTGGGTGGTTCCTTCTGATCCTCCTCATTCAACCTCTGGCACTGCTTCCTCTCTTGTTGTTGGTCCTCCTCACAAAAAACAGAAGACTGTGGAGCCTTATGACTTGGATGCCCCTGATTTTGATGCTGTAGGGTTTGTGGATAATCAAATTGCTCCTTACGATCGACTTTCGATGGACGATGTGTCTATCCTTCTTCAATTGAATTTTACTAATAACAGCTTTCGGATGGCCCATATGGGTGAAGCTTTATTCTGTACTGTTCAGGTTTCCCCAGGCCATGCTATGAAAGCTTTTCTTGAGGATGCCAAGTCAAATTTTAAGAGGGTTAAGGGCTTGAAGGATGAGCTGGATGCTAGGGTGGTTAAGCTAGAACTGGACCTGGAGAAGGAGAAGTTTCGAGCTACCAATGCTGAGGCGGCTGCGAATTTGGCTGAAGAGATGGTGAAGAAACATAAGGAAAGTTATACCCGCACTTATGGAAAGGTGTTGGAGCTAAGAGAGAGGCTTGAATCTGCCCTTGCGAATTACATCGATCTCCAGGGTCATCTGGTAGATTCTGTGACGGCTGCTTATGAAAATTTAAAGGCACAGGTCCGAGTTCTAGCTCCCAAACTCGACCTGACTCTCTTTAGTCTGGATAACATGGTAGAAGATGGTAAAATAGTTCTTGCTCCAGATGACGAGGATGACGAGCCTCCTCCCTCTGTACCGTCAGCCAAAGCTTCTGCAGCTACCACTTCCTTAACTTCTCCTACCGAGGTCGACCATCTCCAACCTGATCCTGATTGTCGCATTCTAAATCGGGAGGATGGGACCGTGGATGCCATCCCTATGAAGATCATTCCTCTGCCTTCAACCACAGATGCTGTTACTGGGAAAACTTTGGATCCTTTATGATTTTGTTTGGTTGTATCTGTACAGCCTGATTTGTGGGCTTAGACTCTATTTTTTGTGATGGTATAACTTTCCTTGACTTTTTAGTTGCTTTTATGCAACTAAATTTTGAAAACAAAAACACTTTAAAACTCTTGAGGCTTGCCTTGTAGGTGGCCTTTTGAGTCTTTTAAATGTTTTTATTATGATGTGTATATTTATATACTGTTTGTGTCTTTTGCAACTTTTGTAGATCTTTATGGGGTGTTGGTACTCTGGTGCCCGACCTCTTTTTGATAAGATCATTGTTCAATTCGCCTCTTGTGCTGGGCAAGATGGTTTTTTGAGGCTAACTTCGTTTGACAATTTTTTGGTGTTTTGATAGGACGCATTTTAGTTAGTCTGAACAACTTTGATAGCCTTGTTGTGGGGGTCGTGGCTTTTTTGGGCTAAACCATTCCCTTTGTAGCGCACGCTTTTTGTCGATTTCGAATTGTAGCTTTCGTTGGTCCGACTTCTCTTGTTGGTCCAATCTGTAGCTTTTGCTGGTCCGACTTCTCTTGTCGATTCTTCTTAAGTTATTTTTAGTAATCCATTTTTAATCAGACCTCGTCAGGCCTCTTTTTTATGGATTACTGATGAGCGGATAATTTATACGCTTTTTGGCATTGTTTTTAGATACTTTTTAGTATAATCTAGCTACTTTTAGGGATGTTTTCATTAGTTTTTATGCTAAATTCACATTTTTGGACTTTACTATGAGTTTTTGTGTTTTTCTGTGATTTCAGGTAATTTCTGGCTGAGATTGAGGGACCTGAGCAAAATTCTGATAAGGAGGCTGACAAAGGACTGCTGATGCTGTTGGAATCTGACCTCCCTATACTCGAAATGGATTTTCTAGAGCTACAGAACTTCAAATGGCGCGCTCTCAATGACGTTGGAAACTAGACATCCCGAGATTTCCAGCAATATGTAATAGTCCATACTTTATTCGGGATATGACGATGTAAACTGGCACTCAACGCCAGTTCCATGCTGCATTCTAGAGTCAAACGCCAGAAACACGTCACGAACCAGAGTTGAACGCCCAAAACACGTTATAACTTGGCATTCAACTCCAAGATAAGCCTTAGCTCGTGGATAAATCAAGCTCAGCCCAAGCACACACCAAGTGGTCCCTGGAAGTGGATTTCTGCATCAATTACTTACTTCTGTAAACCCTAGTAATTAGTTTAGTATAAATAGAACTTTTTACTATTGTATTTTCATCTTTGGTCTCGGTTTTATTCTATTATTCATCTTAGGAGACTATTGATCACGTTTGGGGGCTGGCCATTCGGCCATGCCTGAACCTTTATCACTTATGTATTTTCAACGGTGGAGTTTCTACACACCATAGATAACGGGTGTGGAGCTCTGCTATACCTCAAGTTTTAATGCAATTACTACTATTTTCTATTCAATTCCACTTGTTCTTATTCTAAGTTATTGGTTGCACTTCAACATGATGAATGTGATGATCCGTGACACTCATCATCATTCTCAACTATGAACGCGTGACTGACAACCACTTCCGTTCTACTTTAGGCCGGGCGCATATCTCTTGGATTCCATAATCAGAATCTTCGTGGTATAAGCTAGAATTGATGGCGGCATTCATGGGAATCCGGAAAGTCTAACCTTGTTTGTGGTATTCCGAGTAGGATTCCGGGATTGAACGACTATGACGAGCTTCAAACTCGCGATTGCTGGGCATGATGACAAACGCAAAAGAATCAAGGAATTCTATTCCAACATGATCGAGAACCGACAGATGATTAGCCGTGCTGTGACAGAACATTTGGACCTTTTTCACTGAGAGGATGTGATGTAGCTATTAACAACGGTGATGCCCTACATACAGCTTGCCATGGAAAGGAATAAGAAGGATTGAAGGAAGGCAGTAGGAAAGCAGAGATCCAACAAGGACAAGCATCTCCTTGCACTTATCTGAAATTCCCACCATTGAATTACATGAGTAACTCTATCTTTATTTCATGTTTATTATTTATTTATTATTCGAAAACTCCATAACCTTTTATTATCCGCCTAACTGAGATTTACAAGATGACCATAGCTTGCTTCATACCAACAATCTCTGTGGGATCGACCCTTACTCACGTAAGGTATTACTTGGACGACCCAGTACACTTGCTGGTTAGTTGTGCGGAGTTGTGACTAAGTGTGATTCACGTTTGAGAGCGCTACAAAGTTTATTGGCGCCATTGTTGATGATCACAATTCCATTCACCAAGTTTTTGGCGCCGTTGCCGGGGATTGTTCGAGTATGGACAACTGACGGTTCATCTTGTTGCTCAGATTAGGTAATTTTCTTTTTATTTTCTTTTCAAAAAGTTTTCAAAATTATTTTTCAAAATTTCTCACCTGTTTTCAAAATTTTTTAGAGTTTTCAAGAATGAATCCTAGAGTTTCATATAAACATGTTTTAGCTTGGCTGGCTATTAAGCCATGTCTAACTCATAGGATTTTGATTGAGGAGTATGAATTCATTACTTCCTTTTTCCAAAATATGTTTTCGAAAAATTTAGTTAGGTGTTCTTTGTTGTTTTTCATATGCATTTTTGCATTCATAGTGTCCATGCATTAAAGATTTCTAAGTTTGGTGTCTTGCATGTTTTCTTTGCATAAAAAATTTTTCAAAAATATGTTCTTGATGTTCATCATGATCTTCAAAGTGTTCTTGGTGTTCATCTTGACATTCATAGTGTTTTTGCATGCATCATTGGTTTCGATCCAAAATTTTCATGTTTTGGGTCATATTTGTGTTTTTCTCTCTCATCGTTAAAAATTCAAAAATAAAAAATATCTTTTCCTTTTTTCTCTCAAAATTTTGGAAATTTGGGTTGACTTAGTCAAAAATTTTTAAAATTAGTTGTTTCTTGTAAGTCAAGTCAAATTTTCAAATTTTAAAAATCTTATATTTTCAAAACTTTTTCAAAAATCAAATCTTTTCATTTTTTATTTGATTTTCGAAATTTATTTTTTTAATTTATTTTTCAAAAATCTTTTTTCTTAATTTTATCTTTATTTTCGAAAATTATGCTAACAATTAATATGATTGATTCAAAAATTTGAAGTTTGTTACTTTCTTGTTAAGAAAGGTTGAATCTTTAAATTCTAGAATCTTATCTTTTAGTTTCTTGTTAGTTAAGTAATTAATTTTAATTTTAAAAATTAAATATTTTCCAATCATATCTTTTTAATCATATCTTTTTATCATATCTTTTTAAAAATTTTATCTTTTTTCAAAAATTTGATTTTAAAATATCTTTTCTAACTTCTTATCTTCTTATCTTCTTATTTTTTCAAATTTGATTTTCAAATCTTTTTCAACTAACTAACTAACTTTTTGTTTGTTTCTTATCTTTTTCAAAACTACCTAATTACTTCTCCCTCTCTAATTTTCGAAAATATCTCCCTCTTTTTCAAAATTATTCTTAAATTAATTAATTGTTTCAATTTTTAAATTTTAATTTTATTTCTTATTTTTATTTTTGAAAATCATTTAACTCCTTTTCAAAATTTAATTTCGAAAATTTCTCCCTCTCTCATCTTTTCCTATTTATTTATTCATTTACTAACACATCTCTCCCTCTCCTCCATATTTTCTTCCATTCTTTCTTCTTTGCTCGAGGGCGAGCAACATTCTAAGTTTGGTGTGGTAAAAGCATAGCTTTTTTGTTTTTTCATAACCATTGATGGCACCTAAAGCCAGAGAAACCTCAAAAAAAAAAAAGAGAAAAAGGGAAGACAAAAAAATTTTCCACCTCCGAGTCATGGAAGATGGAAAGATTCATCTCAAGGGTCTATAGCTCAGTAATAGAGCATTTGACTGCACATCAAGAGAGCATGAGAAATTCCCTCATCAAGAAATCCCTGAGATACCTCAGGGGATACATGTTCCTCCACATAATTATTGGGAGCAACTAAAGGATAGGAACACCAAAATCACTAGGGATCATGCAACAGAAGCAAGGAAGAGACATAAAGGAGCTCAAAAAAGCACCATTGGTCCTTCAAAAGGCGCCATCCTCACTAAGGTGGACTCATTCCTTAACTTCCTTGTTCTTATCTCTCTATTTTTTGATTTTTTTTGTTACATGTTTATGTATGTTTTGTGTCTCTACTTCATGATCATTAGTATTTAGTAACTATGTCTTAAGGCTATGAATAATTCATAAATCCTTCACTTCTCTTAAATGAAAAATGTTTCTAATTCAAAAGAACAAGAAGTACATGAATTTTGAAGTTATCCTTGAATTTAGTTTAATTATATTGATTTGGTGACAATACTTTTTGTCTTTTGAATGAATGCTTGAACAGTGCATAGTTTTGATCTTGTTGTTTATGAATGTTAAAATTGTTGGCTCTTGAAAGAATGATGAACAAAGAAAAATGCTATTGATAATCTGAAAAATCATGAAATTAATTCTTGAAGCAAGAAAAAGCAGTGAAAAAGCAAAAGCTTGCGAAAAGAAATTTGGCGAAAAAAATAGAAAGAAAAAGAAAAAGCAAGTAGAAAAAGCCAATAGCCCTTAAAACCAAAAGGCAAGGGTAAAAAAGATCCTAGGCTTTGAGCATCAATGGATAGGTGGGCCCAAGGAAATAAAATACAGGACTAAGCGGCTAAATCAAGCTGTCCCTAACCATGTGCTTGTGGCATGCAGGTCCAGGTGAAAAGCTTGAGACTTAGTGGTTAAAGTCGTGATCCAAAGCAAAAAGAGTGTGCTTAAGAGCTTTGGACACCTCTAACTGGGGACTTTAGCAAAGCTGAGTCACAATCTGAAAAGGTTCACCAGTTTTGTGTCTGTGGCATTTATGTATCCGGTGGTAATACTGGAAAACAAAGTGCTTAGGGCCACGGCCAAGACTCAAAAAAGTAGATGTGTTCAAGAATCAACATACTTAACTAGGAGAATTAATGACGCTATCTGAAATTCTAAGTTCCTATAGATGCCAATCATTCTAAACTTCAAAGGAGAAAGTGAGATGCTAAAACTATTCAGAAGCAAAAAGCTACAAGTCCCGCTCATCTAATTACAATTAATATTCATTGATATTTTGGGATTTATAGTATAATCTCTTCTTTTTATCCTAATTGATTTTCAGTTGCTTGGGGACAAGCAATAATTTAAGTTTGGTGTTGTGATGAGTGGATAATTTATACGCTTTTTGGCATTGTTTTTAGATAGTTTTTAGTATAATCTAGCTACTTTTAGGGATGTTTTCATTAGTTTTTATGATAAATTTACATTTCTGGACTTTACTATGAGTTTGTGTGTTTTTCTGTGATTTCAGGTAATTTTTGGCTGAAATTGAGGGACCTGAGCAAAACTCTGATAAGGAGGCTGACAAAGGACTGCTGATGCAGTTGGAATCTGACCTCCCTGCACTCAAAATGGATTTTCTAGAGCTACAGAACTTCAAATGGCGCGCTCTCAATGGCATTGGAAAGTAGACATCCAGAACTTTCCAGAAAAATATAATATTCCATACTTTGTTTGGGATATGACGACGTAAACTGGTGCTCAACGCTAGTTCCATGCTGCATTCTGGAGTCAAACGCCAGAAACACGTCACGAACCAGAGTTGAATGCCCAAAACACGTTACAACTTGGCATTCAACTCCAAGATAAGCTTCAGCTCGTGGATAGATCAAGCTCAGCCCAAGCACACACCAAGTGGGCCCTGAAAGTGGATTTCTGCATCAATTACATACTTCTGTAAACCCTGGTAACTAGTTTAGTTTAAATAGAACTTTTTACTATTGTATTTTCATCTTTGGTCTTGGTTTTATTCTATTATTCATCTTAGGAGACCATTGATCACGTTTGGGGGCTGGCCATTCGGCCATGCCTGAACCTTCATCACTTATGTATTTTCAACGGTGGAGTTTCTACACACCATAGATTAAGGGTGTGGAGCTCTGCTATACCTCAAGTTTTAATGCAATTACTACTATTTTCTATTCAATTCCGCTTGTTCTTATTCTAAGATATTTGTTGCACTTCAGCATGATGAATGTGATGATCCGTGACACTCATTATCATTCTCAACTATGAACACGTGACTGACAACCACTTTCGTTCTACTTTAGGCCGGGCACATATCTCTTGGATTCCTTAATCAGAATCTTCGTGGTATAAGCTAGAATTGATGGCGGCATTCATGGGAATCCAGAAAGTATAACCTTATCTGTGGTATTCTGAGTAGGATTCCGGGATTGAATGATTATGACGAGCTTCAATCTCGCGATTGCTGGGCATGATGACAAACGCAAAAGAATCAAGGGATTCTATTCCAACATGATCAAGAACCGACAGATGATTAGCCGTGCTGTGACAAAGCATTTGGACCTTTTTCACTGAGAGGATGGGATGTAGCCATTGACAACGGTGATGCCCTACATACAGCTTGCCATGGAAAGGAATAAGAAGGATTGAAGGAAGGCAGTAGGAAAGCAGAGATCCAACATGGACAAGCATCTCCTTGCACTTATCTGAAATTCCCACCATTGAATTACATGAGTAACTCTATCTTTATTTCATGTTTATTATTTATTTATTATTCAAAAACTCCATAACCTTTTATTATCCGCCTAACTGAGATTTACAAGATGACCATAACTTGCTTCATACCAACAATCTCTGTGGGATCGACCCTTACTCACGTAAGGTATTACTTGGACGACCCAGTACACTTGCTGGTTAGTTGTGCGGAGTTGTGACTAAGTGTGATTCACGTTTGAGAGCGCTACCAAGTTTATTGGCGCCATTGTTGATGATCACAATTCCGTGCACCAATTACTTTTTATAACTTTTATCGCTTTGATTTGGTCCGACTTCTTCTTGTCGGTCCTTCTGAAGTTATTTTTAGTATTCCATTTTTATTCAAACCTCGTTAGGCCTCTTTCTATGGATTACTTTTTATAACTTTTGTCGTTTTGATCTGGGCCGACTTCTTCTTGTCGGTCCTTCCGATGTTATTTTTAGTATTCTATTTTTACTCAGACCTCGTCAAGCCTCTTTCTATGGAATATTTTTTATAACTTTTTGTTGTTGATCGGGCAATGAATTTGGTTTTCATCTTGCCGACCTTGCCATGATCGGGCCATGAGCCGACCTTGTCGTGATCGGGCGATAAGTTTGGTTCTCATCTTGCCGATCTTGTCGTGATCGGGTGATGAGTTTGGTTCTCATCTTCTCATCTTACCGACCTTGTTGTGATCGAGCAATGAGTTTGGTCTCATCTTGCGATGAATTTTTGCGTTTAGATTAATGCGTTGATGCGCGGAAACTTGTCTCTCAATAAATCTCCCTTTGGCAAGTATACCGAATTGTCGTCAAGTAAAACTCACAATAGAGTGAGGTCGAATCCCACAAAGATTAACGGATTAAGCAATCAATGGTTAATTGATTATCCTAGTTAGACGAATCAGATTGGAGTGATAAGGAACAAGGAAATGTAAATGGCATAAAAGTAAAGAAAGCAATAAAGTGCAGAAAAGTAAAATGGCAAGAAAAGTAAATGTAAGAACTAAAAATAAAATGAACATTGGGATCAAGAGATATTGCAATCCTCCCTATCAAGTTCATTCTCATCTTCTTCCTCAATCAATGCATTCATTGATCTCCTTGGCAATCTTAAGTGATTGGATCCCAATTCCTTGGAATTCAATCTCTCAAATCTTGATCAATAGCCAATTACTTGGTCAATTGCTCATGAGAAGAGATGAAGTATGGTCACTGATTATACCACATGCATTCCCAAATCAAGTGTTGTTAGGATTATAGTCACATATCCATCCAAACCCAATTTGGTCCAGCATGAGAAAGCATTTCTAGCATGATCTCTTCATTCCACTTCCAAGGTTCAGAAGAGATCCAAGTATGAATAGCTTCTTTTCCAATATAACTACCCAATTGGATGAAGATCAAAAGCTCTCTAGTAAAATCAAGAGAAAAGAAAGAAGAAGAAGAATAAGAACTACAATTGATCCATTGAATCACAATAGAGCTCTCTAACCCAATGAAAAGAGTTAGTTGGTCATTGCTCTACCAAAATAGAAAGAAAGAAAGTTCAGAAAAGTAAAGATGAAGATTAAAACTAAAATTGAAACTTCCATATTCATAAATGAAAAGTACAAAGAAAAAGAAAGAGAAGGAAAAGTGTGTGAAGGGAGGGAGTCTGAAGATCCCTCTTCAATCCCCAATTTCCCAGCCTTAGTCCAGCCTCCTCTTGAATGTACAAACTAAGGCTTTTATATAGGCTCTCCTAAATTACAAAATGAAATTAAAAGCAAATTACAATTAAATGAAAATTCCTATTCTAGATGCTTCTTGTGGCCTTTGATTGGTTGACACTTGTAGGCTTGCTTCCTTGAGGTTGGGTGGTCCTTGAAAGAAAAGTGAATAAAGTTGAGGTCCAGGTGGTAATCGTTAGTGTTACCGTTAGAAGTACCAATGCTACAAGTGTGGCGTTAGTACTGATGTTAGTGTGGCTAACGTCACACTTGCTACCCAGTTGGTGTTTTTGGGGCTTAAAAGATGCCTATTGTTTGTGCTCCAATTTCATGCCCACTGATGTGTGAAAAACGATCCATCACAAAACTCACCGGCAAGTGTACCGGATCGCATCAAGTAATAAAATTCACGGGAGTAAGGTCGATCCCACAGGGATTGAAGGATTGAGCAATTTTAGTTCAGTGGTTGATTTAGTCAAGCGAATCAAGTATTGGTTGAGTGATTTTGTATCCAACAGTAAGTAAATAGCAGAAAATGTAAAGGGAGAGGG
>NC_029780.3:71856509-71856840 GCF_000817695.3 Arachis duranensis | reverse complement strand
AAGTTCTCTATTTGAGACTTCAGCTTGCCCATTAGTCTGTGGGTGATATGGAGTAGCTACCCTGTGGCTAACTCCATAACGTACCAGAGCAGAGCAAAGCTGTTTATTGCAGAAATGAGTGCCCCCATCACTGATTAACACTCTAGGGATACCAAATCTGCTGAAAATATGTTTCTGGAGGAATTTTAACACTGTTTTAGTGTCATTAGTGGGTGTTGCAATAGCCTCCACCCATTTGGATACATAATCCACTGCCACCAGAATGTAGGTGTTTGAGTATGATGGTGGGAAAGGTCCCATGAAGTCAATGCCCCATACATCAAACAACTCA
>NC_029780.3:71854895-71856284 GCF_000817695.3 Arachis duranensis | reverse complement strand
CCAAAGGATCTTCTGTGCTTCCTCTTTAGGCACACATCTACGGATTACTCCGTCTGCATATCTCTTGAAGAGATATGGTTCATCCCAAAGATAGTACTTTGCATCTGTGATTAATTTCTTTGATTGCATCCTACTGTACTCTTTGGGTATGAATCTCACTGCCTTGTAGTTTGCAATGTCTGCAAACCATGGCACTTTCTGGATGGCAAACAGTTGCTCATCTGGAAAGGTTTCAGAGATCTCAGTGAGAGGGAGGGACGCCCCTTCTACTGGTTCTATTCGGGACAGGTGGTCTGCTACTTGATTTTCTGTCCCTTTTCTGTCTCTTATTTCTATATCAAACTCTTGCAGAAGCAACACCCATATGATGAGTCTGGGTTTTGAATCCTTCTTTGTGAGTAGATATTTAAGAGCAGCATGATCAGTGTACACAATCACTTTTGATCCTACTAAATAGGATCTGAATTTATCAATGGCATAAACCACTGCAAGTAGCTCTTTTTCTGTGGTTGTGTAATTTTCTGTGCGTCATTTAGAACACGGCTGGCATAGTGAATGACGTGCAGAAGCTTGTCATGCCTTTGTCCCAACACTGCACCAATGACATGGTCACTGGCATCACACATCAATTCAAATGGTAATGTCCAGTCTGGTGCAGAGATGATCGGTGCAGTAACCAATTTAGCTTTCAGAGTCTCAAATGCCTGCAGACACTCTTTATCAAAGATAAATGGCGTGTCAGCAGCTAGCAGGTTGCTCAGAGGTTTGGCGATTTTTGAAAAATCCTTTATAAACCTCCTATAGAATCTTTGAAAAATCCTTCATGAACCTTCTGTAGAATCCTGCATGCCCCAGAAAGCTTCTTATTGCCTTAACATTAGCAGGTGGTGGTAATTTTTCAATTACTTCTACCTTAGCTTGATCCACCTCTATTCCCTTGTTCGAAATTTTGTGCCCAAGGACAATTCCTTCAGTCACCATAAAGCGACATTTTTCCCAGTTTAAAACTAGGTTAGTCTCTTGGCATCTTTTCAGAACAAGTGCTAAATGGTTAAGGCAGGAGCTGAATGAGTCTCCAAATACTGAAAAGTCATCCATGAAGACTTCCAGAAATTTTTCCACCATATCGGAGAAAATTGAGAGCATGCACCTCTGAAAGGTTGCAGGTGCATTGCATAGGCCAAATGGCATTCTTCTGTATGCAAATACTCCATACGGACATGTGAATGCTGTCGTTTCTTGATTCTGAGGATCTACTGCAATTTGATTGTAACCTGAATATCCATCCAGGAAGCAGTAGTATTCATGACATGCTAGTCTTTCTAGCATCTGGTCTATGAATGGTAAAGGAAAATGATCCTTTCTGGTGGCTGTATTGAGCCTTCTATA
>NC_029780.3:71851578-71852874 GCF_000817695.3 Arachis duranensis | reverse complement strand
GGAGGGAAATAGTGATTCAGGAATTTTTCTGACAGCTGTTTCCATGTTTTTATGCTGTTCTTAAGCTGGTTATTTAACCACCTCTTAGCTTGATCTTTTACAGCAAATGGAAACAGTAATAATCTGTAGACATCCTGATCTACTTCCTTATCATGTACTGTATCAGCAATTTGCAGAAATTGTGCCAGAAACTCTGTAGGTTCTTCATGTGGAAGACCAGAATACTGGCAGTTTTGCTGCACCATGATAATGAGCTGAGGATTCAGCTCAAAGCTACTAACTCCAATGGAGGGTATACAGATACTACTCCCATATGAAGCAGTAGTGGGGTTAGCATATGACCCCAGAGTCCTCTTGTCTTGTCCATTCATACTTACTGTTGTAATGGAATACAAGAGTGATGATATGTATGTTGATATTATTTATTTTATGATAATGGAATAAATAAAAATGGAATTTGTAAAAATATTTTGAAAATACTTTGTAAAAATTTTCGAAAAATTTGAAATTGAAATTTGGATTTTATATCAAAAGTTTCAAAAATGTAGTTTTAAAAAATAGTTAGAAAATAAATTTTTTTTTTTTGAATTTTGAATTGATGAAAGAGAAAAGCACACAAAAGACACAAGACTTAAAAATTTTTAAATTTAGTGCTCCTTATTTTCGAAAATTTTTGGAGGGAAAACACCAAGGAACACCAAACTTAAAAATTTTAAGATCAAGACACAAGAAAAACTCAAGAACAGATAACTTTAAGAAAATTTTCGAAAATTATAAGAGATTAACAAGAAAACACCAAACTTAAAATTTGGCATAAGATTCAATCCAAGAAAATTGATTTTTGAAAAAGGTTCCAAAGGTATTGGTGCTCCCTTGTCAAGAATATAGCCCAATACTCTAGCCAAATGGGCAGAAAAGGTAACAATTGTTCTGAATGGGTATATTCTTTTTAGAAGACTAATGCTTTGGATTAGTATAAGAAAAACAAGAAAAGACACAGAACAAGAAAAATTAAAGATCAATCAAGAAAAATAACCAAGAACAACTTGAAGATCAATGAAGAACAAAGAACACAAGTTCGAAAATTTAAAGAAAAATATCAAACATGCAATTAACACCAAACTTAAAATAAGACACTAGACTCACGAAAATTAACAATTAATTAAGAAAAAATAAATTTTGAAAAGAAATTTTCGAAAATAAACTATCCTATCAGAATTTGATGACTCTATAACAACAAAAAGGAACTATTCCTAATCTAAGAAATAAAATAAGCCTTCAATTGTTCAAACTCAA
>NC_029780.3:71849897-71850226 GCF_000817695.3 Arachis duranensis | reverse complement strand
GTTTTGGCATCTCACTTTATCCTTTGAAATTCAGAATGATTGGCATCCATAGGAACTCAGAAGTCAGATAGTATTATTGATCTTCCTAGTTAAGTATGTTGATTCTTGAACACAGCTACTTTTATGAGTCTTGGCCGTGGCCCTAAGCACTTTGTTTTCCAGTATTACCACCGGATACACAAATGCCACAGACACAAAACTGGGTGAGCCTTTTCAGATTGTGACTTAGCTTTGCTAGAGTCCCCAGTTAGTGGTGTCCAGAGCTCTTAAGCACACTCTTTTGCTTTGGATCACGACTTTAACCACTCAGTCTCAAGCTTTTCACTTGG
>NC_029780.3:71810895-71848548 GCF_000817695.3 Arachis duranensis | reverse complement strand
ATTTGCTATTTCACCTTTGAAGATACTTAGACCTAAACCTGTAAAGACAGAAAATTTATTTAATTAGTAATTAAACTTTGTACATGGCTGGGTTGCCTCCCAGCAAGCGCTTCTTTAATGTCATTAGCTGGACTATCACTGATCTTCAATTAAGTCTCAGTCTTGAGCATTCTTGCTCGAGATTACCTTCAAGATAGGGTTTAACTCTTTGTCCATTAATAATGAACTTTTTGTTAGAGTCACTATCCTGAAGTTCTATGTATCCATATGGTGATACACTTGTAATTACATATGGACCTCTCCATCGGGATTTTAATTTCCCAGGGAATAATTTGAGCCTAGAATTGAATAGCCTGGAATAAGTTGATAATTGTAGAGAAGAAGACGACATATATGAATGTCATACATGCCAAATGTGAATATCTGAATTTTATTTTGTAGGACATGCTTTAATTTGATAATAAAGCAATAAGATAACAGCTATTGAATTATACATTTAGTATAATGTTTCTAGCAGTTACAGTATGACGAGGGATATTCTTCGTGCAATAATAATAAATTGCCTGTTTAATTTTTTACATTAAACAAATAGTAACATAAAATTTAATAGTATAAAGTGAATAGTGTAACAGTTATATACAATTGATATATAATTAATTTTTGATAGAATCGAATTTTAAGATTTAAACTCATCATTATTGTCATTTAATTGTATAAATAAAATTACTATGCAATAATAATATAATACATAATGAAATAAAAATGCAATTGACATGGTTGTTATATATCATTATTGTATAGAACATATATTGAGGTTTGAATATAACTAATAAATCAGTAAGTATTAGTTACTCAAAATATAAATGTAAAAGTATATTGAATAAAATATATAATTTTACTTGTGTAAATAGAGAACTTTAAAAAAAATAAGCAAATTTGATAAGTGAATTTGTGCTCGGATTGATTGAAAACCGAGTTCGTTTCAGATTGATTGAAAGCCGAGTTTATTCTCAGATTGGTTCATTAATCGAATATGAGATGTGGAATATTATGATACGTAAAAATGAAGCAATTTGAATGTATAAAGTATATACTTTATAAAAAGTTACGATAGATTAAAATTTGATAAGAGGTATTAAAATCTTAAACAAGATTGTTGAGATTGGTTCAGAAATTTGAATGTAAATCAAGTTTTATGAACCTAAGGGGAGTGGGAATGATTTTACTCGGCCCCACGGTGGGCGCCAATTGTTCTTGCTGAGTTTGGCCAGTGTATAGCTCGTCCGTTGATGAATGTCTTCAAGCTTCTCGTCGGGATGAGTTATACGTCGGCAAGGAGAGAACAAGGGGGTGGGTACCTGCAAAAGACACTCTGACACTCAAGTCAGTAAGTGTTTAAGAGGTATATAATAATTCCATGAATATAGAATGTAAGACATGAAATGAAAGTTATCATGTGTTATGTTGCGTTTATAATAATTTTATGAATATAGAATGTATTATTTAAATTAGATATAAAATGTTCTTTTTATAGGCATAAAATTGATGAATAGAATTGACGTTATGACCGTTTGGTCATTAAGATAGAAATGATGGTCATTAAGTCGGTAATGAAGGTGTCAGTTACAAGCAAAAGAATGAATGATAGTTAACGCCGAGTTATAACTCATAATGCATAATAAAGATTAAGTTATAAGGTGACGGATCACCCACTATAGAATATTATATATCTTTGGAAAGCTCTGAATGTCAGCTTTCTAACGCAACTGGAATCACCTCAATTGGATCTCTGTAACTCAAGTTATACTCCTTTGAAGTGGACATGGTCGCTGGCATAGTCGCTAGCGTTAATGGAAAATGTGAGTCCCGATAACGCTAGCGACCAGGGGCTTAATATTTCCAAGTTCTGGAGCTCAAAATCAATGTCCACCCCATACTATTATATATTTTTGGAAAGCTCTGGATGTCTACTTTCCAACGCCTATTGGAAGCACATCATTTGGAGCTCTAAAACTCGAGTTACGCTTCTTGGAAGGTGAAGAGGTCAGTTGGCCTTACTACAGGTTGATACCATGTTCATCTTTGCACTTTCGGGGCCGGTTTTCTCCCTTAAATTTAGTGTCAATCATGTAGTTCCATATATGCTTCGAAAGCTCTGGAATCCTACTTTCCAATGCCGCTGGAATCACCTCATTTGGAACTTTATGGCTCAAGTTATGCGTGTTTGAAGAAGGCATGGTCAGGCTGCCAGGTGGGACTTTTGCCTACGTTAACTTCCACGTTTGAATGATTGGTTGTTTTGTGATTGTGTGTTCTGAAAGTGGTATGAGTCTTGTGGGTAGTGGATTGAGTTTTGTGGATGATGAAATGAATTGTATGGATTTGGGATAAACCTTTGTGTTGAGGCATACTCAAATGATGAAGAATTTAGGCGTGTAAAACTTGGAGGTGAGGTTGTATAATTGAGAGGTGATGGCTCTTGATGAATGGGGTATGAATGAGTGACATTTCTTTGGCTCTGATCTCCCCAGGTACAGCTTGAGTAGTGCTCAAAGTCATCAAAATATGAACCATTTTGTGGCTCTGGAAAGTACCCCATTTCATGTTTTTGATACTCCCACCCACCATGAGCATAGCAAAGTGGACCATTCTGTGGTGGTGGAGAGTTTCCCATGAAATTTGATTGACTACCATATGATGGATGCTCCTTTCTTTCCTGCAGAAAGCTTTGTCTCAAACAATAGTCACCAAAAGAAATTGGAATCTCCATTGTCACAGATGAGGAAATTCCCAGTGAGGCAATATCACAAACAGTTGGTTAGCAAAAGAAAATAAAGAAACAAAAGAAAAAAAAAGAAAAGTGTCGAATCTACTAAATCAATCAACCAACAGTTTCTTAATCACAGTTAATCCCCGGCAACGGCGCCATAAACTTGATGCGCGGAAACTTGTCTCTCAACAAATCTCCCTTCGGCAAGTATACCGAATTATCGTCAAGTAAAACTCACAATAGAGTGAGGTCGAATCCCACAGAGATTAACGGATTAAGCAATCAATGGTTAATTGATTATCCTAGTTAGATGAATCAGATTGGAGTGATAAGGAACAAGGAAATGTAAATGGCATAAAAGTCAGAAAGCAATAATGTGCAGAAAAGTAAAATGGCAAGAAAAGTAAATGTAAGAACTAAAAATAAAATGAACATTGGGATCAAGAGATATTGCAATCCTCCAGATCAAGTTCATTCTCATCTTCTTCCTCAATCAATGCATTCATTGATCTCCTTGGCAATCTTAAGTGATTGGATCCCAATTCCTTGGAATTCAATCTCTCAAATCTTGATCAATAGCCAATTCCTTGATCAATTGCTCATGAGAAGAGATGAAGTATGGTCACTAATTATACCACATGCATTCCCAAATCAAGTGTTGGTAGGATTATAGTCACATATCCATCCAAACCCAATTTGGTCCAGCATGAGAAAGCATTTCTAGCATGATCTCTTCATTTCTCTTCCAAGGTTCAGAAGAGATCCAAGTATGAATAGCTTATTTTCCAAGATAACTACCCAATTGGATGAAGATCGAAAGCTCTTTAGTAAAATCAAGAGAAAAGAAAGAAGAAGAAGAATAAGAACTACAATTGATCCATTGAATCACAATAGAGCTCTCTAACCCAATAAAAAGAGTTAGTTGGTCATTGCTCTACCAAAATAGAAAGAAAGAAAATGCAGAAAAGTAAAGATGAAGATTAAAACGAAAATTGAAACTTCCATATTCATAAATGAAAAGTACAAAGAAAAAGAAAGAGAAGGAAAAGTGTGTGAGGGGAGGGAGTCCGAAGACCCCTCTTCAATCCCCAATTTCCCAGCCTTAGTCCAGCCTCCTCTTGAATGTACAAACTAAGGCTTTTATATAGGCTCTCCTAAATTACAAAATAAAATTAAAAGCAAATTACAATTAAATGAAAATTCCTGTTCTAGATGCTTCTTGTGGCCTTGATTGGTTGACACTTGTGGGCTTGCTTTCTTGAGGTTGGGTGGTCCTTGAAAGAGAAGTTATCAAATTGAGGCCCATGGTGAAATGCTGCCCAGTTGGTGTTTTTGGGGCTTAAAAGATGCCTCTTGTTTGTGCTTCAATTTCATGCCCACTATAGACTATTATATATCTTTAGAAATCTCTGAATGTCAGCTTTCTAACACAACTAGAATCACCTCAATTGGATCTCTGTAACTCAAGTTATACTCCTTTTAAGTGGACATGGTCGCTGGTATAGTCGCTAGCGTTAATGGAAAACGTGAGTCCCGATAACGCTAGCAAACCAGGGCCTTAATATTTCCATGTTCTGGAGCTCAAAATCAATGTCCACCCCATACTATTATATATTGTTGGAAAGCTCTGGATGTCTACTTTCCAACGCCTTTGGAATCGCATCATTCGGAGCTCTAAAACCCAAGTTACACTTCTTGGAAGGTGAAGAGGTCAGTTGGCCTTACTACAGGTTGATACCATGTTCATCTTTGCACTTTCGGGGCAGGTTTTCTCCCTCAAATTTAGTGTAAATCATGTAGTGCCATATATGCTTGGAAAGCTCTGGAATCCTACTTTCCAATGCCGCTAGAATCACCTCATTTGGAATCACCTCATTTGAAGAAGGCATGGTCAGGCTGCCAGGTGGGACTTTTGCCTACGTTAACTTCCACGTTAACTTAGTTAACGTAGAAGTTAACGTGGGTTTTTTTTTTCGCCAACGTTAGTGGCACTCACTTTTCCACTAACGTTGGCATCTCCCTTTCCTTCCACGTTAACTACCACGTTAACTTAGTTAACGTGGGTCTTTTTGCTTCGCCAACGTTAGTGGCACTCACTTTTTTCACTAACGTTGGCATATACCCCTTTCCTTCCACGTTAACTTAGTTAACGTGGCTGTTAACATGGGTCTTTTTGCTTTGCCAACGTTAGTGGCACTCACTTTTTCCACTAACGTTGGCATATACATCTTTCGCAAGCGTTATTAGGACTCATCTTTCCCATTAACGTTGCTTGGTGCCTTTTGTCCCTACGTTAGAGTTCACGTTAGTGTAGCTAACGTGAATCTTAACGTGGGTCTTCCTTGCTAACGTTCCATGCTCTCCTTCTTCAAAGTTAATGCCACTAACTTTTCTCACTAACGTTGGGGCTTTCCTTCCTTCCACGTTAGTGCCCACGTTAGTGTAACTAACGTAGCCACTAACGTGGCTCTTCTCTTCTTCTTTTGGCCTGAAATCAATCAAACAAAGTGCATCAAAGTCTTGCTCTTAATCATGGGATCATGCATCATCCAATTTATCATTCAATTTATGCATAATTCTCATGAAATCATTCAAAATTCACAATGTTTGCTTGAATCATGGTATGATTGCATTTTCAACCAAATACTTGCTTATTTTTTAAGAAAATGCATGAAACCAACCTAAAGCATACAAAAAATGGCTAGTAAAACTAGCCAAGATGCCCTGGCATCATGCGTCTTGGTAGAGAGACTTTGTAGAGAATCTGGAGAGTTTTATTCAACTAGAAAATAGGCATATAGGAAAAGAAAAAATATATACATGTGGGTGCTTATCCTTCTAAGTCAGGCAATTTTGCAAATCTTGGCTTGGTACCTCGTTAAAAAAACCTTTTTAGGAAAAAGAGTGCACCTTGACCTAAGATCTTTATTACCTCCTAACTATAATACCTTATTAGGTTGCAGGCGTGCCATGTCCTTGGTAGCTCTCGTCCCTTGAGGTCGGACACCTTATAGTAGCCTTTTCCCAATACCTCTATAACTCGGTAGGGTCCTTTCCAGTTAGCTGCTAGCTTTCCTTCTCCTGGTCGACTTGTGCTGATTTTATTTTGGATTAGGATGAGATCGTTATTGGCGAAACTTTGCTGAACTACTTTTCGATTGTATCTTGAGGCCATTCGACGTTTTAACGCTTCCTCCCTAAACCGAGCTCTTTCTCGGATTTTTGGAAGTTGGTCGAGCTCTTCCTTTTGAGGTTGGGAGTTGGCCTCTTCATTGTAGAAGATCATTATGGGGGATCCTTCTTCGATTTCTACTAGGATCATTGCCTCCATCCTGTAAGCCAATCAGAAGGGTGATTCCCTCGTTTTGGAGTGTGGAGTTGTCCGATATGCCCAAAGGACTTGCGGGAGCTCTTCAGCCCAGGCTCTCTTTGCGTCCTGTAGTCTCCGTTTTAACCCAGTTAGTATGACTTTGTTGGCGGCTTCTGCTTGTCCATTAGCTTGTGGGTTTTCTACGTATGTGAATTGGTGCTTTATTTTTAAGTCAGCTATCAACTTCCTAAAACCTGTGTCCGTGAATTGAGTGCCATTGTCTGTGGTGATGGAGTAAGTGTTCATACCCTAGGTTGAGCTGTTCGACCTGTGATGTGCTACAGACAAAGCGACCAACCTCTGTAGGTCAGGACAACCCGACCACTTCTCAAAGAGCTCAACCAAGTCACTAGAAAAGCCCAAAAGAAGGGCCCCAACGGAGGACCGCGCTCCTAAGCCCAAGGCAGTCCAAGCCTACAGGGAGAAGGGCGGTTCCCTTGAAGATAAGAGGACCTCACTTAAAAGATAAAGATAAGATAAGATAACTAACTTATCTTATCTAAGAAGGTCATTCCACGCTATTATAAATACGATGGAGCACCCAGGTATAACTCATACTCTGATCTTACTAAAAACTTGCTTAATACCTTTGCTAACTTAAGCATCGGAGTCCCTTTCAGGTACCACCACCCTCCGGTGACGAAGGATCAACACCATCACTCTGTTCAACAAGTCGGACACGACAGCTCCGACCGATATAGAAGATCTCATCCGAGATCAAGACCAAAGCCAACCGATCCCCTCACGAGGACAGCTCCCGCAAGGAACCAGATCCATTCTCTAAGGAGATCATGAAGACCAAAATCCCAAAAGACTTTAAACTCCCATATATGACTTTATACGATGGTACTACAGATCCCGGCCACCATCTCAGTAATTTTAGAAGTAGAATGTACCTCACTGATGCCTCAGATGCAATTCTTTGCAAAGCCTTCCCGACTACTTTAATAAAGACAGTAATTAGATGGTTCGACAATCTACCTTCTAGGTCCATCTCGAGTTTCGATGACTTGACCAAGAAGTTTTTGGCCAGATTCTCCATCCAAAAAGACAATGCTAAGCACGCTCCAAGTCTATTAGGAATCAGGCAAGGAGAACGAAAAACTCTCCACAACTACATGGAAAGATTCAACAAAACGTGCCTAGACATATAGAACCTACTAACAGAGACTGCCATTATGGGCCTCATCAATGGCTTGCGAGAGGGACCTTTTAGCCAATATATATCGAAAAAACACCCCACATCTCTGAACGAAGTACAAGAACGAGCAGAAAAGTACATCAACATGGAGGAAAACTCTCGACTAGGGGAGACTTCAAAATTCGGATTCACCTCCAAGGATAAGTACAAAGAATCCAAAAAGAAGGAAGATCGACATGGAGAAAAAATAAAAAAATATCATAATTACACCCCCCTTCGGGTGTCTCTCGTGGATGTCTACAGAGAGGTATGCAACACTGAAAAAATACCCCCAGCTCGACCACTCAAAGGCAAAAAAGGAGGAGGAAATCGGGCTGAATATTGTGAATATCATCGAATCCGCGGGCATTCCACCAATGAAGGTTTTGACTTAAAAAATGTCATAGAAAAACTATTAAGAGAGGGGAAGCTAGATTGGTATCTGGCCACCCGGGACGATGAGCAAAGAAAACGAAGAAGGGAAGAAGATGTCGGACGAACCGAAAGGTCATCTCGTACACCAGAAAGACATGTCCACATGATACACGGCGGATTTGCGGGAGGAGGAGTCTCCAAATCATCTCGTAAAAGATATCTTAAAGAGGTATATCATGTCGAGGGGAAGGAGGAAGCGCCCGACATCCCCGCGATTACCTTCACCAAAGAAGATGCATCCGGTATAATCTCGGGACATAACGATCCCATGGTCATCACTATTATACTGGCGAATGCAAACCTCCACCGCACACTGATAGACCAAGGGAGCTCCGCTGACATATTGTTCAAAACTGCCTTCGACAAGCTCAGTTTGGAAGAAAAATAACTCAGAGCATATCCGAACAGCCTGTTTGGACTAGGAGACACCCCGGTTCAACCACTTGGATACATCTCATTACGCACAACCTTTGGAAAAGGAAACCAATCAATAACACTCAGGATAGATTACATCATGGTCAACGTAGGTTCAGCATATAACGCCTTAATAGGCTGGACAACATTAAATCAGCTAGGTGCAATAGTCTCAACACCACATCTATGCATGAAATTCCCAACTCCAGAAGGGATAGCTACAATAAAAGTAGATTAGAAGATGGCATGTCGCTGTTACAACGAAAGTCTAGACCTCAGAAGCAGAAGAGAAGAATTCCACACAATCGAACTCGGTAGAGTTCAGAGGCAGGAAAAACTCCGCCCACAATCGGAAGGCAGAATAAAGAAAATCCAGATTGGGGATACCCCGGACCAAATGACCAGTATCGGTACAATCCTACAAGGAGACATAAAAGAATCGCTCATACAGTTCTTATGAGATAACGTCGACCTCTTTGCGTGGAAGGCCGCAGATATGCCAGGCATAGACCTCAAGTTAATGTGCCACAAACTAGCAGTCTACCCAGGATCTCGGCCAGTGCAACAGAGGGGCAGAAAGCTCAAACCAGAACGCTCTCATGCTGTGGAAGAATAGGTACAAGCTCTATTGTAGGCAGGATTCATAAGAGAAGTCAAATACCCACTATGGCTAGCTAACGTCGTCTTAATGAAAAAATCAAACTGGAAGTGGCGAATGTGCACCGACTACACTGATCTCAACAAAGCCTACCCAAAGGATCCTTATCCACTCCCAAGTATCAACGCACTGGTTGATGCCTCCTCCGGATATATATACCTCTCGTTCATGGACGCATATTCGAGATACAATTAAATCCCAATGTATCCACCGTCCAAGAAAAAACTTCCTTCTTAACTCCAAAAGCAAACTACTACTACATCGTCATGCCTTTCGGTCTTAAAAATGCGGGAGCTACTTATAAGAGATTAATGAATAAGGTCTTTTCGTATCACATCGGAAAAATCATGGAAGTCTACGTAGACGACATGCTAATAAAGACACAAAAAAGAGACGCCATTGTCCAACTTGACCCAGGTGTTCGACACTATAAGACGGCATGGCATACGACTCAATCCTGCAAAATGCACCTTCACCATAGAAGCTAGGAAATTCTTGGGTTTTATGCTCACACAAAGAGGAATAGAAGCAAACCCGGATAAATGTCAGGCCATACTCGACATGAAGAGTCCAACTTGTGTCAAAGAGGTACAACAACTCTATGGGAGGTTAGCAACCTTGTCCAGATTTCTAGCTGGATCGGCAATAAGATCTCTTCCCTTCTACGCTACTCTAAGGAAGGGAAAGAAGTTTGAATGGACAACGGAGTGCGAGCAGGCCTTCCAAGATTTCAAAAGGTTCCTGGGATAGCCACCTATCCTAACTCGGCCACGGGAAGGAGAACCACTCATATTGTACCCCGCAGTAGGAAGTCGGGCAGTAGCCTCAGCCCTAGTCTGAGAAGACGACAACGGGCATCAACTCGTATACTTCATCAGTAAAGCGCTACAGGGAGCCGAGCTGAACTACCAAAAAATAGAGAAGTTTGCCTACGCTCTCATACTAACATCTCGACGACCTCGTCCATACTCTAAGCCCACACCATCTGGTCCGGACCAACCAGCCTATAAAAGGGATCTTACAGAAAATAGACCTGGCAGGCAGAATCTTGCAATGGGCAGTCAAGTTATCCAAATTTGACCTCCAATACAAAGCTCAGACAGCTATCAAATCACAATACCTGTCCGACTTTATTGCAGAATTTACAGATACACCGAAAACCCCCACAGAATGGAATCTCAATGTGGACGGGTCCTCAAATAAAGCTGGAAGCGGCACGGTGTAATAATTAAAAGTGACCAAGGAACCCAAATCGAACTCTCCCTCAAATTCAAGTTCCCTGCCTCAAACAACCAAGCGGAATATGAGGTACTGCTAGCTGGTTTGAAGTTGGCTAGGGAGGTTGGAGCTCAAAAGCTTATCATCTTCAGTGACTCACAGGTAGTCACTTCGAATAGCAGGAAGCTATCAATCCAAAGACCCCACTATAAAAAATACTTGGACAAAACCAGGGAACAGCTCGGACAACTCGGAGAATATGAGATCCGTCACATACCCCGAAAACAGAATGCCCGAGCTGATGCACTCTCAAAACTAGCCAGCACCAAACCAGGGGGCAACAATAGAAGCCTCATCCAAGAAATTATACAAAATCCATCAATCTCTAAAGGAGAAAAAGTCCTGACCATAACAGGTCAAGATCAAAGATGGATGATTCCCATAATTAACTACCTCAAAACAAAAGCACTCCCCGCAGAAGAAAAGGAGGCAAAGAGGTTGAAACTGGAGGCACAATACTACACTATCATAAACAATACTCTATACAAAAGAGGGATTTCAATACCATTGTTAAAATGCGTACCGACTTCTAACACAAAGGATGTCCTAGAAGAAGTACACAGTGGCATTTGTGGCAATCACCTAGGAGCATAGGCACTTACCAAAAAAGCACTCCGCGCAGGGTTTTATTGGCCAACTCTACAAAAGGAAGCCACAGAGTTCGTAAAGACATGTCCATCAAGTCAGAAACATGCCAACTTTCACATCGCCCCACCAGAGGAGCTCATCAGTGTAACCTCACCTTGGCCATTCGCAAAATGGGGACTCGACCTCCTCGGACCCTTCCCTCAGGGATCGGGACAAGTCAAATTCCTCATAGTGGGGATAGACTATTTCACAAAATGGATCGAGGCAGAACCCCTAGCTAATGCCACTGCTCAAAGAATTCAAAAATTCCTATATAGGAACATTGTCACAAGGTTCGGGGTTCCATACTCCATCACCACAGACAATGGTACCCAGTTCACAGATGCATGCTTCAGAAAGCTAGCGGCCGACTTGAATATAAAACAACAGGACGCAAAAGGAGCCTGGGCCGAGGAACTCCCACAAGTCCTATGGGCATATCGAACAACGCCACATTCCACCGCAAAGGAATCACCCTTCCGATTAGTGTACGGAATGGAGGCAATGATCCCGGTAGAGATTGAAGAAAGGTAACCTAGAGTAATTCACTATAGTGAAGAAGCCAATTCCCAACTTCAAAGGGAAGAACTTGACCTGCTTCCAGAAGTCCAAGAAAGAGCTCGGATTAGGGAAGAAGCATTAAAATGATGAACGGCTGTGAGATATAATCAAAAGGAAGTACAGCAAGATTTTGCTGAGAACGACCTCATCCTAATCCAAAATGACATCGGAACAGCCCGACCTGGAGAAGGAAAGCTGGCAGCAAACTGGAAAGGACCCTTCCGGGTCATAGAAGTACCTAGAAAGGGCTACTACAGACTGTCCAAACTCGATGGCCGAGAGCTTCCTAGGTCATGGCACGCCTGCAACCTGAGAAGGTACTATAGCTAGGGATGATAAAGGATCTTAGGATAAAGCGCACTCTTTAACGAGGCGCCAAGCCAAGACTTATAAATCACCCGACTTAGAGGATAAACCTCCCGCATGTATATATTTGCATTTTATTTTGAATAAAATCTGTTTAGGTCTTCTACAAATGTTCAAGCCGTATTAATCTTAAACATTCATCGTCCGATTATAAAGCTACAGATCGGCAGAAAGTGAAAATTAAATTCACTACGCGATCACGATAAAGACCAAAGATGAAAACCAAATTTATTAAAAGGTCGACCAAACGAGGGTTAAACCTAGTCTCTACAAAATCGGCAAAGATGAAAATAGAATAATGCAAGAAGTTATAGAAAGTGATCCATAGAAAGGACCTGACGAGGTCCTAATAAAATGGATTGCTAAAAAAATAACTTAAAGGCTGACCGACATAAAGAAGTCGGACCAGTCGCAAAAACTGAAGTTATAAGTAAAGCCCTGGAAAGAGGTCTGGTCAGCCCTATAAAAGAGGATTACTATAACTTAGAAGAGCCCGACATGATGAAGTCGGACTCCCACAAAGAAGTTATAAAAGTAATCCCTGAAAGAGACCTGAACAAGGTCCAAGAAAGAGGATTACAAAAATAACTTAGAAGAGCTCGACATGATAAAGTCGGACTCCCACCAAAGAAGTTATAAAAGTAATCCCTAAAAGAGACCTAAACAAGGTCCAAGAAAGAGGATTACAAAAATAACTTAGAAGAGCCCGACATGATGAAGTCGGACCCCCACAAAGAAGTTATAAAAGTAATCCCAGAAAGAGACCTGAACAAGGTCCAAGAAAGAAGATTACAAAAATAACTTAGAAGAGCCCGACATGATAAATTCGGACTCCCACAAAGAAGTTATAAAAGTAATCCCTGAAAGAGACCTAAACAAGGTCCAAGAAAGAGGATTACGAAAATAACTTAGAAGAGCCCGACATGATGAAGTTGGACCCCCACAAAGAAGTTATAAAAGTAATCCCTGAAAGAGACCTGAACAAGGTCCAAGAAAGAGGATTACAAAAATAACTTAGAAGAGCCAGACATGATAAAGTCGGACTCCCACAAAGAAGTTATAAAAGTAATCCCTGAAAGAGACCTAAACAAGGTCCAAGAAAGAGGATTACAAAAATAACTTAGAAGAGCCCGACATGATGAAGTCGGACCCCCACAAAGAAGTTATAAAAGTAATCCCTGAAAGAGACCTGAATAAGGTCTAAGAAAGAGGATTACAAAAATAACTTAAAAGGGCCCGACACGACGAAATCAGACTCCCACAAACAAGTTATAAAAGTAATCCCTGAAAGAGACCCAAACAAGGTCCAAGAAAGAGGATTACAAAATAACTTGGAAGGGCCCGACATGACAATGTCAACCCAAAACATAAAGCTACAAAAGTAACCCCTGAAAGAGACCTAAATGAGGTCTAAAAAAGAGGATTACAAATAGTAACTGGTAGAAAAAATTGACCTGACAAAATTGGAAACTACAGCGTAATTCCTTACAAAGACCTGAACAAAGTTCAAACAAAATAAATTGCTGAAAATAACATCAGGAAAAGGAATCAAGCCAATCAAGTCGGACAAAATTCCAACACTCCAAAGCCTACAAAGGTACCAAAACAAGTGCAGACGGACATGATATTAAAACACAGAGTTATAATAATAGCAAGCTTCAGACGCCACCAAAGGTCAGCCCAAAATGCCTGGAAACCACTTTGTTTTTCAAGATAAAGTTGCTAAACAAGCAACTAAGAAAGTGTCAACAGTCAACAAAATACCATTTACAAAAGCGAAAGTTCAAAAGCCCACAAGTCGGGCTAACTACACACAATACCAAGAATAACTAAAGAGGATCCAGAGGCTTCCCAGTAGCGGCATCAACATGGGGTGAAGGAGGGCGAGTTTGTATAGGCACAGCATCCATGGTCCCATCCTCTCGGTTCAAGACCTGACAGTCAGGTTCTGACTCAATTCTGGCTGCAGGAGCTGAAGAAGTCGGCACGACAGAAGCCTTGGTGGCAGGCGCAGGAGGAGGCTCAGCATCATCATCATCAGGGTCGTCAGGGACAATCTTACCGTCCCTCACAATGTTGTCAAGACTAAAGAGGGTAAGGTCGAGCTCGGGTGCAACAACCCGTACTTGCTCTTTTAAGTTCTCATAAGCAGCAATCACGCCACCCACGAGGTGACCCTGGAGCTCGGCATAATCATCCATGACGGTTTCCAATTTACCACGGAGATGCACCACCTCTCTGTAAGTCGAAACATAGCTCTCCTTGTGCTTCAACGCAGTGTCTTCGGCCAACTTCACAGAAGCCGCCAAAGCCACAGAACTAGCCTTTTCACCCTCTAATTCTTTCTCCACCTGTGCCAACTTTACCTCCAGCTCCTCCTTCAAACCTTTTATCCTATCAAACTCTGACTTAGACTCCATCATGAAAGATTTGGTAGCATGGACCGGGATACCCTGAGCAGTTCGAAAAAGAGTCACGCCCATATGAGCCATCTTTACACTACTTTTAGTTATGAACTCCAGGTGATGAAGAATGGACACATCATCTATTGAAAGACCTCCGTAGGGGGAAATTTGCTGGTCAACAAACTCAACAGCATCAAAATCAGGGGAATCGAGGTTAAAGGGCTCAGATGTTTTTTGCTTTTTCGGAGGAGGAGCGCCAGAAGCAGCAGCCGAATTTTGTGGAGGGTCAACCAGACGAACCCGGGGAGTAGGGATCACCTTCCTTGGCCCGGGTGAACTCGGCACGGGCGGCTTCACCTGAACTTGAGAAGACCCCTCTCTTGCCGCCTTAGCCGATATGTTTTGAGTAGCAGCAGCCTTCCTTACCTTTTTGAAGGCCTTCATGGAGTCATTATTTTTTGACATCTTTGAAAAACAGAATCAACCACAGTAAAGCATTACAATCGCAGAATAAGAGGAGCAAAGCTAAAGAAACAAAGGATAAAAAACAAGTCGGACTGTACCCAACACAGTTCGGACCAGGGACGGGTCCCCCCCGAAACTTTTTGGTATCGAGATGGGGGTTCCCCCATATGTTCTTTAGAATAATCACAAAATCCCGCTCAACCTCATCAAGCATCTCCCAGGTATAACGAGACACTGTCACATCCTTTTGTCATTCTAGAGGAAAAGCACGCTCGTCATTTCCATCAAGAAAAAAGGGGCGGGCCCCCTCAACAGCTCGAACCTTAAAGAAATAGTTCTTAAAATCCTTAAAGGATTCATCATACATGGCAAAAACTTTATGCCCCTGAGCGGATCTAAAAGAAACCCAAGAAGCTTTCTTTTTGGAAGAAGCCCCAGGCTTGGCCGAAACGAAGAGATAAAGAAAGAGAGTCTGAGAAGGTTTGATGCCTAATTCATGACAAAGCAACTGAAAAATCTTGACAAAGCCCCAGGAATTCGGATGAAGCTGGGACGGGGCAACGTTACACGACCACAATAAATCAGTCTCAAAAGCAGTAAAAGGAAAAGTAATGTTCAATTGGCTGAAGAAATATTCATAGGTATAAAAGAAAGGACGCTCCCCCTTGACTGAAGTCGGAAAGCAAACCCTCTCGTTAGAATCAGGTGCTACAAGCTCATAATCCCTCTCCTGGGCACCGCTACCACAAACCTTATGATGTTTTCTCATCTCTACACAAAACTCAGCATTCATCACCAAAACACACATTAAGACAAGGGAGTCCAACCAGTCGAACATCCCTTCAGGAACTTTAGAAGATGTCTCTACAATATTTTTTGCGAGAAGACATGGCCAACTAGTCCTACAATCAAAGAAAAGATGGATTACTAAAACTACTCAAAGTACTAATCAAACATCTCGGGCAAGTCAGCAAAGAGCAGCTCGGCCATAAATGGATACAACTCAACAATAAAAACGCAAATAAATAAGTCAGGCATATCAAACAAAAGGAAACCCCGGAACTTATGCCAAAAGATCCAAGGGCATCCTTTGGAGGCAGCAAAGGAATGAGGAGACAGGAAAATTTTCAAGTCTACATCCTGGCATCTCTCAAATGGAAAAAACCCTCCTTCAAACCACAACATTTCAAGATCATAAAAACGTCATCATTTACCCAACAGTCTATTAGCAAGTGGAATTGTCAAGCATCAAAGCATGCCAAGTAGAAAATGATCAAAAATGCAATCTTCCTCAGAATCAAGAAAAGTTCGTTTCAAACTAGAAGGCACAATCAGGAGCAGTAACAAAAACTCAAAGCCCTAAAGCAGCAACTATCAAAAAAGAACGGCAAAAGATCAGGCAAATTAAGGAAGCCCTAAAATAGTACACATTGCAGAAACAATCAGACACAAGCAAGCAAAAGAAGATTCAAACTTTCTAAAAGTAAAAGATCGAGACTTTCTCAAAAAAGGATGTGAAACAACGAAGGAAGTAAAAAAGTAGAAAGAAGAACCAACCTGGAAAAACCAAAAGCTTCAACGAAATTGAAAGGAGGAAATGGAGTCAGAGAGTCGCCCTCTCACAAACAAAGGAAAGCACTGAATAATTACCGAAGATGCGTCACAAGAAGAAAAACAAAAAACTGCAAGCTTCAATCAAGAACAGAAAGAGAGAAAGAAAAGGGAAGTTACGGAGAAGAGAAAACATTTTCTCTGAAGAATCAAAATTCAAAAGGGAAAGACTAAAGAGAAACGGCGCAATTAAAAAACAATTAATGAGGGGATTAAACCCTCGCTTGTTCCCAAGGCCAAAAGCACTAATGTAAAAGTGTGCACTTTAAAAGAAAGCAAATGTTCTGCATTCAAAGGAGAACTCTACCAAGAAGAAATCGACAAAATGCTCGAGTTCGGCTTCACCAGAGAAGGATCAAAGTCCTAAGACTAAAGACTCGACCTCAAAAATCAAGCTCGAGCAGGGGCACTGTTCATACCCTATATCGAGTTGTCCGACCCGGAATGTTCTATAGACAAAGCGACCGATCTCTGTAGGTCAGGATAACCCGACCACTTCTCAAAGAGCTCGGCCAAGTCACCAGGAAAGCCCAAAAGAAGGGCCCCAACGGAGGACCGTGCACCTATGCCCAAGGCAGTCCAAGCCTACAGGGAAAAGGGCAGTTCCCTTGAGGATAAGATGACCTCACTCAAAAGATAAAGATAAGATAAGATAACTAACTTATCTTATCTAAGAAGGTCATTCCACGCTATTATAAATACGCTGGAGCACCCAGGTATAACTCATACTCTGATCCTACTAAAAGCCTGCTTAATACCCTTGCTAACTTAAGCATCAGAGTCCCTTGCAGGTACCACCACCCTCCGGTGACGAAGGATCAGCACCATCACTCTGTTCAACAAGTCGGACACGACAGCTCCGACCGGGACAAAAGATCTCGTTCGAGATCGACCTACAGTTTCAGGTAACCCTCGGAACAGTAAGGAACCCCAAACCTTGTAACCATGTTTCTGTATAAAAATTTCCGACATCTTTAAGCAGTGGCATTAGCTAGGGGCTCTGCCTCAATCCATTTTGTGAAGTAATCTACCCCTACAATAAGGAACTTGACTTATTCCAATCCTTGGGGAAAGGGTCCGAGGAGGTCGAGTCCCCACTTTGTAAATGGCCAAGGTGATGTTACGCTGATGAGCTCCTCTGGTAGGGCGATGTGGAAATTAGCATGCTTTTGACATGGTGGGCATGTCTTAACAAACTCGATTGCTTCCTTTTATAGGGTCGGCCAAAAGAATCCTGCCCGGAGTACCTTTTTGGAAAGAGCTCGTGCCCCTAGATGGTTGCCGCACATGCCCCTGTGTACTTCTTCTAGGACTTCCCTTGTATTAGAAGTTAGTACAAATTTTAGGAGGCGTGTTGAGATTCCTCTTTTATATAAAATGTCGCCTATTATGGTGTAGTATTGTGCCTCTCGTATTAGTCTTTTTGCCTCCTTCTTATCTGTAGGGAGTGTCTCTGACTTGAGGTAACTTATTATGGGGTCATCCATCCTTGATCCCGACCTGATATGGCTAGGATCTTTTCTTCTTCTGAGATTGATGGGCTCTGCAGTATTTCCTGAATGAGGCTTCTATTATTGTCCCTTGGTTTGGTGCTGGCTAGTTTTGAGAGTGCATCAACTCGAGCATTCTGTTCTTGGGGTATGTGGTGGACCTCGCATTCCTCGAGATGTTCGAGTTGTTCTTTAATTTTGTCCAGGTATTTTTTCATGATAGGGTCCTTAACTTGATAGCTCCCTGTTATTTGTGAGGTGACTACTTGTGAATCGCTGAAAATGATAAGCTTTTGAACTCCAACCTCATTGGCCAGCCTCAAACCAGCTAGTAATGCCTCGTATTCAGCTTGATTATTTGAAGCAGGGAATTCAAATTTTAACGAGAGTTTAATTTGGGTTCCCTGATCGCTTTCTATTATTACACCTACACCACTCCCGGTTTTGTTTGAAGAGCCGTCTATGCAGAAATTCCATTTTGTAGGGGTTCCCGGGGTGTTAGTGTACTCGGCGATGAAGTCATCCAGATACTGTGATTTGATGGCCGTCCGAGCTTCATATTAGAGATTGAACTCATATAACTCAACTGCCCACTGTAGGATTCTTCCTGCCAAGTCTATTTTCTGTAGAATGCCTTTTATGGGCTGGTTGGTCCGAACTCTAATGGTGTGAGCTTGGAAAGATGGGCGATGTCTACAGGAAGTAAGTATGAGAGCGTAGGCAAATTTTTCTATCTTTTGGTAGTTCAGTTTGGCTCCCTGCAGAGCTTTGCTAATAAAGTAGATGGGTTGTTGCCTACCTTCGTCTTCCCTAACTAATTCTGAAGCTAATGCCCGATTTCCTACTGCAAGGTATAATACAAGTGGTTCTCCCTTTGTCGTCCATTCAAACCTTTTTCCCTTCTTTAATGTGGCATAGAAGGGGGGAGAGATCTTATGGCTGATCCGACTAAAAATTTGGACAGGGCTGCCAGTCTTTCATTGATTTGTTGTGCCTCTTTGACATAGGTCGGACTTTTCATGTTGAGTATGGCCCGGCGTTTATCCGGGTTTGCCTCAATTCCTCTTTGTGTGAGCATGAAGCCCAAGAATTTTCCGGCCTCTACTGCAAAGATACACTTTGCTGGGTTAAGTCGCATCACATGCTTTCGTATGGTGTCGAACACTTTGGTGAGGTCGGACAGTAATGATTCCTCACTCTATGTTTTTACCAACATGTTAGCTACAAACACCTCCATTAGTTTTCCAATGTGTTCTGCAAAGACTTTGTTCATCAACCGTTGGTAGGTAGCTGCTGCGTTTTTGAGTTCGAATGGCATGACGACATAACAGTAGTTTGCCTTTGGGGTTAGGAATGAGGTCTTTTCTTGATCAGGTGGGTACATCGGGATTTGATTATATCCTGAATAAGCATCCATGAACAAGAGGTATTTGTATCTAGAGGGGGCATCCACTAGAGTGTCGATACTTGGGAGTTGATAGGGATCTTTTGGACAGGCTTTATTGAGATCTGTGTAGTCAGTGCACATCCGTCACTTCCCATTTGACTTTTTTACCAAGACAACGTTGGCTAGCCATAGTGGGTATTTGACCTCTCTTATAAATCCTACCTCTAGCAGGGCTTGTACTTGTTCTTCCACAGCTTGGGACCTTTTTGGTCCGAGTTTCCTATGCCTCTACTGTACTAGCCGAGATCCTGGGTATATTGCCAATTTGTGGCACATTAGTTCCGTGTCTATGCCTGGCATGTCTGCGACCTTCCATGCAAAGAGGTCGGCGTTATCCTTTAGGAGCTTCATCAGAGGCTCCTTTATGTCTCCTTTCAAGGCCGCCCCAATATTTGTTGTTTTATCCGGGTTATCTCCGATCTGGACTTCCTTGATCTTGCCCTAAGCTTGTGGATGAAGTTCTTTCCAATCCCGAACCCCTCCTAGTTGATGGTGTTGATTTCTTCTCCTTTTCTTCTAAGGTTTATTGTGGCGATCCCTTCTGGAGTTGAGAACTTCATGCATAGATGGGGAGTCAAAACTACTGCGGCAAGCTGATTCAGTGTTGTCTGACCTATCAAGGCGTTGTAGGCTGAGCTCACGTCAACTACGATGTAGTCTATGTTGAGTGTCCTTGATCGGGTTCCCTTTTCAAAGGTTGTGTATAGTGAGATATATCCGAGTGGTTGGATTGGAGAGTCTCCTAGTCCAAACAAGCTCTTCGGATATGATCTGAGCTCTTTTTTTTGTAAGCCGAGTTTGTTGAAGAGTGATTTAAACAAGATATTCGTGGAGCTTCCTTGGTCCACTAGCATACAGTGGAGATTAGCATTGGCCAATACGATTGTAATGACCATGGGATCATCATGTCCCGGGATGATGCCTGCTGTGTCTTCTTGGGTAAAGGTGATAGTAGGGAGGTCAGGTGAACCTTCTCTTCCCCCAACATGATATACTTTTTTAAGGTGCCTTTTGCGAGATGATTTTGAGATCCCTCCTCCTGCAAATCCTCCATTTATCATGTGAACGTGTCTCTCCAGGGTGTGGGGTGGTTGTTCAGCTCGTCCGACCTCTTCGTCTCTTCTTCTTTTTCTGGGTTCATTCGTTTTGCTAGCTAAGTACCAATCTAGTTGCCCCTTTCTTACCAATTTTTCTATGACATTCTTTAAGTTGAAGCACTTGTTGGTAGGATGTCCATAGATTCGACGGTATTCACAGTATTCTGTCCGATTTCCCCTCCTTTTTTACTTTTGATGGGGCGAGGTGGTGGAATCTTCTCAGTGTGGCATACTTCTCGGTAAACGTCCACAAGAGACTTGATAAGCGTGGATTTACACCGGTTCAGAATTCCACAAAATAATTCCGTTGTTAGTATAGTCCAAATTAATAGTCAATCCTCCAATCAAATTAAATTTGGTTGTCACAAGTAACAAACCCCAAATAAGAATTAACCGAAGTATTTAGACTCCGGGTCGTCTCACAAGGAATTGCAATGAAATGCTCAATTATTGGCTATGAAGAACAAAGGGGTTAAGGGGTTTGATTTTATATTGGCAAGAAAGTAAATGAACAATTAACTAATAAAAGAAAGGAAAGATACTCTTGGCTAGACATAGGTAATTGAGATCACCATCCTTGTCTACAAACCATATATTGATAATTATGAGAGGCCAGCCTATTAAGTCTACTTCCAAAAGCCTTAAGTACATAATATCTACTTCTAGGCTTGAAGTACGTCAAATAGGCTTGATCACATCAACCCATAAGTCCCAACCTATCTACTAATTAGATTAGTAGTGGGTTGGTGTCAATGAGTATCAAATTGATCACCAAGGATTCTCAATCACTAATTCATTGAGACCCAATGACTCAAGGTCACTCAATTCCCTTAGCCTAGGCCAAGAGTAAAGGAAACTACTCAAAAACTAAAGGAGGCATTCTATTAAACAACTAGAGTGCAAGAACAGTAAACATCACCAATTGCAAGAATCAACGAGATCTACAACCATCATAAGCAAGAAATCAACAGTATCAATGAAAATAGACATCAAAGAGAGCATGGAAACATAAAATTGAAGTAAAAGAAAAGGAAACCCAACAAGGGTTCATCAACATAAAAGAGGGCAAAATAAAAATTTAACAAGAGAAACTAGAGAATTAAGACATTAGAATAAGAAATTGTGAAGGAAACAAGATGAAATCAAGAAATTACACTTAGATATAAGAGAATTTAACCTAATCCTAACCTAACTTTAGAGATAAGAGGGAGCTTCTCTCTCGAGAAAACTAACTAAAGGCTCATGTTGACTAACTAAGTGCTCCCCCCTTGCTCTAGCTTGAATTCTATATGAAATAGCTTCAGGAATAAGTTGGGTTTGGGCCTGGGCAGCTCAAAAATCGCCCCCAGCATTTTGCCTTTAAGTGAGTCACGTGCGAGCATCGACGCGTACACGTCATGTGCACGTACGCGTCGCCTGGCAATTTCCCATCTGTGCGTACGCGTCATGTACGCATACGCGTTGCCATGCGATGTCACTTCTGCGTGCGCGCGCCTTGTATGCGTGTGCGTCCATTGATGCACTCCCAATCCTTAATTCTACATGTATTCTCCACTTTTGTATGCTTTTCTCTTCACTTCTTCCATCCAATACTTGCCTTATAAACCTGAAATCACTAACAAACACATCAAGGCATCGAATGGAATTAAGGTGAATCAGAATCACTAATTTAAGGGCCTAAAAAGCATGTTTTTACACTTAAGCACAAATTGAGGGAGAATTACAAAACCATGCTATTTCATTGAATAAATATGGAAAAAGGTGATAAAATTCCCTAAAATAAGCACAAGATAAACCACGGAATCAGGGTTTATCAAGACACCCGAAGAGGGGTGTAATTGTGGTATTTTTTAGGCTTCTCTCCGTGTTGATCTTCTTTTTTCTTGGACTCTTTGTCTTTATCCTGGGAGCAGTAGGAAAAATCTGGGTTTTGAGGTCTCCCCTAGCCAATAATTTTCTTTCATGTTGATATACTTCTCTGCTCGTTCTTGCACTTCGTTCAGAGATGTCAGGTGTTTCTTTGATATGGAGTGACTAAAGGGTCCATTCCACAGGCCATTAATGAGGCCCATGATGGCTGCTTCTGTTGGTAAACTTATTTCCTTGCTTGATTCCTAATAGGCTTGGGGCGTGTTTGGCTTTGTCCTTTTTGGCTAAGTCATCAAAACTTGTGATGGATCTGGGAGGCAGACTGTCGAACCACTTAATTACTGTCTTTGTCAGGGTAGTCAGGAAGGCTTTGCAACGAATAGCGTCCGAGGCGTCAGTGAGATACATTATGCTTCTGAAATTGCTGAGATGATGACTTGGATCAGAGGTACCGTCATATGGGGTCATGTCAAGAGCTTTAAAATCCTTTGGAACCTTAGCTTTCATGATTTCTTTGGTGAAGGAATCTTGATTCTTGTGGGAGCTATCATCGTGACTGGACTGAACGGTTTTACCTTTGAGATCAGCCTCAAGCTTTAGGAGCTTGTCCTCTAGCTCGCGGCATCGCCTAGCTTCTCTCGGGAGGTCTCTCTCGGCTTCCCGTTGATGCTCGGCCTCTTTCTCAAGATGTTTGAGACGATCCTATTGAGCTTGTAGGGCATCTAAGACTTCTGTGTTTGGAGAATGCTTATCTCCATTTGGCTGAGACGTATCTTTTGTTGCGACGTCCGTGTTCTTATGCGGTGTCCTGTTTTCCATATCAGAATTGTGGTCATTGTCAAGGTTGTCCGCCATGATGATGGGATGACTTCCAGGTTCCCCAACAACAGCGCCAATGTTCCGAGGGTTACCTGAAACTGTAGGTCGATCTCGGACAAGATCTGCGGTGGTGGTCGGAGCTGTCGTGTCCGACTTGTTGGACTTGGTGGTGCTGTTGGTCCTTCGTCACCGGAGGGTGGTGGTACCTGTAAGAGACTCCGATGCTTAAGTTAGCACGGGCTTTAGGCAGGTTTTTAGTAGAATCAAAGTATGAGTTATACCTGGGTGCTCCAGTGTATTTATAATAGTGTGGAGTGACCTTCCTAGAGATAAGATAGTTATCTTATCTTATCTTTGAGTGAAGTCATCTTATCTTTAAGGGGAACCGCCTTTATCTTTCTAGGCTTTGGCTGCCTTTAGATTGGGTTGTGTTCCTTTGTTTGGGCCTATTTTAGGCTCCTCTAGCGATTTGGCCGATCTCTTTGTGAAGAGGTCGGTGGCGACCAACCTAAAGAGGTCAGTCACTTTTGTCTTCGGTCAACTCGGGTTGCGTAGCTCGACTTAGGATATGAACACTCACCTAATCTAATTAGTAGACTTGATAGATCACTCTATCGCTTGAAATAGGCAAGTATAAAATAGAATTCTAGGTTGTGTAATGCTTTAAGAGCATTTGGCTACAAGCAATCCAAAAATAAATACAATTTATTCACTAAAGATTTAAGGGAGGACTTTACTGATATTATTTTTGTGTATGTTAATGATTTGATTGTGACAGGTACTGATTTAGATGAGATTAAGTTTATTAAGTGGTATCTACCATTGTTCAAAATCAAAGACTCGAAAGAATTAAAATTTTTTTAAGCTTAGATATAGCTTGATAAATTCATATTTTATTATAATTTTTAGGTTAAAAAGAGTAAAATTTATCAATTTAACTCGCAATTAATCCTTGTAAATATATGCTTTTGTGAATTTTCTCTTAATTGTGATTAATTGAGTGAATATGCTTTTTAATCCTTTAAAATGATCTAATTAATTTTATTCTCATCCCATTTGATGCCTTGATGTGTTCAAGTTTGATGAGCGAATAATATATACGCTTTTTGGCATTCTTTTTAGGTAGTTTTTAGTATGTTTTAGTTACTTTTTAGTATATTTTTATTAATTTTTATGAAAAAAATCAAATTTCTGGACTTTAATATGAGTTTGTATATTTTTCTGTGATTTCAGGTATTTTCTGGTTGAAATTGAGGGACCTAAGCAAAAATCTGATTTAGAGGCTGAGAAAGGACTGCAGATGCTGTTGGATTCTGACCCTCCTGCACTCGAAGTGGATTTTATGGAGCTACAGAAGCCTAATTGGCACGCTCTCAATTGCGTTGGAAAGTAGACATCTTGGGCTTTCCAGCAATGTATAATAGTTCATACTTTGCCTGAGATTTGATGGCCCAAATTGGCGTCCAAACGCCCACCAGAGACCCTTTTCTGGCGTAAAACGCCGGAATTGGCACTAGAACTAGAGTTAAACGCCCAAACTGGTATCCAAGTTGGCGTTTAACTCCAAGAATGGCCTATGCACGTGAAAGCTTCAAAGTTCAGCCCAAACACACACCAAGTGGGCCCCGGAAGTGGATTTCTGCACTATCTGCACTTAGTTACTCAATTTTTGTAAACCCTAGTAACTAGTTTAGTATATATAGCACTTTTTACTATTGTATTCAGTGGCTGGAAGCTTTTGAGAATTATCTTATGCCACTCGGGAGGCTGGCCATTCGGCCATGCCTAGAGCTTCTTCTCTTATGTATTTTCTACGGTGGAGTTTCTACACCTCATAGATTAAGGTGAGGAGCTCTGCTGTTCTTCATGAACTAATGCAAGTATTATTGTTTCTCTTTCAATTCATGCCTACTTCTTCTCCAAGATATACTCTCGTACTTAATTCAGTTAAGTCAGAATGAAAGGGGTGACTCGTGACAATCACCTACTATCTTCATTACTCGCTTAGCCAAGATCCGCGTGCCTGACAACCACAAGCGGTCTACATGATGTTCAACGTAGTCATTGGACGATAACTGGAGTATAATCTCTTGGGTCTCTAATCCACAGACCGAGTCTGCGTGGTTAGAACCTTCGTGGTATAGGCTAGAAACAATTGGCAGCATTCCTGAGATCCGGAAAGTCTAAACCTTGTCTGTGGTATTCCAAGTAGGATCTGGGATGGGATGATTGTGACGAGCTTCAAACTCACGACTGTTAGGCGTAATGACAGTGTGCAAAAGGATAGACAGATCCTATTCCAACAAAAGTGGGAACGGAGAGATGATTAGCCATGCGGTAGCTGTGCCTAGTATTTTTCATCCGAGACGAGAAATCCGACAGTTGATTAGCCGTACAGAAACCGTAGCCGGACCATTTTCACTGAGAGGATTATACAGCTTGCCATGAAAGGGAGGATGCATGACTGGATGGAGACAATAAGAAAGCAGAGGTTCAGAAGCAACAAAGCATCTCCAAACCCTTATCTGAAATTCCTACCAGTGAATTACATAAGTATCTGATGTTAGGATTTTTGCTAGTAAAGGATTTTATAAAAATAGTCGTGCTGTAAGTATAGATTCTAAACCAACAAAAATCTCTTCGTACAAATGTTTTGGTTGTCACAAGTAACAAACCCCTTTAAAATTGATAACCGAGTATTAAACCTCGGGTCGTCTTCTCAAGGAATTGCAGGGAGGTATGTTCTTATTATTGGCTATGAAAAAGGTAAAATTGGGGGTTTTGGAATCAAGGAAGAAGTATGACAAGTAATTTAAATGATAATTAAAATAAATAAATACTGTAAAGCAAACTTTTGGCAAGGTATGAGAAATTGGAAGTCCAGACTTAGTTATTCTTATCAATAATAATGAAAGTTGAATCTTAATTCCACTTAGTTAACCTTTGCTAAAGCAAAGGAAAGTCAAGGGACTAATTAGTTAGACCTTCGAATCCTATTTATTTCCTAAGAAAAGGTTGGGATTATTGAAGTTCAGTTCAATTAGCAAGATAACAGTTATCAATTATGTTGAGCTAAGATAACTCCTGAGTTACTTATTTCTTAACCAAGACCAAAAAGGGAAGGAAATTATATCTACTGGAATAAGAATATCTTTAGATTGGGAATGATCAATAACATGAATAAAAAGAGCAATATTGAACTGAAATATCTCAAGTAACATTAAATAAGAAAATCATAACATGAATGTAGCATAAGCCAAATGGGCAACATAACTAATACAAGCAAGCATTAATGGTATCTGAAAATAAGAGATAACTGTCAAGCAAAAGAACATTGAACCTGGTAAAAAGATAATCCTTGAAGCAAATAAAAATTCTAAAACTAAATCCTAATCCTAAAGAGAGAGAGGAGAGAACCTCTCTCAAAACTAAATCTAAATCATGGAAAGTGAATTATGAAAAGCAAAATGAGTCTCTGCATGTTTCCTGACTTTAATCTGTGTTTCTAGACCGAAAACTGGGTTGAAATGCGGCCCAGAATCTCTGCCAGTGACTTTTGTAATTCTGCAGATCGCGCACGTCACGTGATCGCGTCATCCATGCGGACGCGTCATTCACGTTTTTCCCTGCCACGCGTTCGCGTCGTCCATGCTTCCACGTCACTTGCGCTTTTCCAAACCGCGCGGTCGCGTGAGCCATGCGACCGCGTCACTACGGATTCCTTTCTTTTGCGCGGTCGCGTCGCTGACGCGTACGCGTCACTTCTCGCTGGTCACCTCCTCAATTTCTTGTGTTCCTTCCATTTTTGCAAGCTTCCTTCCCAATCTCTCACTCATTCATGCCCTATAAAGCCTGAAACACTTAACACACAGATCAAGGCATCGAATGGTAATAAGAGAGGATTAAGATTAGCTAAATTAAGACCAAAGAAGCATGTTTTCAATCATGTAATAATTTTAGGAAGGAAATATAAATGCATGCTAATTATATGAATAAGTGGGTAAAGACCATGATAAAACCACACAATTAAACACATTGTAAACCATAAAATAGTGGTTTATCAGTTACACCCAAATATCTTCGTGTTACACCCAACTTTGCTGGTTAGTTGTGCGGAGTTGTGAAAAGTGTGATCACAATTTCGTGCACCAAAGTTGTTTAAGGTTTACAAAGCAAGGATGGCTTAGGAAGTTGGAAAAAGTCATTCAAAATTAGAGATTTCCTAAAGAAACAAAGGAGGAAGCGAAGTTAGAGGCTGCATACACACACCTCTGTGTACGCACATCCCTGAATTTTGTTTGGTGTCCGTATGCACGATCCTAATTTTGTGCCTCATTGAAAATTGATACATAACTCGTGATTAGGAGGATAATTTTGTCCTATTTTAACCCATTCTTAAGGAGATGAAGAAAAACATGAAAGAAAAAGAAATATACACAACATACACTCATATTTTCACATTATTAGGGATTTTAGTTTGACTTCGAGAGAGAAAAACTTCAACTTCTATCTAGATATTCTATGATTTTTTATCAATTTTCCCTTGGTTTTGTTTATGATATTATTCTAGTTTAATTTGTTTTTTATGTTCTTGTTCTATAACTTCACTTTTATTAGAATTCTCTTAATTTTTTATTTTGTCATTTTAATTTATAAACCCTTGTTGAATTTTTGTTTACCTTTAATGAATTTGATGTTTTATGTTTTATTCTTACTTAATTGAGATGCTATTATTGCTTTTATGATTTAGGTAGTTGTAAATTTTATTATTCTTGCAATTTATGATATTTTGTGTTTATGCCTTTCATGTATTTGATGAAATATCTTACTTAGTTATGGAGTAGATTTACTCTTGGCTCGGATTGAGAACTTGGATGATCTTGAGTTACTAACTTCCAAATAGATTGATACTTTTTAGCTATTAATTAACTTTATTTTCACTAATGCTATCCTTTTAGTAAATTCAATTAGTAAGTTAGTTATAACTTATGAATTAACATTAATTAAGCTTAATTAACTTTTATTAATTTGTAGCGATTAACGAAGTTTAGTCTTTGTAATTATCATGTTATTAGTGACAAGGATAGTGATCCTTGATAAACCCCATTTGTAGGGTTTATCTTGTGTTATCACCTTTTACCCACATTTATCCATTAAAATAGCATGGTTTTATAACTTCTCCTTTAATTGTGCTTAAGAGTGAAAACATGCTTTTTAGGTCTTAAAATAGCTAAATGTAATTTACCTTGATTTCATTAGATGCCTTGATATGTTTGTTAAGTGATTTCAGATTTAGGAGGCAAAGATTGGATCAAGGGAATGAAGGAAAAGCATGTAAAGTTGGAGAACTCATGAAGAAATGAAGGAATCGTAAAAGCTGTCAAGCCGACCTCTTCGTACTTAATCGACCATAACTTGAGCCACAGAGGTCCAAATGATGCAGTTCCAGTTGGGATGGAAAGCTAATATCCGGAGCTTCGAAATGATATAAGATTTACCATAGTTGCTATACGTATAAGGACGCGTACGTGCACTGTACGCGTACACGCCGTTGGTGCACGTGATTCACTTCATGCAAACTTGTGGCTAGCGAATTTACAAGCCTTGTGGGCCCAATCCAACTCATTTCTGATCCTATTTAAGCCAAAGATTGATAAGGGATGGAGAATTTATTTACCATTAGTTTAGTTTAGCTTAGTTTAGTAGTTAGAGTTAGTTTCTAGAGAGAGAAGCTCTCATTTCTCTCTAGGACTAGGATTAAGATTAGGTTTAGTTTTTAGATCTATATTTTAATTCATCTTCTTCTACTTCTATCCTCTTAATTCCTTGTTGTTACATTCATCTTCCTCTATTCTTTTGTTGTAATTTCCTTTATGTTGTTCTTGTATTTTGTTGTAGATCTACTTTTGCTCCTTCCTTTCTCTTTCAATTCAATTCAAGGTAAATCATAATAATTGTGTTTCTTTTAATTGTTGTTGTTAATTCCTTTCAATAATTGTTGTTAGATTTCATTCTTGTTGTCAATTTACTATGCTTTTCTTTTGTGCCTTCCAAGTGTTTGATGAAATGCTTGGTTGGGTTTTAGTGTAGGTTTTGTTCCTCTTGAGTTATCTAATTCCTTTGTTGATTGATAATTAGAAGTTGCTAATTGATTTGAATGCCTCTAAAGCTAGTCTTTCCTTTAGGAGTTGATTAGGACTTGAGGAATCAAATTGATTCATCCACTTGACTTTCCTCCATGGTTAGAGGTTAACTAAGTGAGAGTAATGGACAATTTGTTATCACAATTGAGGAGGATAACTAGGATAGGACTTCTAGTTCTCATATCTTGCCAAGAGCTTTGTTAGTTGGTAGTTTATTTTCTTTGCCATTTATATTTCTTGTCTAAAATCTCAAAAACCCCAAAATAGCTCACAACCAATAACAAGACACTTTATTGTAATTCCTAGGGAGAACGACCCGAGGTTCAATACTTCGGTTTATAAATTTAGGGGTTTGTTTTAGTGACAAACAATCTTTTGTATGAAAGGATTATTGTTGGTTTAGAAACTATACTTTACAACGAGATTTCATTAGTGAAATTCTAAACCATCAAAAATCTAATCATCAAAATGGCACCGTTGCCGGGGAATTGCAATGGTGTTGTGTTATTGGTTATTGTATATATGTGAATATTGTGAATATGTTTGCTTTTTGCTTCTTTGTTAGTTTTTAGTTTTTTCTCTTTATTTGTTACTATTTTTTTTTATTTTTGCCCTCTCTTGCTATCATGAATTCTCACTTTGGCTATGAGTGTAGTTATAACTATGTTGTAGGTAATGAGAGCTTCAATGAGAATGTGTATCAAGAATGGGATAATAAAGGGTGGAAAGAGCCATATGCTTATGATCAATCCTCATGGCAACAACCCCACTATGAAGAAGAGCCATTCCATGATGCATACCAATCAAATAGCTATGGTGAATCTCCTTGTGACTTTCAAGAACCACCACCATATGCCTATGAGTCATATCCTTAACATGAACCATACTCACAAGCCCTCTACTACCAACCACCTTCATATGACCCTAATCCATATCCATCCTACCAATAACCATATGAGCCATATGAACCACATATAGAGCCATCACCATTTCAACATCAATATTTTCAAGTGCCACCTCCTCCACATTATTACCAAGATGAACCACCCCCAATATATGAAAAATTTCAACCACAAGATGAATTCTACCTTCCACCACAACCTCACATGGAAGAATATTCATGTCCATCGATCCAAGAGCCCTATGATCCTACTCATGATATCCAAGCAGACCAAGAGTCAAGGGATCATCTCAAGGAAGCATTGGATCAATTTCAAGCAACCATGGAGCATGTTGTGCAACAAGTGGAAAAAGTGGAGAATGTTGAACCACCACACCCTAATTATGATGAACCACCTTCCTATTATGAACCTTTTCCCCAATATGATGAACCCTCCCATCCACCCCAACCTCTAATGGATGAAACCCTCGGTGTTCTTCTTCAAGGACAAGAGGAGATGACAAGGGATGTGCAACAATTCATGACCGCCTTGGATAAGATGGTAAACCGGCTAGCATCCCAACTTTTGGACACTCAAGGAACTCCCATGGCTACATGTGGAGAATCAAAAGAAGAACATAGCATGAAGGAGAGATTGAAAACTCCGGTGGAAAAGGAGGAATACTACTTTGTGTTAGAACAATTGGAAGAACCTATGACTATTGAAGAAAAAGAAGAAGTGGTTGAAGACTTAGGAGATGCAGAACCTCCATGGGAACTAAAAATTATAGAAAACTCCTCCAAGAAGATTGAAGTTAATGTTGAGGAGGAATGTGCACAACCTCCAAGGCATATCCCATATGAAGACTTGGAAGGAATAGAGCAAGAATCAAGTTCCCTTGGAGATAAAGATCAAGCATCAAATTCTAATGGTGGTGAATCCTTTGAACTTGAAGACCCTTCTCCCGTTGAAGAAGAGAGCGATGTGGAGGTAGATTTCTCTCAACCTCCCATTTATGATTTAAGTGATGGAGAAGAGTTAAATGAAATTGATGAACAAAGGTTTGAATTTGAAAAATCTTGTGGAGAGGTGGAAGCCCTTAGAAAAAGAAGGACGGAAGTTGAGTGCGCTTTGTCAAGATCTTTGTAAGCTTCTTTGCCTAGGTTGTCATCTATTCCTTCACTTGAGTGGGTAAAACTCATTTCTATTAGCTTCATTGTCCCACTTGAGTATGGTTTGCTTGAAACGGATGGTCAACTTAGGATGATTTGTGGGATAAAGCGTAAGAGAAAAATGTTTAGTGGATGACGTTGTAAGTCAAGGCTCATTTTGGTTGATACCTCAAGGCTTAGATGCAAGGGTTGGGCTAGTGCTCAATTGAATGGGTCTAAAAGGAGAGTTTGGTATCATCTTGAGAATTCATCATGCCTACCACCCGGATGGACTAATAATGATGATCAACTTCTAGAAGGGTGTGAAAATAAAGTGTGGGACCCCGGATTAGAAAAAGAGGACCAACTTTGGGAGCCCCAAGCTTATGAGGAGCTCCATCAACACTTGGCTCAACCCATAGGAAATATTAGGGCACAATGGAGAACCAAGCATTAGTGGGAGTTCCAAGATGAATACAAGCACAAGCCACCTTGATGAGGAGCTTCCCATATTCCAACTTAAGGACAATAAACAAAAGTGCTAGGTGGGAGACACCCCACCATGGTAAATTCTTTTCATTTTTTTTCTCTTTTGTACATACTAATAGAATTAGTTTACTTTCATGTTGTGTTGAGTTTGTTGAGTCTAATTGGTAGTTTAGTATGTTAAATAAGGTTTTATGATGTTTTGGTAGCTGTTTGGAGGTTTGGAATGCTTGCATTGGTGCAAATAAGAAAAACATAGAAATTTTTTTTGAAAAATAGAGCACCATCCACGCGTATGCGCACCGCGTGCGTATGCATGCATCAAGCATTTTCGACCATCCACGCGCGCGCGCCATACGTGCGTACGCGTGGATTGAGAAGTTCCACCCTCCATACATTTTCCAGAGAGTTGTGCCTGCGCCACGCCAACGTTGTGCCTCTGGCACAAACCCCATTCGCGCGCACGCGCACATGACGCGTACGCGCCACTCTCGAAATAAGCCATCGACGCGCGCGCGTCATGCGTGCGTACGCGTGGATGCCCTTCCTTCACTACATTTTTTTCTTTTCCTTTTTCCATTTCTTTCCTTCTCCTTTCTTCTTCCCTTCTTCTACCCCCATCTAACACTCCCAAACACCATTGTTAACCATTTATTTTGTTTGTTATTAGTTAATTAGTTAGTTAGTTAGTTGATTAGTTAGTTAGTTTTAGTCTAGTTTTCATTCTATTTTCTCTTTTTCATTATAAGTGTTGGATTGATATCCTTGTTTACCATTAATTGCTGCTAATTATTAAAAATGGATGTTTTCTTAACATCATTATGTTTACAATCTTTGTTGGATTCTATGATTGAGGTTATATTTTGCTACTTGGTTTGGAGTTTTTCATGCTTCCCTTTTGAAAAATACCAAGTGATGAGAATTGCCTTCAAGCTTATAACTCTTTTGAATTGCATGTTGTAGCTAGCCATCATGTGATTTGAATCCTTTTCCTCGATTAGGCAACCTCTTGATAGATGATGTTATGCATTTACCTTAATGCATTGTGTTCATGACTATATACATCCATATGTTTTTAGCTTGAATGCTTTCATGCTTCTTTAATGGTTGTTTTACCTTACAAGTTTACTTAAAGCATTTCAAGCACACTAGAATGAGTGAAGTGCATGCTTCTTTTGTGACATAGCTTTTTATGCTAGTATGTGTTCTAAACTGCGCAATTTAGAATTCACACACTTATTTTGTCATTAATGTCACACTAATTCACTCACTCAATCCTAGTGATTTACCTCAATCCAACAATTATACTTCCTTGCTTTTGTTTCCTCATCTTATGGTGTTATATTTTTGTTTTTCATGACGAATGCACCACAAGCAATAACGGAAGCAAGACTAAGAACACACAGCAATCTAGAGAGTCGTCGTACCCCCTTGCTCATCTTTGAATGCACCGAGGATGGTGCAAACTTTTAAGTGTGGGGAGGTCGTCCGACCGATTGGCGATTTTGGGTGATGAATTTCTAATCCCAACACTTTTTCATTTCATATTTTTTTTATGTCTCTTAGGATTTTTACTTTCATTTTCTTAAATTTTGCATATGTATACACAATAAGCTTAGTCAAAATAATGAAATTTTCCAAGGATTTCTATCTATAGGACATCTCAATTGATTTGAGTGAAAACTCTTCATAGAACTTGCTTGAATTATATATATCTTGTGGATCATGTTTTTGAGCTAAGAACACAAGCTTGTGAGATTTGAGCCTAATGGTGTGGTTACATCTTATAACCACTTATTTTTCTTTCTTGTGTGCATTATTCTCTTTCTATGAATGTAATCTTTGATTTGTTTGATTCTTTATATCCATTATTTGGTGTATTCATGCATTTATATGATTGAGGCCATCACTTCATTTAGCTTACTTACCCAAATAGCCTTACCTTTTATCTTCCTTTGTTAGCCATATTTGAGCCTACGATTAACCCACTTTATTCTTAATTTAGCACATTACAAGTCTTAAAGCGGAAAACAATAAAAGTCCTTATTTGGATCTTGATTAGCTTAGGCTAGTGTGTGTGTATCATTCAAGTGTGGGAACCTTGGGACATTGGGTGAATAAAATGGTAGTTTTGTATTGTTATTGAAAAATATTGGAAATTGGGTACATACTCATGTATTGATCAAATGTAAAACCTTATGCATTGATGCTCTTGTATATAGAAAGAAAAAAATGAGAAAAACAAAAGAAAAAGAAAAGAAAAAGAAAAATAATATGGAAAAGAAAAGAAAAAATAGAAAAAGAAAGAAATAAAAAAGGGGACAAAATGCCCCAAAGTAAAGTTCAAATAAAATCAATGCATATATGTGATAATCAAAAGAAAATGCATGAGTATGTAAAAAAGTGAGGAATGGGTAGTTAGATTAGTACTTAATTGTATAGGTCATTATATAGGTTAGGTGGAAAGTCTAAGCTTATCAAAGATTCAAATTCCAAGCTCACTTAACCATATATGCATCCTACCTTGACCCTAGCCCCATTACAACCAAAGAAAAGACCTCATGACACTTGTATGCATGCATGAAATGTATGTTGATTGTTAGAAGAAAAACAAATCTTAGAAAGCATGAAATAGAGGAGAATTGAGTGAATCAACCCTAAACACATGAGCGAATAGAGTGCAAATACATCCGGTGAGGGTTTGATGCTCAATTACATGTTTCTACCAATGATCATCTCCTTTCATGCAAGTTTGTAAAAATATTTAAGAGCTCAACTCAATTGTGGTTTGGCATGGTTGTTAATACCTTTGGCCCTTATGCTTATATATGTATTCTTGGGAATTGATTTATTTTGACCAAGCAATTGCATTCATGTAGATAGTTGCATATAGGTAGATTGCATTTAGTTAGTTTCCATTGAATAAATGCCATGCCCCTTACTTCATTCTTGGTTTAAGCATGAGGATATGCTTGGTTTAAGTGTGGGGAGGTTGATAAACCCCATTTGTAGGGTTTATCTTGTGTTAAATTTAGGAGATTTTATCACCTTTTACCCATATTTATCCATTAAAATAGCATGGTTTTATAACTTCTCTTTTAATTGTGCTTAAGAGTAAAAACATGCTTTTTAGGTCTTAAAATAGCTAAATGTAATTTACCTTGATTCCATTAGATGCCTTGATATGTTTGTTAAGTGATTTCAGATTTAGGAGGCAAAGATTGGATCAAGGGAATGAAGGAAAAGCATGTAAAGTTGGAGAACTCATGAAGAAATGAAGGAATCGCAAAAGCTGTCAAGCCGACCTCTTCGTACTTAATCAACCATAACTTGAGCCACAGAGGTCCAAATGATGCGGTTCCAGTTGGGTTAGAAAGCTAATATCTGGGGCTTCGAAATGATATAAGATTTTTCATAGTTGCTATACGTATAAGGACGCGTACGCGCACTGTACGCGTACACGCCGTTGGTGCACGTGATTCACTTCATGCAAACTCGTGGCTAGCAAATTTACAAGCCTTGTGGGCCCAATCCAACTCATTTATGATTCTATTTAAGCCAAAGATTGAAGAGGGATGGAGAAGTTAGTTACCATTAGTTTAGTTTAGCTTAGTTTAGAAGTTAGAGTTAGTTTCTAGAGAGAGAAGCTCTCACTTCTCTCTAGGATTAGGATTAAGATTAGGTTTAGTTCTTAGATCTAGATTTTAATTCATCTTGTTCTACTTCTATCCTCTTAATTCCTTGTTGTTACATTCATCTTCCTCTATTCTTTTGTTGTAATTTTTTTTATGTTGTTCTTGTATTTTGTTGTAGATCTACTTTTACTCCTTCCTTTCTCTTTCAATTCAATTCAAGGTAAATCATAATAATTGTGTTTCTTTTAATTGTTGTTATTAATTCCTTTCAATAATTATTGTTAGATTTCATTCTTGTTGTCAATTTACAATGCTTTTCTTTTGTGCCTTCCAAGTGTTTGATGAAATACTTGGTTGGGTTTTAGTGTAGGTTTTGTTCCTCTTGGCCTTGGTTGTGTAATTAGTGACTCTTGAATTATCTAATTCCTTTCTTTGTTGATTGATAATTAGAAGTTGCTAATTGATTTGAATGCGATTAGGACTTGAGGAATCAAATTGATTCATCCACTTGACTTTCCTCCATGGTTAGAGGTTAACTAAGTGGGAGTAATGGACAATTTGTTATCACAATTGAGGAGGATAACTAGGATAGGACTTCTAGTTCTCATATCTTGCCAAGAGCTTTGTTAGTTGGTAGTTTATTTTCTTTTCCATTTATATTTCTTGTCTAAAATCTCGAAAACCCCAAAATAACTCACAACCAATAACAAGACACTTTATTGTAATTCCTAGGGAGAACGACCCGAGGTTCAATACTTCGGTTTATAAATTTAGGGGTTTGTTTTAGTGACAAACAATCTTTTGTATGAAAGGATTATTGTTGGTTTAGAAACTATACTTTACAACGAGATTTCATTAGTGAAATTCTAAACCGTCAAAAATCTAATCATCAATGCTTAACTCTCAACCCTAGCCAAGATCCTTTTAGCATTTAGATTGACTCTTTTTACTATTTAATTGCGTCACTCACTTAGTTTAATTTAGTTGCATAATTTAATTTAGTTCTTTCTTAGTGTAGTTATCACTTTAATTGTGGTAATTTATTTCATGCTTGTTTAGTTAGTTCTTTACTTATCCATTTATTCTACTTTGTTGCAATTTAGTCATTAATTAATTGTGCTTTTAATTTCTAGTCAATTTAAATTCCGTTAATAGCAATAAAACTTTCGATTTCTCATAGCCAATGGTTATGCACTCTATTATGATTCAAAGAAGGACGACCAAGATTAAACTCTCGGTTATTAATTTGAATTTGTGATATCTTTTAACAAACTTTGATAGTGTTGAATTGCCGATTCAGATCACTATCTACATTGAATTTTGAACCTTTTAATTTGCAAATTTTTAAATTAGTTGTTAGCACTCATCAAGTTTTTTACACTGTTACTGAGAAATTATAATATGTGCTTATTATTGGCTTTTGTATATATGTGAATAGTATATGTGCTAGTAGATAGAAGCTTATTTTTTTCTTCTTGTTACCTTAACATAGTGTAAATCTAATGAATATGCTTCTTTGTCATTCCTAGATAACTATTGTTTGGATTTGGTACAAGAAAAAGTATAGGTAAACAACTTTTAATCAGCCAACTTAATTAGTATAGAATGTAATTCAAAAATTAAAATAATCATTATAATGACAATTAGTATAGAATGCAATTCAAAAATGCTTGTTGGCTTATTGTTGGCTAGATTGCTATTGGTTATCTAGTAGGATTGTTATTACAGAAGAAAAATAGAAAATTTCAAAACCCAAAAAGATTATAATCTAATTGGATAGCAACTTTGCATGTTGCATTATAATAGGTGTGCATATATTTACATTTTGCTCTCCGTTCATACACTTTTATTGTTTTGATCTCTTTTTGGTATTTTTGATGCATAAATAGGTGTTGTTATATTTTTAACTAGCCCAGATTTTCCTAAAATTTGGTATTCTAAAGTTTTTGGATATTCTAAACAAGATTCAATATGTGCGCCCCCACCCTATTGTCGCAAAATTCCATCATTTTGATCACTTTTTCAATTTTTTTCATCACATCATCCACCAACTTTTGGTGTATCATTTTGTTAGCCCTTTTAGTTATTTATAGTAGTTTTTTAGTTAGCTCTTTCATTTTATTTTATCTTGTCCCTATTTTTTCTTTCTCATGAATACTTATCCTTGTGGTTTCGAGTTGTATGGTTGTGAAAATTAGAAAAAAGCAATTTCAATAATAGTTTGTAGTAATGGATAGAATAGATGATCAAATAAATGAGGAGCCTTACATTCAAGTAAATTATTCATATCACCCTTTACCATACTAAGATTATGACCTACTATTACAACCCAGTTTTCAGTAATGGATTTCTCGAGCTTTATACGTTAGGATTCGCAAGGCCCGAGTGATGCAGTTAGATTTAGTGTGATGAGCTGGTTTTGAATATGTAGAAAAATAAATAAAAATATTTTAAGATAATATTTTATTAATAAATTTTTATGAGTCATTTTATAA
>NC_029780.3:71794648-71810847 GCF_000817695.3 Arachis duranensis | reverse complement strand
CCTCATCACATTCAGCCATCTCCTGCTTGATTTCTCCTTCTTTGGAAATCACCTTCAGAGACACATCCTGCTTTCTTTGTATGTCACAATCAGAGAGAGAGAGAGAGAGAGGGTTAAAGTTGTAAAATCTGGGAAATTAGTAAATAATTAGCGTATAAATTAATTACTAACCAAAGAAATTAGAAAAAAATTAAATTCATAGCTTAAATGTGATAGAGAAAATTAAAACGAGAATTTCAACACTAATTTTAAAGAATTTGGCTCAAAATTGAGCCGAACGGGCCAAATCGAATGAATTGGGCCCGTATTGGGCCCAAGGCCCAACCCACTACACTTAGCTAAATGAGCCACAACTCATTCTCTCTGCCACCTCATACAAAACACGCTGCAAGTGCAACAAAGGGGAAGAACAAATCATAAAATTTACAAACCCTTCCTCTTGATTCAATCCACCAAAATTTTTCGCTCCGAGCTTCGATCGCCGCACTGTTTGCGGCCACGTGACCGCAACGTCGAGTTCTACAAAGCCCACAAGGTTATTCAAGAGGTAAGCCACATTTTTTTACTTGTTTTCCCAGCCCTTGATTTCAAAAATCTTGAGTACAAGTGTTGAGATTTTGAGCTCTTTGATGTTATAGGATCCAATTAGCTTGAGAAAAATACTTAATCTTGCCTCTTTGATCCTTGGGTATGGTAAGAATTCTCAACCCTAATAAAATTCTTGATTTGTTGTGTTTGGGTGTTGAGTTTGTATGTGTGGATGTCTATGTTGTGTATTAGGCAATGTATATGTAAGTGGGTTGGAGCTTGTTGGTGATTTTGGAAGCTTGGAAGTGGATAGAATGTTGAAAATTCTATTGGTGAAGTGTTGAGCCTTGAAAGCTTGAGGAAAAAGTGAATTGGATGTGTTCTGGGTTGAGCGGAAAATCGGCCAAGGTATGCTTTCGGTTTCCTATATCTAACATATAATATATTGTGAAAACTTAGGCTAGTAACCCTAAGATAGGAATTGAATTGTTGATGTAGTTGATTGAATGATGTGGATTGTGTTGATTATGTGGATAATGGTTTTGGATGGTTGTGGTTGATGTTAATTGTTGATAATGCATGTAAAATTGTAGGTGACATGGTTTTAATATGCATAATTGTTGATGAAGTTGAGATTTTGTTAAAGTTGATATGAAAATTGTCACAAGTAATTGATAATGTATAGTGTGAATTTTTGAACATGGATTATTGAGTTAAGATTGATAAAAATAGAGAATTAATTTGTGTGGATTGAATAAGGAAGTTGGAGTATGGTTGATGATAAATTGGTAAGGTTTTGGTTGGTTTAAAAAGGATGTGGAATTGGTTTGTTTTGAAAATGGAGGTTTTGCAAGTTTCGTAAAAATTTTGATTTTGGCCCAACTTTAGCAGAGCATAACTTGATCTCTAGACCTCCAATTTGTTTCAAATTTATTTAGAAAGAAAATTTGGTCCGAGATGTTTATGCCATTTAAAGAACGGAGAAAAATGTTTTAAAATGAGGAAGTTATGCTCGATCAAAGTTTGGTGTACAAAGCTAAAAATTCTGGACTTAACATCTCTTTGGAGCTTCTGAATACCATACGTGGCCATTTGTTTCTGTTTGGCACGCGTGCGTACGCGGGCAGGTGCTGCGTACGTGAAATAGGTCAAAATGCACGCTCATGCGTACGCGTGACCTAAAGTTTCTGCCTACATAGACCCCATCACATGCAGCCATTCGTTTTTGTTTGGTGCGCGTGCGTACGTGGGAAGGTGCTGTGTACGCGACATGGGCCAAAATTTGCGCTAACACGTACGCGTGGCCCCTGTTTTCAGCAAAGTTAATTTTTGTGCTTTAAGACCCAATTTCGAACCTCTAAACCTCTATTTTCACTCTTTTAACCTTAGATCTCAGTAGTTGGTCTAGTAATGAGATGAAGCTAAGGAAGAAGAGGTATCGTAGGGGTGAAGTAAGGTTGGAAGTGATGATTTATATATGGAAAATGTGAATACATGAAGTATATGTGATGCCATAGCTATGAGGAATGGTTGTAAAATGATTACGAATGATTATGAGTGAATGTGGTAATTGAGGCCTAATTGAGATTTGTTGATGATGAGAATGTATGAGTTTCTCTCTATTGTAAGATATGTCGGGCACTATATCCCGAGAGTGTGACGGGCACTATATCCCGAGAGCGTGACGGGCGCTATATCCCAAGAGTGTGGGCGCACCTTACCCTAGGAGGTGTGTCGGGTACTATATCCCATGAGTGTGACGGGTACTATATCCTGATAGCGTGGCGGGTGCTATATCCTAAGAGTGTGGAAACACTTGGTCCCAAGAAATTCGATGGGCACTATATCCCGAGAGTGTGACGGGCACTATATCCCAAGAGTGTGGAGGCATATTAGAGAGATGAGATATGGGTTAGCTACCGGGTGTGTCGGGTTCCGGCAAAGTAATTGACATGTGAGCTCACGGCCAGTAGGAAAGGCATGCATCATACGCATCTGTTTGTCTTGTTTGAGTGTGTTTTGTTTGGAATGCCTAATTGACTACATAACTACTTGCTACTTGTTCATTTACTGTATATGCTTTCTACTTGTGATTTCCTTGTATGTAATAAATGTGTTTCTGACAACTGGTTCTAGTGGCGGTTGGGAGGTTCGGAGGAGTTGGATTGGGGAGTATTAGATAGTTTGAAGACCCTTAGCTAGTTGCCTATTTCATTTTTATGATTTAGTTATGTTTATAAGCTTTAATTATATGTCGGAGTTCTAGGATTGCCTTCAGCTTTCCAAGGACATTATATGTTAGATATGTGGGCACTGTTACCATGCTGAGAAACTCTGGTTCTCACCCCTATGCGGATTTTGTGGTTTTTAGATGCAGGATGATGCCAGGGCATCTAGGCCAGTTTCACTGACCTTTTCTTTACTATTTTAGGGTAGTTTCATGCATTTTCTTAGAGAATAAAGCAAGTTTTGGATGAAAATACACTCACATCTTGATTCAAGCAACTATTGTGAATTTTACATGATTTCATGAGGATTTTGCAAGAATTGAGTGACAAATTGATTATGCATAATCTCATGACTTTGGCTAGAGCTTTAATGCACTTTATTTACTTGATTTCAGGATAAAGGAAGCAAGGAAGAGCCACGTTAGTAGTGACGTTAACCTAGTTAACGTGACCACTAACGTGGAATGGGAAAGAGCTTGCAACGTTAATGAGAAAAGTGATCACTAATAACGCCTGCGAAGCCATCATAAGCCCAAGTTAATTGCCACGTTAACTAGATTAACACGGTAGTTAACGTGGAAACAAAGAAAGCTCCAACATTAGTGGTAAACGTGAACACCACTAACGCTCCAAAATGTGGCAATGAACCACGTTAAAAGTCACGTTAACTAAGGAAGAGAGGAACAATGCCAACGTTAGTGACACTCACCTTTGTCACTAACGTTGGATCAAACTAGCATTGACCACGTTAGTGGTCACGTTAAGACCACTGACGTGAAAGTTAACGTGGAGCTAAGATTGATGAGCCAACGTTAGTGACACTTACCTTTGTCACTAACGTTGGAGATGGCATTCACTACCACATTAGTGGCCACTTTAACTTAGTTAACGTGAGCTCTAACGAGGATAGTAGGGGCACTTGGAGCGTTAGTGATAAAGGTAAGTGTCACTAAAACTCTCGAAGGTGAGGCATACTAATGAGCGGATAATTTATACGCTTTTTGGCATTGTTTTTAGTATATTTTTAGTATGTTTTAGTTAGTTTTTATTATGTTTTTATTAGTTTTTAATTAAAAATCACATTTCTGGACTTTACTATGAGTTTGTGTGTTTTTCTGTGATTTCAGGTATTTTTTGGCTGAAATTGAGGGACCTGAGCAAAAATCTGATTCAGAGGCTGAAAAAGGTCTGCAGATGCTGTTGGATTCTGACCTCTCTACACTCGAAGTGGATTTTCAGGAGCTACAGAAGCCCAATTGGCGCGCTCTTAATTGCGTTGGAAAGTAGACATCCTGGGCTTTTCAGCAATATATAATAGTCTATACTTTGCCCAAGAATTGATGGCCCAAACTGGCGTTCCAAATCAGCTTCAGAAGTCCCGGCGTTTAACGCCGGAACTGGCACAAAAGTTGGAGTTAAACGCCCAAACTGGAACAAAAGCTGGCGTTTAACTCCAGGAAAAGTCTCTACACATGAAAGCTTCAATGCTCAGCCCAAGCATACACCAAGTAGACCCCGGAAGTGGATTTTTATGTCATTTACTCATTCTTGTAAACCCTAGGTCACTAGTTCATTATAAATAGGACTTTTTGCTATTGTATCTGTACCTCATGACACAATACACGTTTCATATTGTATCTTCTACAACATGAGTCTCTAAACCCCATGGTTGGAGGTGAGGAGCTCTGCTATGTCTTGATGGATTAATGCAATTACTACTATTTTTCATTCAATCACGCTTGCTTCTATTCTTAGATATCACTTGTTCCTAACTTGATGAATGTGATGATCAGTGACACTCATTATCATTCTCACCGATGAACGTGTGCCTGACAACCACCTCCGTTCTACCTTAGATTGAGTGGATGTCTCTTGGATTCCTTAATCAGAATCTTCGTGGTATAAGCTAGAATCATTTGGCGGCTATTCTTGAGAATCCGGAAGGTCTAAACCTTGTTTGTGGTATTCTGAGTAGGATTCAGGGATTGAATGACTGTGACGAGCTTCAAACTTGTGATTGTGGGGCGTTAGTGACAGACGCAAAAGAATCACTGGATTCTATTCCGACATGATCGAGAACCGACAGATGAATAGCCGTGCTGTGACAGAGCGCGTTGAACATTTTCACTGAGAGGATGGGAGGTAGCCATTGACAACGGTGAAACCCAACATACAGCTAGCCATGGAAGGAACATTGCGTGCATAAAGAAGAAGACAGTAGGAAAGTAGAGATTCAGAAGATATAGCATCTCCAAAACCTCAACCTATTCTCCATTACTGCAAAACAAGTATTTATTTCATGTTCTTTTACTTTTTACAATTAAATCTGAGAATTATTGATATCCTGGCTAAGAGTTACAAGATAACCATAGCTTGCTTCAAGCCGACAATCTCCGTGGGATCGACCCTTACTCACGTAAGGTATTACTTGGATGACCCAGTGCACTTGCTGGTTAGTTGTGCAGAATTGCAAAAGTGTGATTGTGATTTCGTGCACCAAGTTTTTGGCACCGTTGCCAGGGATTGTTCGAGTTTGGACAACTGACGGTTTATTTTGTTGCTTAGATTAGGAATATTTTAATTTTGTTGGTTTAGAGTCTTTTATTTGAGTCTAGTTTCATATTCTAACTTTGGTGTCTTTTTTGTATTTTCCTTTAAATTTTCGAAAATTTGTGTTTGATTTTCTAAAAATTTTAAGTTTGGTGTCATTTTGTTGATTTTCTCTTTCCTCATTTCAAAAATCAAATATTTTTCAAAATAATTTTCAATCATATCTTCTTAATTGCTAATTCCAAAATCTTTATAATTAGTTAATTTAGTTTTCAATTTGCTTTGATTTTATTCTCTTTTGGTTTTCGAAGTTTTATTTTATTTTTCATTCATTTTATTTTATTATTTTCGGTTACTTTTAATTAAAAAAATAATAATAATATCCACATCATCTCCCTTTCTCCATCATGGACCTAAGTGGAATTGAGCAGTCCAGAAGGACTTTGGGGTCATATGCTAACCCCATTACAGATGCATATGGGAGTAGCATCTGTATACCTCCCATTAAAGCAAGCAGCTTTGAGCTAAATCCTCAACTCATTATCATGGTGCAGCAAAATTGCCAGTATTCCGGTCTTCCGCAGGAAGAACCTACTGAGTTTTTGGCACAGTTCTTACAAATTGCTGACACAGTACATGATAAAGAAGTGGATCAGGATGTCTACAGATTGTTACTATTTCCATTTGCTGTAAAAGATCAAGCTAAGAGGTAGTTGAATAACCAACCCACAGCAAGCATAAAAACATGGAGACAGTTATCAGACAAATTCCTGAATCAATTTTACCCTCCAAAAAGGATGACACAGCTAAGGCTGGACATCCAAGGCTTTAAACAAGAGGATAATGAAACCCTTTATAATGCCTGGGAGAGGTATAGAGGTATGCTAAGGAAATGCCCCTCTGAAATATTTTCAGAGTGGGTATAGTTAGACATCTTCTATTATGGGCTTACAGAAAAAGCTCAGATGTCTTTAGACCACTCAGCTGGTGGATCTATACACATGAGGAAGACAATTGAAGAGGCTCAAGAGCTCATAGATACAGTTACTAGAAATCAACATTTATACTCAAGCAGTGAGTCCTCTATAAAAGAAGAAGCTATGGCAGTAACTACTGATCCTAATCCTCAAGAACAGATGGTTGAGCTTAATCAGCAATTACTCCTGATGACAAAACAGTTAGCGGAATTTAAAGAGATGCTCCAAGAAACTAAAATTGCTAAAAGGAATATAGAATCACAGTTGAATCAGACAAAACAGTAGCTATCTAAACAGATATCAGAAGAATGCTAAGCAGTTCAACTAAGGAGTGGGAAGACATTGAATAATTCAGCTTAAAGTGGCAAAAATCCAAGAAAGGAACAACTGACAGAGGATAACCAAACCACTGCCCAAAATCCCTCTGAGGACAGTAAGAGCCCAGAGAAGAATACTTCTGGCATTCAAACGCCAGAAAAGGGTGGAAAGCTGGCGTTAAACGCCCATCCTGCACCCAGTCCTGGCGTTCAAAAGCCAATGAGGAATCAGACACCTGAGAGTGCTTATAGTAACCCCTCTAAGAAGGCTTCTCCAACCACCTATGTAGGGAATAAACCTGTAACAACTAAGGTTGATGACTATAAAGCCAAGATGCCTTATCCTCAGAAACTCCACCAAGCGGAATAGGATAAGCAATTTGCCCGCTTTGTAGACTATCTCAGGACTCTTGAAATAAAGATTCCGTTTGCAGAGGAACTTGAGCAAATACCCTCTTATGCTAAGTTCATGAAAGAGATCTTAAGTCATAAGGAGGATTGGAGAGAAACTGAAAAGGTATTTCTCACCGAAGAATGTAGTGCAGTCATTCTGAAAAGCTTACCAGAGAAGCTTCAAGATCCAGGAAGCTTTGTGATATCATGCACATTAAAAGGTGCTTGTACCAAGACAGCCCTATGTGACCTTGGAGCAAGTATCAACCTAATACCTGCATCCACTATCAGAAAGCTTCGGTTGACTGAAGAAGTCAAACCAACCCGGATATGTCTCTAACTCGCTGATGGCTCCATTAAACATCCATCAGGCATAATTGAGGACATGATTGTCAAGGTTGGGCCATTTGCCTTTCCTACTGACTTTGTAGTGCTGGAAATGGAGGAGCACAAAAGTGCAACCCTCATCCTAGGAAGACCTTTCCTAGCAACTGGACACACTCTTATTGATGTACAAAAAGGGGAAGTGACCCTAAGAGTCAATGAGGATGAGTTCAAGTTGAATGCTGTCAAAGCTATGCAGCATCCAGACACATCAAATGACTGCATGAGCGCTGATATTATTGACTCTTTGGTGGAAGAGATCAATATGACTGAGAGTCTCGAATCAGAGCTAGATGACATCTTTAAAGATGTTCAGCCTGATCAGGAAGAACCTCTGAAAATTCCTCAGGAAGAGGATAAACCTCCCAAACCTGAGCTCAAACCACTACCACCATCCCTAAAGTATGCATTTCTGGGAGAAGGTAATACTTTTCCAGTGATCATAAGCTCTGCTTTAAATTCACAGGAAGAGGAAGCACTAATTCAAGTGTTAAGGACACACAAGACAGCTCTTGGATTGTCCATAAGTGATCTTAAGGGCATTAGCCCAGCAAGATGCATGCACAAGATCTTATTGGAGGATGATGCCAAGCCAGTGGTTCAACCACAAAGGAGGCTAAATCCAACCATGAAGGAGGTGGTGCAAAAAGAGGTCACTAAGTTACTAGAGGCTGGGATTATTTATCCTATTTCTAATAGCCCCTGGGTGAGCCCTGTCCACGTTGTCCCCAAGAAGGGAGGCATGACAGTGGTTCATAATGAAAAGAATGAACTGGTTCCTACAAGAACAGTTACAGGGTGGCGTATGTGTATTGACTACAGAAGGCTCAATACAGCCACCAGGAAGGATCATTTTCCTTTACCATTCATAGACCAGATGCTAGAGAGACTGGCAGGTCATGAATATTATTGCTTTTTGGATGGTTATTCAGGTTACAACCAAATTGCAGTAGATCCTCAAGACCAAGAGAAAACAGCATTCACATGTCCTTCTGGAGTGTTTGCCTACAGAAGGATGCCTTTTGGTCTATGTAATGCACCTGCAACCTTTCAGAGGTGCATGCTCTCTATCCTCTCAGATATGGTAGAGAAATTTATGGAAGTCTTCATGGATGACTTTTCATTATTTGGAGACTCATTCAGCTCTTGCCTTAACCATCTAGCACTTGTTCTGAAAAGATGCCAAGAGGCCAACCTAGTTTTAAACTGGGAAAAATGTCACTTTATGGTGACTGAAGGGATTGTCCTTGGGCATAAAATTTCAAACAAGGGAATAGAGGTGGATCAAGATAAAGTTGAAGTAATTGAAAAATTACCACCACCTACCAATGTTAAGGCAATCAGAAGCTTTCTGGGGCATGCAGGATTCTACAGAAGGTTTATAAAGGATTTTTCAAAAATTGCAAAACCTCTAAGTAATCTACTAGCTGCAGACACGCCATTTATCTTTGATAAGGAATGTCTGCAGGCGTTTGACCTTTTGAAAGCTAAGCTGGTCACAGCACCAGTAATCTCTGCACCAGACTGGACACTGCCATTCGAACTAATGTGTGATGCCAGTGACCATGCTATTGGTGCAGTGTTGGGACAGAGGCACAACAAGCTTCTGCACGTCATTTTTTATGCTAGCCGTGTTCTAAATGACGCACAGAAGAATTATACAACCACAGAAAAAGAGTTACTTGCAGTGGTTTATGCCATTGACAAGTTTAGATCCTATTTAGTAGGATCAAAAGTGATTGTGTACACTGATCATGCTGTTCTTAAGTACTTATTCACAAAGCAGGATTCAAAACCCAAGCTCATAAGATGGGTGTTGCTTCTGCAAGAGTTTCATATAGAAATAAGAGACAAAAAAGGGACAGAGAACCAGGTAGCTGATCACTTATCCCGGATAGAACCAGTAGCTGGGGCGTCCCTCCCTTCTACTGAGATCTCTGAGACCTTTCCAGATGAGCAACTCTTTGCCATTCAGGAAGAACCATGTTTTGCAGATATTGCAAACTATAAAGCTGTGAGGTTCATACCCCAGGAGTACAGCAGGGTGCAAAGAAAAAAATTAATTTCAGATGCCAAGTACTACCTATGGGATGAGCCATATCTCTTTAAGAGATGTGCAGACGGAATGATCCGCAGATGTGTACCTAGAGAGGAAGCACAAAGGATCCTATGGCATTGCCATGGATCACAGTATGGGGGATATTTTGGAAGTGAGCGAACAGCCACTAAAGTCCTTCAATGCGGCTTCTACTGGCCTACTCTCTATAGGGATGCCCGAGAATTTGTGCGTAACTGTGACAGTTGCCAAAGTGCTGGTAACTTGCCTCATGGTTATGCCATGCCTCAACAAGGGATCTTAGAGATTGAATTGTTTGATGTATGGGGTATTGACTTCATGGGTCCCTTCCCACCATCATACTCAAACACTTATATTCTGGTGGCAGTAGACTATGTATCTAAATGGGTAGAAGCAATTGCCACACCCAATAATGATACCAAAACCGTGCTGAAATTTCTCCAGAAATACATCTTTAGCAGGTTTGGTGTTCCCAGAGTACTAATCAGTGATGGGGCACTCATTTCTGCAACAAACAGTTGTACTCTGCTATGGTCCGATATGGAATTAGCCACAAAGTAGCAACTCCGTATCATCCACAGACAAATGGGCAAGCTGAAGTCTCTAATAGAGAGCTAAAAAGAATCCTAGAACGGACTGTAATTGCCCGTAGAAAGGATTGGGCAAAGAGCTTGGATGATGCTCTGTGGCCATACAGAACAACATTCAAGACTCCTATAGGAACCTCTCCATACCAACTTGTGTATGGCAAGGTCTGTCATCTGCCCGTGGAACTAGAACATAAAGCCTACTGGGCAACTAGATTCCTAAACCTGGATGCTAAGTTAGCTGGTGAAAAAAGATTGCTCCAGCTAAATGAGCTAGAGGAATTCAGACTCAGTGCCTTTGAAAATGCAAAAATTTATAAGGAAAAGGCAAAAAAAGTGGCATGACAAGAAGTTGTCATCCAGAGTCTTTGAGCCAGGACAAAATGTTCTGCTTTTCAACTCTAGGCTCCGACTATTTCCAGGAAAACTGAAATCCCGGTGGAGGGGTCCTTATGTGATTACAAGAGTGTCACCATATGGATATGTTGAGCTTCAGGATATTGATTCTGACAAAAAGTTCATTGTTAATGGACAAAGGATTAAACATTATCTTGAAAGTAATTTTGAGCATGAATGCTCAAAACTGAGGCTTGAATGAGTCTCAGTAAAGGTCCAGCTAAAGACAATAAAGAAGCGCTTGCTGGGAGGCAACCCAGTCATTAGCAGGTTATTTGTTTTATAAAAGTTTGATATATATTCTTCAAGGTTGATCATTGAAATTGAAGGAATTCACAGAGTTACAGAAGGATTTAGTGAAATAAGCAGAGAAAATGAGCTTGCTAGCAAGAAAACGCCAGTAAAGGGCATCCTGGGCATTAAACGCCAGAATGGATACCATTCTGGGCGTTTAACACCAGTAAAGGCACCATTTTGGGCATTAAACGCCAGAATGGGCACTATTCTAGGCGTTTAACGCCAGAATTGCAGCATCCTGGGCGTTCAGCAAAACGCCCAGTGATAAAGGGGTTTATGGCGTTTGACGCCAGCCAGGGTGCCTGGCTGGGCGTTAAACGCCCATAATGGCCACCAATTGGGCGTTAAACGCCAGAATAGATACCATTCTGGGTGTTTAACGCCAGAAAGTCAGGGGAAGGAGATTTTGCTTTCCACTTCAAATTTTTTCACACTTTCATGTTTTGACCCATAATGTTCTACATAAACATGTTACAAATTTTCATCATTCACCCTCAAATTTCAAAAATCCAACAATTTTATAAATTATTTCTCAAATCTCTTTCAAATCCTTTCCAAATCTTCTTCAAAAACTCAAGTATTTTCTCAAATTCTTTCCATATCTTCTCAAATCTCTTTCAAAACTTTCGAAATCCCTCCCCCTCCCTTATAAATACACATTCGGCCATCCCCCTCTCTTCACCATTCGAATTTGCTTCTCCTCCTCTCTCTCCTTTTTCCTTTCTTTTGCTTGAGGACAAGCAAACCTCTAAGTTTGGTGTGCTTTCCGTGATCAATAAGCTAAGGCTCATCAAGACCATGGCTCCCAAAGGAAAACAAACCAATTCAAGAGGCAAGAAAGGGAATACTCCAAAGAATCTTTGGAGTCAAGAGAGGTTCTTAACCAAAGAACATGCAGACCATTACCACAAAATAATGGGTCTAAGGTCAGTGATCCCGGAAGTTAAATTCGATCTGAAAGAAGACGAATATCCAGAGGTCCAAGAGCAAATTCGAAATAGAGGATGGGAAATTCTAGCCAATCTTGAAACAAAGGTTGGAAGAAACATGGTTCAGGAATTCTACTCAAATCTGTGGTTGACAGATAAGCAGAGAATGACTGGAACTGCTTTTTATACCTTTAGAACCATGGTCAAAGGGAGAACTATTTACTTCCATCTGGACAAAATAAGAGAGGTCTTCAAACTGCCTCAACTACAAGATGATCCTGAATCCTTTAATAGGAGAATGGTGAGAGTAGATAAGGGGTTGGATCAAGTTCTAGAGGACGTATGCCTCCCTGGATCTAAGTGGATAACCAATTCAAAAGGTGTCCCAAACCAACTCAAGAGGGGAGATCTCAAACCAGTTGCAAGAGGTTGGCTATGCTTTATTGGGCGTTCTATTTTACCCACTAGTAACCATTCTGAGGTCACTATCAAGAGAGCAGTGATGATTCATTGCATTATGCTGGGAAAAGAAGTGGAGGTTCATCATTTGATTGCTTGTGAGATTTACACAATTGCAAACAAGAACTCCACTGAAGCCAAACTGGCTTACCCAAGCTTAATCTCTTTGCTATGTAAAGATGCTGGGGTGAGGATGGGAGTAGATGAATTCATCCCAATTGAACATCCAATCACCAAGAAGTCAATGGAAGGACAAATGCAAGATAACTCTATCAAAAGGAGGGCGCAGGAGTTCCTCCCTGAACTTCCTGAAATTGACTACTGGACCCGCCTAGAAGCATCTGTTGCCAAGCTGCAAGAAGCTATGGAACAACTTAAGGAAGAACAGCAGAATCAAAACTGCATGCTCTGCAAACTGCTGAAGGAACAAGAGAAGCAGGGGCGTGAGCTACAGAAGCTGAAGCACCAGAAGCTCTCCCTTGAAGGGTCAAACACCCCACAAGTTGAGGGAGCATCCACTTCTCAAAATCAAGGTTGTTGAGTCCTAACTCTGTGATAACCTCTATCATTAGGAATCAATTTTAGAGTCATTTAAATTTCTGTTTTTAATTTTCTATTTTTCTATTATCATTAGTCTTCTCTTATAATTATCTTTGAGTCTTGTTCTTATTCCATGATTAATAAAATTTAAAGTTCATGTATTAAAGTTATGAATGTCCTATGAATCCATCACCTCTCTTAAATGAAAAGTGCTTTAATCACAAAAGAACAAGAAGTACAGGATTTCGAATTCATCTTTGAAACTAGTTGAATTAGTTTGATGTGGTGACAATACTTTTTGTTTTCTGAATGAATGCTTGAACAGTGCATATGTCTTTTGAATTTGTTGTCTTAAGAATGTTAAAATTGTTGGCTCTTGAAAGAATGATGGAAAAGGAGAAATGTTATTGAGGATCTAAAAAATCATCAAATTGATTCTTGAAGCAAGAAAAAGCAGTGAATACAAAAAAAAAGAGAAAAAGCAAGCAGAAAAAGCCAATAGCCCTTTAAACCAAAAGGCAAGGGTAAAAATAAAAAGGATCCAAGGCTTTGAGCATCAGTGGATAGGAGGGCCTACAAGAATAATATCCTGGCCTAAGTGGCTAAACCAAGCTGTCCCTAACCATATGCTTGTGGCGTGAAGGTGTCAAGTGAAAACTTGAGACAGAGCAGTTAAAGTCATGATCCAAAGCAAAAAGAGTGTGCTTAAGAACCTTGGACACCTCTAATTGGGGACTCTAGCAAAGCTGAGTCACAATCTGAAAAGGTTCACCCAGTTACGTGTTTGTGGCATGTATGTATCCGGTGGTAATACTGAAAAACAGAGTGCTTTGGGCCACGGCCAAGATTCATAAAATAGCTGTATTCAAGAATCAATATACTATACTAGGAGAATCAATAACACTATCTGAATTCTGAGTTCCTATGGATGCCAGTCATTCTAAACTTCAAAGGATAAAGTGAGATGCCAAAACTATTCAGAGGCAAAAAGCTACTAGTCCCGCTCATCTAATTGGAGCTAAGTTTCATTGATAATTTGGAATTTATAGTATATTATCTTCTTTTTATCCTGTTTGATTTTTAGTTGCTTGGGGACAAGCAACAATTTAAGTTTGGTGTTGTGATGAGCGGATAATTTATACGCTTTTTGGCATTGTTTTTAGTATATTTTTAGTATGTTTTAGTTAGTTTTTATTATGTTTTTATTAGTTTTTAATTGAAAATCACATTTTTGGACTTTACTATGAGTTTGTGTATTTTTCTGTGATTTCAGGTATTTTCTGGCTGAAATTGAGGGACCTGAGCAAAAATCTGATTCAGAGGCTGAAAAAGGACTGCAGATGCTGTTGGATTCTGACCTCCATGCACTCGAAGTGAATTTTCTAGAGCTACAGAAGCCTAATAGGCGCGCTCTCAATTGCGTTGGAAATTAAACATCCGGGGCTTTTCAGAAATATATAATAGTCAATACTTTTCTCAAGAATTGATGGCCCAAACCGGTGTTCCAAATCAGCTTCAGAAGTCCCGGTGTTTAATGCCGGAACTGGCACAAAAGTTGGAGTTAAACGCCCAAACTAGCACAAAAGCTGGTGTTTAACTCCAGGAAAAGTCTCTACACATGAAAGCTTCAATGCTCAGCCCAAGCACACACCAAGTGGACCCCGGAAGTGGATTTTTACGTCATTTACTCATTCTTGAAAACCCTAGGACACTAGTTCATTATAAATAGGACTTTTTGCTATTGTATCTGTACCTCATGACACAATACATGTTTCATATTGTATCTTCTACGGCATGAGTCTCTAAACCCCATGGTTGGGGGTGAGGAGCTCTGCTGTGTCTTGATCGATTAATGCAATTACTACTGTTTTTCATTCAATCATGCTTGCTTCTATTCTAAGATATCACTTATTCCTAACTTGATGAATGTGATGATCAGTGACACTCATCATCATTCTCACCGATGAACGTGTGTGTGACAACCACCTCTGTTCTACCTTAGATTGAGTGGATGTCTCTTGGATTCCTTAATCAGAATCTTCGTGGTATAAGCTAGAATCATTTGGCGGCCATTCTTGAGAATCCGGAAGGTCTAAACCTTGTTTGTGGTATTCTGAGTAGGATTTAGGGATTGAATGACTGTGACAAGCTTCAAACTCGCGATTGTGGGGCATTAGTGACAAACGCAAAAGAATCACTGGATTCTATTCCGACATGATCGAGAACCGACAGATGAATAGCCGTGCTGTGACAGAGCACGTTGAACATTTTCACTGAGAGGATGGGAGGTAGCCATTGACAATGGTGAAACCCAACATACAGCTAGCCATGAAAGGAACATTGCGTGCATGAAGAAGAAGACAGTAGAAAAGTAGAGATTCAGAAGATATAGCATCTCCAAAACCTCAACCTGTTCTCCATTACTGCAAAACAAGTATTTATTTCATGTTCTTTTACTTTTTACAATTAAATCTGAGAATTATTAATATCCTGACTAAGAGTTACAAGATAACCATAGCTTGCTTCAAGCCGACAATCTCCGCGGGATCGACCCTTACTCACGTAAGGTATTACTTGGACGACCCAGTGCACTTGCTGGTTAGTTGTGCGGAATTGCAAAAGTGTGATTGTCATTTCATGCACCACATACCCACGTTAAGAGCCACGTTAGTTACACTAACGTGAACTCTAACGTAGGGACAAGGGGCACAAGTCAACGTTATTGGGAAAGGTGAGTCCCAATAACGCTCGAAGTTGTGCATTTTCATTCCAAATCACTTACTTAGGATGCAAGAAAGTGCATAAAGACTAATAAAACAAGTGAAATTAGCTTGAAAAATGGGTATATGATGACTTGTCATCAATTTCCACTAACGTTCTCGAACCCACAATGTCACTTAACGTTAACTTCACTAACGCCCATGCCTAATTCATACTTTTCTGCAAGCTGAGCCCACTAAAGATTGTAACTGCTTCAACTTAAGATCTAAGGCCCACATCCAATACTTGAAGAACTCACTAGAAGATCAAGAGAAGTAGTATATATAGGAGTAGTTTTGAACTATAGAGAAGCTTGGCACTTTGGAGAACTACCCTCTGTATATTTACTTTTCTGCACTTTTAGCTAAGGATGTATTCTTTTCTGCCATTTTCCATTTCTAGAGCTATGAACAACTGAACCCCTTTCATTGGGTTAGGGAGCTATGTTGTAATTTGATGGATCAATTATAGTTTTCATTCTCTTCTTCTTTCCTCTCTTTAGATTTACTAGAAAGCTTTCGATCTTAATTCAATTGGTTAGTTGTCTTGGAAAAGAAACTCTCCATAATTGGATTTCCTCTGAGCCTTGGAAAATGGTTGAGGAGATCATGCTAGAAATGCTTTCTCATGTCGGACCAAATTGGGGTCTAGGCAGATATAGTGACATGTAATCCTCCCAACACTTTAATTTGGAAATACATGTGGTATAATCAGTGACCACACTTCATCTCTTCCCATGAGCAATTAAATCAAGGAATTGGGCAATTGTTCAAGCTT
>NC_029780.3:71791028-71792991 GCF_000817695.3 Arachis duranensis | reverse complement strand
AATGAATTACATAAGTATCTCTATCTTTATCTTTATGTTTTATTAGTATATCACCCATATCCATTTGAGTTTGCCTGACTAAGATTTACAAGGTGACCATAGCTTGCTTCATACCAACAATCTCTGTGGGATCGACCCTTACTCGCGTAAGGTTTATTACTTGGACGACCCAGTACACTTGCTGGTTAGTTGTGCGAAGTTGTGTTTATGCCATGGTATTGAGCACCAAGTCTTTGGAGCCATTACTAGGGATTGTTTATGTTTTGAAAAGTATTGATCACAATTTCGTGCACCAAGTTTTTGGCGCTGTTGCCGGGGATTGTTGAGTATGGACAACTGACGGTTCATCTTGTTGCTTAGATTAGGTATTTTTTTCTTCAGAGTTCTTAAGAATGAATTCTAGAGTTTCATGATGATCTGTTGAAATCTGGCTGGCTGTGAAGCCATGTCTAATTTCATTGGACCGAGGTTTCAACTTATCATCACAAGAGCTTGTTGATTTCTATCAATCTTGCTATTGGAGCAGTGATCTACTAAGGTTTGGCTGGCCTTTGGCCATGTCTAGTGTTTTGGACCGAAGCTTTCTTTGAAAGCTTGGCTGGCTGTGAAGCCATGTCTAATTCCTGGACCGGAGTCTTAGACTAACACTGCATGATTCCTGGAATTCTCATTAAGAATTTTGATATCTTTTTCCACTTAATTTTCGAAAAAAAAAATTATTACAAAATCATAAATTCTAAAAATATTTGTTGTTTGAGTCTAGAATCTCATTTTAAGTTTGGTGTCAATTACATGTTTCTGTTTTTCTTGCATTCATTCATGTGTCTTGGTGATCTTCAAGTTATTCTTGATGATTTCATTACTCTGATCTTTAATTCCTCTTGACTTGAGTGTTTATGTGTCTCATATGCATTCTCATTAGTGTCAGTAGTTTACAAACTGCTAAGTTTGGTGTCTTGCATGCATTGTTATTTGATTTTAGTGCATTCTGATTATTCCTTATTATTAAAAATCCAAAAATATTTTTAATTTGCGTCTTTTCAAGTCAATAATACAGAGAATTGAAGATTCAGAACATACAGCAGAGGAATTACACAGAAAAAGCAGGGCGTTCAAAACGCCCAGTGAAGAAGGACAGACTGGCGTTTAAACGCCAGCCAGGGTGCCTGGTTGGGCGTTTAACGCCCAAAAGGGTAGAGTTTTGGGCGTTAAACGCCAGAATGTGCACCATTCTGGGCGTTTAACGCCAGGATGGCACAAGAGGGAAGATTTTGTTTTCAATGCAAATTTTTTCCAAGTTTTCAAAATCTTTTCAAAATCAAATCTTTTTCAAATCATATCTTTTCAATCAAATCTTTTTCAAATTCAATTTCTTTCTATTTTCAAAGATACTTGCTGTCAATTAATGATTTGATTCAACATTTCAAGTATGTTGCCTTTTCTGTTGAGAAAGGTTTAATGTTTGAATCATATCTTTTCTTGATAGCCAAGCCATTAATTTTCAAAATCAAATCTTTTTAAAATGTTTTTCAAATCATATCTTCTCAATCACATTTTTTTTAAACTAACCATATCTTCTTAACCACATCTTTTTCAAAATAGCTTTCAATCAAATCTTTTTGATTTCTAATTTCAAATTCTTTTTCAAAAATCACTTGATTTCTTTCCCACTTTTATTTTCGAAAATCATTTAGTGTTTTTCAAAATGTTTTCAAAATCTTTTACTTAATTTTCGAAAATTACTTCCCCTCTTCTCACATCCTTCTATTTATGGACTAACACTATTCCTTAATGCAAAAATTCGAACTCCATCCTCTTTGATAAGTTCGAATTTTCTACCTCTGCCTTCTACTTTTCTTTTCCTCTGACACCTCAAGGAATCTCTATACTGTGACATAGAGGATTCCACATATTTCCTTGTTTTCTTCTCTTTCATATGAGCAGGAGCAAAGACAAAAGCATT
>NC_029780.3:71789508-71789716 GCF_000817695.3 Arachis duranensis | reverse complement strand
CTCTGAATGCCATATTGGCTCAGAACAAAATATTGACTCAACAAGTCAATATGATCTCTCAAAGTCTGTCTGGAATGCAAATGCACCAGGTAGTACTAAGGAAGCTTCACCTGAGGAAGAAGCTTATGATCCTGAGAACCCTTCAATAGAAGAGGTGAATTACATGGGAGAACCCTATGGAAACACCTATAATCCTTCATGGAGAAAT
>NC_029780.3:71780550-71789400 GCF_000817695.3 Arachis duranensis | reverse complement strand
CAGGTTTAGCAATAGCAAGCCTTTTCCATCATCTTCTCAGCAACAGACAGAGAGTTCTAAGCAGAACACTTCTGACTTAGCAACCATTGTCTCTGATCTAATCAAAACCACTCAAAGTTTCATGACTGAAACAAGGTCCTCCATTAGAAACTTAGAGGCACAAGTGGGTCAGCTGAGCAAGAAAATTACTGAACTCCCTCCTAGTACTCTTCCAAGCAATACAAAAGAAAATCCAAAAGGAGAGTGCAAAGCCATAAACATGGCCGAATTTGGAGAGGAGGAAGAGGCAATGAACGCCACTGAGGAAGACCTCAATGGACGACCACTGACCTCCAATGAGTTCCCCAATGAGGAACCATGGGAAACTGAGGCTCAAAATGAGACCATAGAGATTCCATTGGACTTACTTCTGCCATTCATGAGCTCTGATGAGTATTCTTCCTCTGAAGAGGATGAGTATGTCACTGAAGAGCAAGTTGCTAAATACCTTGGAGCACTCATGAAGCTAAATGACAAGTTATTTGGAAATGAGACTTGGGAGGATGAACCCCCTTTGCTCACCAAAGAACTAGATGACTTGTCTAGGCAGAAACTGCCTCAAAAGAGACAGGATCTTGGGAAGTTTTCAATACCTTGTACCATAGGCACCATGACCTTCAAGAAGGCCTTGTGTGACTTAGGGTCAAGTGTAAACCTCATGCCTCTCTCTGTAATGGAGAAGTTAGGGATCTTTGAGGTGCAAGCTGCAAAAATCTCACTAGAGTTGGCAGACAATTCAAGAAAACAAGCCTATGGACTTGTAGAGGATGTTCTGGTTAAAGTTGAAGACCATTACATCCCTACTGATTTCATAGTCCTAGAGACTAGGAAATGCATGGATGAATCCATCATCCTTGGCAGACCCTTCCTAGCCACAGCAAAGGTTGTGATTGATGTTGATAGAGGAGAATTGATCATTCAAGTGAATGGAGAATCCTTTGTGTTTGAGGCTCAAGGCTATCCCTCTGTCATCATGGAGAGGAAGCATGAAGAGCTTCTCTCAAAACAGAGCCAAACAGAGCCCCCACAATCAAACTCTAAGTTTGGTGTTGGGAGGACACAACCAACTTCTAAGTTTGGTGTTAAACCCCCACATTCAAACTCTAAGTTTGGTGTTGGGAGGCCACAACCAAATTCTAAGTTTGGTGTTGAACCCCCACATTCAAACTCTAAGTTTGGTGTTGGGAGGTTCCAACATTGCTCTGAGCATCTCTGAGGCTCCATGAGAGCCCTCTGTCAAGCTACTGACATTAAAGAAGCGCTTGTTGGGAGGCAACCCAATGTTATATTTTATATATATTTTTCTTTGTTATTTTATGTTTTCTGTAGGTTGATGATCATGAGAAGTCACAAAATCAATTAAAAAAGCAAAAACAGAATGAAAAGCAGAAAGAAAAATAGCACACCCTGGAGGAGAGCGTGCTGGCGTTTAAACGCCAGTAAGGCTAGCTATTGGGCGTTTAACGCCCAGTCTGGCACCATTCTGGGCGTTTAACGCCAGAAAGGGGCACCAGACTGGCGTTAAACGCCAGAAAAGGGCAAACATTTGGCGTTAAACGCCAGAAATGGGCACCAGCCCGGCGTTTAACGCCAGAATTGGCTAAAAACGCAATTGTGCTTGCCATTTGGTGCAGGGATGACTTTTTCTTGACACCTCAGGATCTGTGGACCCCACAGGATCCCCACCTACCCCACCACTCTCTCTCTTCTTCACCCATTCACCAATCACCTCAACACCTCTTCCCCAAAAACCCTTCACCTATCAAATCCCATCTTTCTCTTCACCACTCACATCCATCCTTCACAAAACCCCACCTACCTCACCATTCAAATTCAAACCACCTTCCCACCCAAACTCACCCTCAAATGGAAACATTTTAAGTTTGGTGTGGTAAAATCATTGCTTTTTGTTTTTCCATAACCATTTATGGCATCCAAGGCCGGAGAAACCTCTAGAAAGAGGAAAGGGAAGGCAAAAGCTTCCACCTCCGAGTCATGGGAGATGGAGAGATTCATCTCAAGGGTGCATCAAGACCATTTCTATGAAGTTGTGGCCTTGAAGAAGGTGATCCCCGAGGTCCCTTTTTCACTCAAAAAGAGTGAATATCTGGAGATCCGACATGAGATCCGAAGAAGAGGTTGGGAAGTTCTTACCAACCCCATTCAACAAGTCGGAATCTTAATGGTTCAAGAGTTCTATGCCAATGCATGGATCACCAAGAACCATGATCAAAGTGTGAACCCGGATCCAAAGAATTGGCTTACTATGGTTCGGGGGAAATACTTGGATTTTAGTCCGGAAAGTGTAAGGTTGGCATTCAACTTGCCCATGATGCAAGGAGATGAACATCCTTACACTAGAAGGGTCAACTTTGATCAAAGGTTGGACCAAGTCCTCACAGTCATATGTGAAGAGGGCGCCCAATGGAAGAGAGATTCAAGAGGAAGAACAAGCCGCCATCACTAAGGTGGACCCGTTCTTTAATTTCCTTGTTCTTTATTTTCCTGTTTTTCGAAATTTAGTGCTTATGATTATCTATGTTTGTGTCTTGTGATCATTAGTGTCTTAGTGTCTATGCCTTAAAGTTATGAATGTCCTATGAATCCATCACCTTTCTTAAATGAAAAAAGTTCTTAATTGAAAAAGAAAAGAATTGCATGAATTTTGAATTTTATAACAGTTTGATTATTTTGATGTGGTGGCAATACTTGTGTTTTCTGAATGTATGCTTAAACAGTGTGTATGTCTTTTGAATTTGTGGTTCATGAATGTTGGCTCTTGAAAGAATGATGAAAAAGGAGACATGTTACTGAGGATCTGAAAAATCATAAAAATGATTCTTGAAGCAAGAAAAAGCAGTGAATACAAAAAAAAAAGAGAGAAATGAAAAAAAAAGAAGAAGAAAAGAAAACGAAAAAAAAGAGAAGAAAGAAAAAGAAAGAAATAAAGTTGTGATCCAAGGCAAAAAGAGTGTGCTTAAGAACCCTGGACACCTCTATGGTTTAGAAGAGACTAACTTGATGAGGATGCTACATGAGTTAGTCAATTATAGCTGCCATTGAACGAATCATTCGTTATTGAAGTATACAGTAAGAAAAGTTAATCCAGAAAGAATACGCATCTCCAAAGCCTTAACTAATTATCCATCATTGCTTTTACACAAATCTGGTATTTTGTTCTTTATTATTTTGTTTATGCTTCTTAACAAACAACCATCTTTTCTAATCGCCTGACTAAGATTTACAAGATAGTTATTGCTTGCTCAATTCGACAATCTCCGTGGGATTCGATCCTCACTCACCTGAGATATTACTTGGACGACCCTGTGCACTTGCCGGTTCAGTTGTGCGGAGTTCAATTTCGCGCACCAGAGAATAAGGTATAAAATAAAATCAAAATCTTTCTAAGCAAATTAATCATATGGGTGTAATCACCTAACTTCTAGCACATTATGATCATACTAGAAGCCAAACGTCACTAATTTGCTTCCCTTAAACTATAACTATTAATGAATATATGAGCCTGAATCATTGTTAAAGCATGAACGTGTTATCACGGTAATAATTTTTTTTAAAATGTTATACTAAAGATAACAGTAATACACAATAAATTATAAACAGAAAGAAAGATATACATAAGATAGTCATATAAGCCACATACCTCTCTCCAGACACCCTGAGTCCTGACCCATTTAAAAAGCCTCTTGTCTGAAACCCAGGCTAGATAAATCCTACACCTCAAAAAGACTAACAAGGAAATGAAAAATATTATAGGATCTTTAGCTTTATATAAAATTGGGCATCTTTAAGCGTGAACGTACTCCAAGTCTAGGATGTTGCAAAAGGGTAACACCACTTTTTCAGCAGATCTCCATCAGCTCTTCCTGTAGAAACAATGAAGGTGAAGGGGTGAGCACCTACAGTTCACTAGCAGGGTGCCAACAAAAGGATAGAAATCATTTATCAGTCCGAGGGTGATAAACCTCGTTTTTAGGGTTTATCTTGTATGGATTTTGAGGGTTTTATCGATGTTCTTTCACACTTATTCATATAAAATGCATGGTTTTGTGTTTCTTTCTCGATTTTGCTTCATATATGGAAACATGCCAATTTTGCACTAATTGTGGTATATTTGAATCCTCTTCTATTACCATTCGATGCCATGATCTGTTTGTTAAGTGATTTCAGAGTTTATAGAGCAAGGATGGCCTAGAAGAGAGGAAGGAATGATAAACCACTATTTTATGGTTTATCTTGTACTTAATTGAGTGGATTTTATCAATCTTTCATACACTTATTCATACTAAATGCATGGGTCTACATTCTCCTTCCTGACTTTGTGCTATGATTGAAAACATGCTTCTTTGGCCTTATATTTTCTAATATTAATCCTCTCTTATTACCATTAGATGCCGTGATATGTGTGTTAAGTGATTTCAGGGATTACAGGGCATGAATGGCTGAGAGGATGGAAAGGAAGCATGCAAAAGTGGAAGGAATACAAGAAGTTGAAGAAATTGCAAAGCTGTCAGCCTGACCCTCTCGCACTAAAACGACCATAACTTGAGCTACAGAGGTCCAAATGATGCGGTTCCAGTTGCGTTGGAAAGATAACATCCGGGGCTTTGCAACAATATATAATTTGTCATTGCTGCCTTGAAGTTAGGTGACGCGGACGCGTGAATGACGGGTCTACGTTGTATCTGCAAATCTCAACCCACGCAAATGCGTGGACGACGCTTCCGCGTCACTTTCCCACGACCTGTACGTACCAGATTTCAAAATTAGGAATTTCTGGGTTGTTTCTGACCCAGTTTTCTGCCCAAAAAGCACAGATTAGAGGCTATAAAGTGGGGAAATGCATCCATTCATAATCATACATTCATAATCCACACTTTTCATAATTTTAGATGTAGTTTTTAGAGAGAGGCTCTCTCATCTCTCTTAGGATTTAGGATTAGGATTTTTAGAACTTAGAAATATTTTCATCTTCTTCAAATCTCAGGTTCAATGTTCCTTTCTTATTTATTTTCTCTTTTACTCTCAAATAATTTAATGCTTGTATTACTTATGTTGCCTATTTGGCTTATGAGCCATTCATGTTAGGATTTTCTTTATTTAATATAATTTGAGGTATTTCAGACTCATTATTGCTTTTCTCTATTTTAATTTAGATTATTTACTATTGGCTTTAATTGATTAATTGGAGACTCTTGAGTTATCAAACTCATCGTGATTGATAATTGCTATTTTTGCTAATTGAATTGAATTCCAATAACTCTAGTCCTTTCTTAGGAATTGACTAGGACCAGAGGATCAAAATAATTAGTCCACTTGACTTTTCTTTGCTTTAGTAAAGGTTAACTAAGTGGGATTAAAACTCAATTCTCATCACCATCGATAAGGATAACTAGGATAGGACTTCCAATTTCTCATATCTTGCCAAGAGTTTATTTTACAGTTATTTATTTATTTTACTTGTCATTTAACATACTTCTTTCTTACTTTCAAAACCCCCAATTTACAAGACTCATAACCAATAATAAGAACATACCTCCCTGCAATTCCTTGAGAAGACAACCCGAGGTTTAAATACTTTGGTTATCAATTTATTTAGGGGTTTGTTACTTGTGACAACCAAAATGTTTGTAAGAAAGGACTTTTGTTGGTTTAGAAGCTATACTTGCAATGGGAATTTATTCTGAATTATAGACCACGCAAAAGTCCTCTCTTCAAAAATGGCGCCATTGCCAGGGAATTGCAAACGTGTGCCTTCTTATTGGTTATTGTAAATATTTTTCAAAAAAAATATCTTATCTTTTTTTTTCAAAAATATCTTATCTTATTTTTTCAAAAATAAAAATCAAATCTTTTTCAAAATATTTTCTTTTTGTTAGTTTTTGTTTTTATTTTCTCCTACTACTATGAACTCTCACCCCTTTGGCTATGAGTCTGGTTACAACTATGCTACCGGAAAAGAAAGCTATAATAGGAATATGCATCAAGGTCAAAGCAATCAAAGATAGACGGAGCCAAGAAGGTCTGATCAACCCTTTAGGCGACAACACCTTCTAAGATATCATGGATGAAGACCATTCTATAATGCATACCAAGATGATAGGTATGGTGGACCCCCTTGTAGTTACCAAAAAGCCCCATCATATGCCAATGAACCACCTCCTCGACATAGCTTTGAACCACCACACTCACAAGCTCCTTTCCATCATTCACCTCCATATGACCCCAATCCTTATTCACCACACCAACCACCATATGAACCATACCCAGAACCACCACCTCAATATACACCATCTCCATATCCTTATCAAGAGGAACCACCTCCGTGTTATGAGCCTTTTCTCCCAACAAATGAACCCTCCTACCCACCCCAAACATCCATAGAGAGCACACTTGCTTCTATTACTAGTCTCACCTCTACTCTTCAAGCACTTATATCCCGCATGGACCAATCTTCTACCCCCAATATTCAACCTTCAAGCTCGAATGCACTTCCATCTCAACCACATAATGATCCACCCATCCCATCACCACCATCCATGGAAGAGCACCAACAGCCATCAATCCAAGAGCAACATGATCCCACTAATACTATTGACATGGAACAAGAGAGAGAAGATCATCTTCGCGAATCCATACTTCATAAGGAGCTAGAGGAGGCACTAAAGGTGAAGGTAGTAGAGACCTTTGAAGTTGACAGCACGGTTGAAGAACTAGTGAAGGAAGACAACAAGGAGGATTTTGTACTTGAAGGTGAAGAAATAGTTGAACAAGAAATCATCAAGGATGAATACGATTTCATACTTAAACACCTGGATCAAGCAATAAATCGATTACCTTTCCGACGTTCAGACATTCAAGGAACCCCCATGACTTCATGTGGAGAATCTACTGAAGAACGTAGCAGGAAGGAGAATTTAGGCACTCCGGTGGATAGTGAGCAGCACGATTTGGTACTGGAACAAGTGGAGGAAGCCGGAATTATTGAAGAAGAAGACGTGGTTCAAGACTTAGGAGATGTTGAACCTCCATGGAAAAGTCAAGTTATAGAACCTCCTTCAAAGACGTTTGAAACTGATGTTGAGGAAGGTGTACAACCTCCAAGGCATATCATAGTTGAAGACTTTGAAGGGGACGATCAAGAGATGGATTCAATCATTAATGAATTCTTATCTACATTTGAATCCTCTCCCATTGGACTTGACATGGAGATTAAAGAAGAAGAAGCACAACCTCCTATGCCCTTGGTGAACGATAAAGAAGAAATTGAATCAGAAGAAAGCTACCAAGAGGAAGATGTTGAAATTGAAGAAGCTTACAAAGAGGTGGAAGATGTCAAAGAAGAGCACAAAGGAGTGGAGCTTGCAAGTTCATTAGAAACCCCTCCCCCTAAGTTGCCATCATCCTTCACAACATTCAAGTGGATAAAATTCATATCCCTTAGCTTTCTAATTCCACTTGAATATGGGCTACTGGAGACGGATGGTCAACTTAGAGCTCTTTGTGGCATTAAGAGTAAGAGAAAGATGGTCAGTGGTAAGAATTGTCCTGTAAGGTTCATTATGGTTGGAAGCTCAAATTTTAAACGCAAAGGTTGGTGTAGAGCTCAACTGAATGGGTTTAGGAAGTTGTTTGGCTGCTTCAATGAGAATTAAGACTGCTTGCCACCCAGATGAAACAATATTGCTCAACTTGAAGATGGGTGTAGAAACAAGATTTGGGATCCAGGAATATATGAGGATCAACTTTGGTATGATCGTTCCTTTTTCAGTTTAAATTTTAGTCTATTTTTGAGTTTTTGATTGAACCTAAAATTTTGCATAACATTCATTGCATTTTGCATACTGCATTAAAAAAATTCGCACGCGACGCGATAGCGTCATCGACACGTCCGCGTCATAGGTGCGTTGGGAAGAAAACAAAATTGAACAGAGAGTCACGTGAAAGCGCGGCTGGAGGCATGCCTTTGGTATAAATTGGTCCACACGACCGCGTCGATGACGCATCCGCGTCATGTGGGAAAAACGCCTCCCACGCGTCCGCGTCACCCACGCAAACGTGTGCCTCAAAATCGACGTAAGAATGGTGATTGGCCGAAAGTTGAGCTAGAATTCAGTTGGACTCCTGCTAGAAGCACAAGCCCTGGAACGCGTACGCGTGCTCCACGCGTCCGCGCCGTTTTCAAATTTAGGCCATCCAGGCGATCGCGTCAACCACGCGACCACTTCACCCAAAGATTTGGCAATATGAATTTCAAACAGAGAGTTGTGCGACCGCGAGGCTACCCTCGCGCTAATAGCACAAAAAGATCCACGCGACCGCGTGGATGATGCGTCCGCGTCATTTCATAGAAGCACTATCCGCGCGAACGCGTCACTCACGCATCCGCGTCAAAAGCGGCGCATAGCTTATTGATGAGCGGATAATTTATACGCTTTTTGGCATTGTTTTTAGTATGTTTTTAGTATGATCTAGTTAGTTTTTAGTATATTTTTATTAGTTTTTAGTTAAAATTCACTTTTCTGGACTTTACTATGAGTTTGTGTGTTTTTCTGTGATTTCAGGTATTTTCTGGCTGAAATTGAGGGACCTGAGCAAAAATCTGATTCAGAGACCAAAAAGGACTGCAGATGCTATTGGATTCTGACCTCCCTGCACTCGTAGTGGATTTTCTGGAGCTACAGAAGCCCAATTGGCGCGCTCTCAACGGCGTTGGAAAGTAGACATCCTGGGCTTTCCAGCAATGTATAATAGTCCATACTTTGCCCGAGATTTGATGGCTAAAACCGGCGT
>NC_029780.3:71777337-71777833 GCF_000817695.3 Arachis duranensis | reverse complement strand
CATTCTTGTTGAGGCTGACCCTGAACCTGAAAGGACCTTGAAGCGAAAACTAAGAGAAGCTAAGGCACAATTCTCTGTAGAAGACCTAACAGAAATCTTCAAAGAAGAAGAACACATGGCAGCCGAAAACAACAACAATGCCAACAATGCAAGGAAGGTGCTGGGTGACTTTACTGCACCTACTCCCGACTTCCATGAGAGAAGCATCTCTATCCCTGCCATTGGAGCAAACAACTTTGAGCTTAAGCCTCAATTAGTTTCTCTAATGCAACAGAATTCCAAGTTCCATGGACTTCCATTGGAAGATCCTCATCAGTTCTTAGCTGAATTCTTGCAAATCTGTGACACTGTCAAGACTAATGGGGTTGACCCTGAGGTCTACAGACTTATGCTATTCCCCTTTGCTGTAAGAGACAGAGCTAGAACATGGTTGGACTCTCAACCTAAAGAAAGCCTAAACTCTTGGGAAAAGCTAGTCAATGCCTTCTTGGCAAAG
>NC_029780.3:71772363-71773899 GCF_000817695.3 Arachis duranensis | reverse complement strand
TGAAGTTACTGTGGATCGGGCCATCATGATTCATAGCATCATGAATGGAGAGGAAGTAGAAGTTCATGAAGTCATCTCCCATGAATTCTACAAAATAGCCGATAAGTCCTCTACTTTGGCAAGGCTAGCTTTTCCTCATCTTATTTGCCATCTATGTTACTCAGCTGGAGTTATCATAGAAGGAGACATCCTCATTGAAGAGGATAAGCCCATCTCCAAGAAGAGGATGGAGCAAGAAAGAGAGACCCTCCACGGATCTCAAGAGATACATGAGGAAGCTCATCATCAAGAAATCCCTGGGATGCCTTAAGGGATGCACTTTCCTCCCAACAACTATTGGGAACAACTCAACACTTCCCTAGAAGATTTGAGTTACAATGTGGATCAATTAAGGGTTGAACATCAAGAGCACTCCATCATCCTCCATGAAATTAGAGAAGATCAAAGAATCATGAGAGAGGAGCAACAAAGACAAGGAAGAGACATTGAGGAGCTCAACCACTCCATAGGATCTTCAAGAGGAAGAAAGAGCCGCCATCACTAAGGTGGACCCGTTCTTTAATTTCCTTGTTCTTTACTTTCTTGTTTTTCAAATTTTAGTGCTTATGTTTATCTATGTTTGTGTCTTGTGATCATTAGTGTCTTAGTGTCTATGCCTTAAAGTTATGAATGTCCTATGAACCAATCACCTTTCTTAAATAAAAAATATTCTTAATTGAAAAAGAGAAGAATTGCATGAATTTCAAATTTTATAACAGATTAATTATTTTGATGTGGTGGCAATACTTTTGTTTTCTGAATGTATGCTTAAACAGTGCATATGTATCTTGAATGTGGTTCATGAATGTTGGCTCTTAAAAGAATGATGAAAAAGGAGAAATGTTACTGAGGATCTGAAAAATCATTAAAATGATTCTTGAAGCAAGAAAAAGCAGTGAATACAAAAAAAAATTTCAAAAAAAAAGAGAAAGAAAAAGAAAGAAATAAAGCTGTGATCCAAGGCAAAAAGAGTGTGCTTAAGAACCCTGGACACCTCTAATTGAGGACTCTAGCAAAGCTGAGTCACAATCTGAAAAGGTTCACCCAATTACGTGTCTGTGGCATGTATGTATCCGGTGGTAATACTGGAAGACAGAGTGCTTTGGGCCACGGCCAAGTCTCAATAAGTAGCTGTGTTCAAGAATCATCATACTTAACTAGGAGAATCAATGACACTATCTGGATTCTGAGTTCCTAAAGAAGCCAATCATTCTGAATTTCAAAGGATAGAGTGAGATGCCAAAACTGTTCAGAGGCAAAAAGCTAAAAGCCCCGCTCATCTAATTAATACTGATCTTCATAGATGTTTTTGGAATTCATTGCATATTCTCTTCTTTTTATCTTATTTGATTTTCAGTTGCTTGAGGACAAGCAACAATTTAAGTTTGGTGTTGCGATGAGCGGATAATTTGTACGCTTTTTGGCATTGTTTTTAGTATGTTTTTAGTATGATCTAGTTAGTTTTAAGTATATTTTTATTAGTTTTTAGTTAAAATT
>NC_029780.3:71761729-71762215 GCF_000817695.3 Arachis duranensis | reverse complement strand
GGACAAGCAACAATTTAAGTTTGGTGTTGTGATGAGCGGATAATTTGTACGCTTTTTGGCATTGTTTTTAGTAGTTTGAGTTGAGTTTTTAGTACATTTTTATTAGTTTTTAGTTAAAACTCACTTTTCTGGACTTTACTATGAGTTTGTGTGTTTTTCTGTGATTTCAGGTATTTTCTGGCTGAAATTGAGGGACCTGAGCAAAAATCTGATTCAGAGACCAAAAAGGACTGTAGATGCTGTTGGATTCTGACCTCCCTGCAGTCGAAGTGGATTTTCTGGAGCTACAGAAACCCAATTGGCGCGCTCTCAACGGCGTTGGAAAGTAGACATCCTGGGCTTTCCAGCAATATATGATAGTCCATCCTTTGCCCAAGATTTGATGGCCCAAACCGGCGTTCAACGTCACCCTCAGAATTCCCAGCGTTAAACGCCGGAACTGGCACCAAAGTGGGAGTTAAACGCCCAAACTGGCATAAAAGCTGG
>NC_029780.3:71759030-71761562 GCF_000817695.3 Arachis duranensis | reverse complement strand
GATGATAAGTAACCCTCATTATCATTCTCACTCATGAACGCGCGTGATTGACAACCACTTCCGTTCTACATGCAACTGAGCTTGAATGCGTATCTCTTAGATTCCCCAACAGAATCTTCGTGGTATAAGTTAGATAGTTGGCGGCATTTATGAGGATCCAGAAAGTCTCACCTTGTCTGTGGTATTCCGAGTAGGATCCTGGGAATCCGGAAGGTCTAACCTTGTCCGTGGTATTCCGAGTAGGATTCCGGTAATGAATGACTGTGACGTGCTTCAAACTTGCGAGTGCTGGGCGTTAGTGACAGATGCAAAAGAATCACTGGATTCTATTCCAACCTGATTGAGAACCGACAGATGGATAGCTGTGCCGTGACAGGGTGCGTTGAACATTTCCACTGAGAGGATGGGAGGTAGCCACTGACAACGGTGAAACCCTTGCTTGAGCTTGCCATGGAAAGGAGTAGGAAGGATTGGATGAAGACAGTAGGAAAGCAGAGAGACGGAAGGGACCAGCATCTTCATGCGCTTATCTGAAATTCCCACCAATGAATTACATAAGTATCTCTATCTTTATCTTTATGTTTTATGCGTTTATCACCATACCCATTTGAGTTTGCCTGACTAAGATTTACAAGGTGACCATAGCTTGCTTTATACCAACAATCTCTGTGGGATCGACCCTTACTCGCGTAAGGTTTATTACTTGGACGACCCAGTACACTTGCTGGTTAGTTGTGCGAAGTTGTAGTGATCACAATTTCGTCCACCACTTATTCAGAGTAGCCAAATATCTTATCTTTTCTTACCCATAGCTAAATTTTTTCTTTCCTTCTTATTTCTTTCTTCCTCCTTTCTTACTTTCTTTTTCTTTTCCATTGGTGTTAAGTTTTCTTATTCAACTGTTGTATCTTTTCTGGTATTATCTTGGTGCTTAGTGACTTGTTTTATTCTTGTTAGGTAATATTAATTAAATCAATGCTTATCTTTTATATCTGTATTACTTTTGCATTGACATGAATTTATATTATCTCTCTTTATCCACTCTCTTCCCCATTGTTGCAATTTTTTTCACTCTTGATTTGCCATGTGCCCCTACTATTTTCTTACTTGCATGTTGTAGCTACTATGTAATTGAGATCCTTATTATCTGGCATTCACACCCATATTTTATTTATTTTCTCATCTTTATTTTTGGGTTACTTTCCTTTCTTTTTCTCTTCTTTCAGGATGGCCACCATGAAGAGAGAGAAAAAGCTTCTTAATGGGGAGACAGGCAAGTCAATCTGCACAATCTATAGAGAAAGACATAAGATGGAGCAACCCGTCCACTTGTACATCTTAGCATGCACCGAGGACGGTGCAATCTTTAAGTGTGGGGAGGTCGATACCGATCTCCATGGGTTAGTTATTTTCTGACTCAACACCAATGTTTAAACTTCTCTGTAGTTAGTTCTTGTATTTGCATGTTTGATTGCATTATAGTTAGATTTTGTGCATATTTTACCACCACTTTGTTGAAGTAATAAATTTCTTTTCAAGAATTTATTTTATAATATTTCACTAATTTAAATTAAAAATTAAAATTTTCTATGTGTTAAATTTATTTGAAGTTGTATTTGGAACATGGTTTTTGAGCCAAAGAACACACAACCTGTGTGTTTTCTTCTCTATGATTGCAATCGTTGCTTTGTTCCATTCTATATGTCCATTATTTAGTGTATGTACATGCTTGCGTATGATTGAGGCCATATTTGATTATTAACTCACTTATCTCAAATAAAGCCTACCCTTTTATGTCACCCTTGTTAACCACCTTGAGCTTTTTACTCCCCTCTTGTTTTATAACCATATTACTAGCCTTAAGCAGAAAAACAAAATAAAAATCCCAAGTTGAATTCTTGGTTAGCTTAAGATATATATTGTATATAATTTAAGTGTGGGAAATTTTATGGGAACATGGGATGATAGAAAAAATAGGGAATTGAATTGAATAAGTTATTTGAAAATTTGGGAAGCATGCTCATGTGAAATCAAAATAATTAAATTACCATGTGCATTGATAAGAAAATAAAAAAAATAAAATAAAAAAATAAAAATAAAATAAAAATAAAAATAAAAATAAAATTTTATTAAGTAATTAAATAAGGGGATACAAAAAAATATATTACCCCAAATGCAAAATAAAAAGAATCAATGCACATGGGACAAAACTCAAAAACAAGTTTGATACATGAGCGTGTAATACAAAAGTGGAAAAAAATTGGGCAGCTAGGCAAGATTTCTAGATTATATAGAGTATGTTTATGTTAGGTGATATTTTAGACTAATCAATGGTTCAATTATTAGCTCACTTAGCCTTATATATATACCCTTACCCTTACCTTAGCCCCATTACAACATTGAAAAAGACCTCATGATGTTTATATGTATACATTAAATATTTGTTGATTGGTTAGATGAAGAACAAAGTTTAGAAAGCATGATTAGAGAAGAATAGAGTGATTACCCTATACACTAGAGAGACTAGAGTGA
>NC_029780.3:71744540-71758954 GCF_000817695.3 Arachis duranensis | reverse complement strand
TCTGCTTTCATAAGCTATCTTCTTCTTGCAAGTTATTTGTATTGTATTTTGTGATTTGAATTAGTGAAATCCAGTTCATATTTGTTCTTGAAGGATTTATTTACTTTTTCACCAAGTAGGTAGAATCATTTTAGCATGTAGTTGCATTCACATTCATAGGTTGCATTGCATGAGTCCTGCTTTTCCCTACTCATTTATTTTGTCTCCTTGAGCTTAGCATGAGGACATGCTAATGATTAAGTGTGGGGAGGTTGATAAACCACTATTTTTTGGTTTATATTGTATTTAATTGAGTGGTTTTATCAAGCTTTTCACCCACTTATTCATAGGATTTTCATGACTTTACAATTCCTTCCTAGTTTAGTTCTATGATTGAAAACATGCTTCTTTGGTCTTAATTTAGCTAATCATAATCCTCTCTTATTACCATTCGATGCCTTGATCTGTGTTAAGTGTTTCAGGCTTCATAGAGCAGGAATGGCTTAAAGAATGAAGAGGAAGCGTGCAAAAATGGAAGGAACACAAGGAATTGAGGAGATGACCAGCGAAAAGTCACGCGGTCGCATGGCTCACGCGACCGCGCGAAATGGAAGAAATCAGAGTGACGCATTCGCGTGCCTGACGCGACCGCACGGATTGGAAGCTGCATGAACGACGCGAATGCGTGGAGGACGCGCACGCGTGGTACGAAAAATGCTGAGTGACGCGATCGCGTGGACGACGTGGATGCGTGACGTGCGCAATCTGCAGAATTACAAAAGTCGCTGGCAGAAATTCTGGGCCGCATTTCAACCAGTTTTTGGCCCAGAAACACAGATTAAAGTCAGGGAACATGCAGAGACTCAAGGGAGGACTGGAGATGGATTGATAACACACTTTTTATAATTTTAGATGTAGTTTTTAGAGAGAGGGGTTCTCTCCTCTCTCTTAGGATTTAGGATTAGGATTCCTCTTAAAGGATTTAGGATTTCAACTCTTCATTAGGTTCAATATTCCTTTTACTTTATATTTCTCTCTTATTTTCAGATACTTTAATGCTTGTATTACTTATGTTGCCTATTTGGCTTATAAGCCATTCATGTTAGGATTTTCTTTATGTAATATAAATTGAGGTATTTCAAACTTATATGTTATGGATGCTTTGGCTTTATCCAAATTATTTTCATTCGAGTAGATTTTCTTCCCTTTTGGCCTTGGTTGATTAATTGGTAACTCTTAAGTTGTCAAACTCATTGTTGACTGAAAATTAGAATTCTTCAAGAATTAACTCGAGTTCCAATAACTCTAGCCTTTTCCAAGGAAAGACTAGGACCTGAGGAACCAAACTTATTCCATCCACTTGACTTACCTTCATAGTTAGAGGTTAACTTCTCATCACAATTGATAAGGATAACTGGGATAGGACTTCCAGTTTTCATGCCTTGCCAAGAGTTTTATTAGTTATTAATTTATTAATTCTTGCAATCTATTTCTCTTGCTTAAAACCTTTTTCAAACCCAAACACTGTTTTTCCATAACCAATAATAAATCATACTTTCTTGCAATTCCTTTAGAGACGACCCGAGGTTTGAATACTTCGGTTTATAAATTTATTGGGTTTTGTTACTTGTGACAACCAAAAAGTTTGTACGAAGGGATTTTCTGTTGGTTTAGAATCTATACTTATAACGCGACTATATTTTTACAAAATTCTTTACTAGCAAAAATCCTAACGTCAAAAATGGCGCCGTTGCCGGGGAATTGCAAACGTGTGCCTTATTATTGGTTATTGTAAATATTTTTCAAAAAATTTTTTTTTTCAGATTTTAAAATTTTTATCTTATCTTATCTTATTTTTCAAAATTCAAATCTTTTTTTCCAAAAATTATATCTTTTTCAAAATCTTATCTTATCCTTTTTCAAAAAAAATTATATCTTTTTCAAAATCTTATCTTATCTTTTTTTCAAAAATCATATATTTTTCAAAATATTTTCTTTTTGTTAGTTTTTGTTTTTATTTTCTCTCACTACTATGAACTCTCACCCCTTTGGCTATGAGTCTGATTACAACTATATTGCAGGAAGAGGAAGCTATAACAAGAATATGCATCAAGGTCAAAGCAATCAAAGATGGACGGAGCCAAGAGGATCTGATCAACCCTTTAGGCAACAACACCTTCCAAGTTATCATGGACGAAGACCACTCTGCAATGCATACCAGGATGATAGATATGGTGGACTGATAAACCCCATTTGTAGGGTTTATCTTGTATTGATTTTAGGGGATTTTATAACCTTTTACCCACATTTATTCAATAAAATAGCATGGTTTTGTATATTCTCCTTTAATTGTGCTCAAGAGTGAAAACATGCTTTTTAGATCTTAAAATAGCTAAATATAATTTACCTTGATTCCATTAGATGCCTTGATATGTTTTGTTAAGTGATTTCAGATTTAGGAGGCAAAGATTGGATCAAGGGAATGAAGAAAAAGCATGTAAAGTTGGAGAACTCATGAAGAAATGATGGAACCAAAAAGCTATCAAGCCTGACCTCTTCGCACTTAAACGACCATAACTTGAGCTACAGAGGTCCAAATGTTGTGGTTCTAGTTGGGTTGGAAAGCTAACATCCGGGGCTTCGAAACGATATAAGATTTGTCATAGTTGCATCGCACATAGGGGCGCGCACACGCACGGTATGCGGACACACCGATGGTGGCACATGACCCACTTAATGCAACACGTGGCCAGCGATTTTAGAAGTCTTGTGGGCCCAATCCAACTCATTTCTGATGCTATTTAAGCCAAGGATTAAAGGGGGAATGAACATACTTTCATACTTTAGAAGTTAGTTACCATTAGTCATAGTTTAGTTTAGAAGTAGTTTCTAGAGAGAGAAGCTCTCACTTCTCTCTAGAATTAGGATTAGGATTAGGTTTAGTTCTTAGATCTAGGTTTTAATCTTTGCTTTCTTCTACTTCTACCTTTCAATTCCTTGTTGCTACATTCATTCTCCTTCCATTCTTTTGTTGTAATTTCCTTTATGTTGTTCTTGTGTTTTGTTGTAGATCTACTTTTGTTTCTTCTACTCTCTTTCAATTCAATCAAGGTAATTCATAATAAATGTGTTTCTTTTGATTGTTATTGTTAATTCATTTCAATAGTTGTTGTTAGATTCTATTCTTGTTATCAATTTACTATGCTTTCCTTTTATGCCTTCCAAGTGTTTGATGAAATGCTTGGTTGGATTCTAGAGTAGAGTTTTATGTTCTTGGCTAACTTAGGAACTCTTGAGTTACTAATGTCCAAGTAATTGATGATTGGGATCCATTGACTCTAGTTCTCACTAATTGAATTAGTGGAGAGTTAGGACTTATGGACTAGGATTAATATAGCTCATTTGACTTTCCTTTACTACTAGTTAGAGGATGATTTAATGAGATTAATCCTTGCCAATTCTCATATTGTGGTTAGTGATTAGGATAGAGATCCTTGACCACCAACCCTTGCCAAGACCTTTTTAGGCCTTAGTTTACTTTCTTGTCATTTATCTTTCATGCTTCTTATCAAAACCCCAAAATAACTCACAACCAATAACAAGACACTTTATTGTAATTCCTAGGGAGAACGACCCGAGGTTTGAATACTTCGGTTTATAAATTTTAGGGGTTTGTTTTAGTGACAAACAACTTTTTGTATGAAAGGATTAGTGATTGGTTTAGAAACTATACTTGCAACGAGAATTCATTTGTAAATTCTAAACCGTCAAAAATTCATTCATCAACCCCCTTGTAGTTACCAACAAGCCCCATCATATGCTGATGAACCACCTCCTCAACATAGCTTTGAACCACCATACTCACAAGCCCCTTTCTGCCATTCACCTCTATATGATAACCCGTATCCACCATACCAACCACCTTATGAGCCATATGAACCATATATAGAACCACCCCAATTCCAACCCAATTACTCCCAAGAACCACCACCTCAATATTCACCATGTCCATATCCATCAAGTCAAGAATCACAGGTTCGCTTCGAAGAATCAATAGACAAATTTAATGCAACCCTTCATCAACTGGAGTAAGCAATAAATCGATTATCTTCCAGACGTTCAGACACTCAACAGACTCCCATGGCTTCATGTGGAGAATCTAATGAAGAACACAGCACGAAGAAGACATTAGAAACTCCAGTGGACAGCATAGAGCATAACTTCGTACTAGAACAAGTAGAGAACACTGTCATTGTAGAAGAAGAAGAGTTGGTTGAAGACTTAGGAGATGCTGAACCTCCATTGGAAAGTCCGTTCATAAAGCCTCCTTCCAAGATGTTTGAAATTGATGTTGAAGAGGGTGTACAACCTCCAAGGCATGTCATGGTTGAAGATTTGGAAGAGGTTGATCAAGAGATGGAGTTTAATGAAGAAGAAGCACAACCTCCCATGCACTTGGTAAACAATGAAGAAAAGGTTGAATTGGAAGAAAGCCACCAAGAGGAAGAGGTTGAAATTAAAGAAGCTTACAAAGAGGTGGAAGTTGTCAGAGAAGAGCACAAGGGAGTGGAGCTTGCAAATTCATTAGAAATATCTCTCCTAAGACCATTACCGTCCAACACAACATTCAAGTGGGTAAAATTCCTATCCTTATCCTTTACTTTCCCACTTGAATATGGGCTACTAGAGATGGATGGTCAGCTTAGAGCTTTTTTTGGCATTAAGAGTAAGAGGAAGATGGTCAGTGGTAAGAATTATCCTGCAAAGTTCATTATGGTTGGAAGCTTTAAGTTTAAACGCAGGGGTTGGTATAGAGCTCAATTGAATGGCTCTAAGATGTTGTTTGGCCGCTTCAGTGAGAATTCAGATTGCTTGCCACCCGGATGGAATCATGATGATCAACAAGAAGACGGGTGCACAAGTAAGGTTTGGGATCCCGAAGGATATTGGACGTACAAACATTGGTGGGGATTCTTGGATCAATACAAGCACAAGCCGCCATAACAGGGAGCTCACCAAATGTTCAACTTATGGACTTTAACTAAAAGTGTTGGGTAGGAGACAACCCACCATGATATGATCGTTCCTTTTTCAATTTAGTTTTGTTTGTTTTTGAGTTTTATTTTCTCTTATTGAACCTGGAATTGTTCATAACATTTGCATATGCATCTGTATACTACATTTTGCATCTTGCATATTAAAAAAAAAACGCACGCGACGCGTCCGAGTCACAATTGCGTGGGGAAGAAATAAGATTGAACAGAGAGTCACGCAAAAGCGCGGCTGGAGGCGTGCCTTTGGCATAACTTGATCCATGCGACCACGTCGCTGACGTGTCCGCGCCATTAACGAAATAACCTCCCCACGCGTCCGCGTCACCCACGCGAATGCGTGCCTCAAAATCGATGTAAAAAGGGTGTATGGCCGAAAGTTGAGCTAGAATTGGAATGGACTCGTGCTAGAAGCACAAGCCTTGCCACGCGTACGCGTGCCCCACGCATCCGCACCATTTTCAAATTCAGGCCATCCACGCGATCGCATCAACCACGCGATCGCGTCACCCAAGGGTTTGGCAATATGCATTTCAAACAGAGAGTTGCACGACCGCGAGGCTGCCCTCGCGCTAAGGGCACAAATCGATCCACGCGACCGCGTGGATGACGCGTCCGCGTCATTTCATAGAAGCGCTATCCGTGCGAACGCGTCACTCACACGTCCGCGTCACAAGCGCCGCACAACTTATCCAGATCAGCCAAATATCTTATCTTTTCTTCCCAAAATCTAAATCTTTTCTTTCCCTTCTTATTTCTTTCTTCCGTCCTTTTTTTTCTTTCTTTTTTCTTTTAATTGGTGTTAGAAATTTATTTGGGTCATTATTTTTCTTGTGGATTTTTAAGAAATTGTTTGACAATTATATATCATTTTTTTAAGGGTGCTTGCATGTTCAATTTAATACTTTCCATACCTTATTTAATATGCATGCTTTGTGTTTGTGAAAAAGCTCGTATGGCATTGTGCATTCTTAATTATTCTATCCTTCTACTCTAATGCCTGCTTTTCACAAAACCCTTTCCAATATTTTATTAATTGAATATAATTGTCAATACAAACGTTATTGTTAGTTTCTCACGACTAATAATACATTATGGCTTTTAATGCTTGATTTATGCTACTCATGCCTTTGCCAGCATGCCAATAAACATCTTGCATCTAACTGCCTCAATTTATCATGCCCTGTTTCCATTGTTGTCCTGATTTCATGGAGTTGTGCCCATGTGTTAACGACATTCTTCTTTACCTTGGCATGATTATCTCTCGTACTGCCCTCCTCTCTGCTCTATCCCTTTGACTTTATGTCCCTTTCTCTTCTCCCTTTTCAGGATGGCCACCAAGAAGGGTAAAGAGAAAGACTCTACAACGAGCACCGGCTGAGGAACCACAACCCCCGCCCACCTGCACATCTTTGCATGCACCAAGAATGGTGCAATATTTAAGTGTGGGGAGGTTGATACCGATCTCCACGGGTTAGTTAGTCCCTTCTCAACACCAATTTTTGTTTTTCATTGTTGCTTTTGCATGTTTGATTGCATGTTTGTTTGATTTTGTGCATATTTTACCACTTGGTTAAACTAATATTTTCTTTTTCAAGAAACGTTTTATAGTATTTTACTAATTTAAATTAAAAACTTTTTGAAAAAAACATATATGAAGAAATATTATTTTGGAACATAGTTTAGAGTTCGAACACACAAAACCAGTGAGATTTTGAGCCTATTTGATTGGTTGCATTTTATCAACCAATATATTTTATTTTTGTGTGTTATTCTCTCTAAAATTGTAATCTTTGTCTTGCTTAATTCTATATTTCCACTGTTTGATGTATGCATGCACTTATATGATTGAGGCCTTGTTTCACTAAGCTTACATACCCATATGGCCTTACCCTTCTATTATCCTTTGCAAACCAATTTGAGCCTATTTTACCCATTTGTTCTTTACTTTAGCTCATTACTAACTCAAAGCGAAAAACAATAATGTCCTTAATTTGAATCCTTGATTAGCATAGACTAGTAAACGTGCTTATGATTTAAGTGTGGGGAAGTTGGATTTGAAAATATTTGGTTTGAGTAATTGGGTGTTGTATATTTCAGTGAAAATGTGCAAAATAATAGTTGAGCACATATTATTGCATTCAATACTTTAATCATATGCATTGAGAAAAATAAAAGAAAAATAATAAAAAAAAGAAGAGAAAAATAAAAAGAAAAAAAAAGTGAAAAAGAAAAGAAAAAAAAGCAAATAATAAAAGGGGATAAAATGCCCCAAAGTAAGTGTTGGTATCAATGCATATATACTGAACTCAAATTTAGTATGCATGAATATGTAGAAAACACAGTTAATGGGAAGTTAGATATTGTATTGTGATTATATGGATTGTCTTAAGTTAGGTGGGAAAAGTTTATGTTAATTAAGGATTCAGATTTTAGTCCACTTGGCCAAATACAATCCTACCTTGACCCTAACCCCATTACAACCCTTAAAAGACATCTTGATTTATGTATTAGTGCATTAAATTTTTGTGGATTGCTAGATGAAGAGCAAGCTATAGAAAGCAAGATTAGTAGAGAATTGAGAGAATTGACCCTAGACACTTGAGAGCTAGAGTGATATACACTACCAATAAGGGTTCAGTGCTTAATTCTATGTTCCCTGCCTTCATGAGCTATCTTCTTCTTGCAAGTTATTTGTATTGTATTTTGTGATTTGAATTAGTGAAATCCAATTCATATTTGTTCTCGAAAGATTTATTTACTTTTCCACCAAGTAGGTAGAATCATCTTTGCATGTAGTTGCATTCATATAGATAGGTTGTATTTCATACATTCTATCATTCCTCTTCACTCCTTTATAGCTTCTCATGAGCTTAGCATGAGGACATGCTAATGTTTAAGTGTGGGGAGGTTGATAAACCACTATTTTATGATTTATCTTGTGCTTAATTGAGTGTATTTTATCAATCTTTCATACACTTATTCATACTAAATGCATGGGTTTACATTCTCCTTCCTGATTTTGTGCTATGATTGAAAACATGCTTCTTTGGCCTTATATTTGCTAATATTAATCCTCTCTTATTACCATTAGATGCCATGATATGTGTGTTAAGTGATTTCAGGGATTACAGGGCACGAATGGCTCAGAGGATGGAAAGGAAGCATGCAAAAGTGGAAGGAATACAAGAAGTTGAAGAAATTGCAAAGCTGTCAGCCTGACCTCTTGCACTAAAACGAACATAACTTGAGCTACAGAGGTCCAAATGATGCGGTTATAGTTGCGTTGGAAAGCTAACATTCGGGGCTTCGCAACGATATATAATTTGCCATAGCTGCCTCGAAGTTAGGCGACGCGAACGCGTGAATGACGCGCCCGCATCGCATCTGCGAATCTCAACCCACGCAAACGCGTGGACGACGCTTCCGCGTCACTTTCCCGCGACTTGTACGTACCAGATTTCGAAATTAGCAATTTCTGGGTTGTTTCTGACCCAGTTTTCGGCCCAAAAAGCACAGATTAGAGGCTATAAAGTGGGAGAATGCATCCATTCATAAGCATACATTCATAATCCACACTTTTCATAATTTTAGATGTAGTTTTTAGAGAGAGAGAGGCTCTCTCCTCTCTCTTAGGATTTAGGATTAGGATTTTTAGAACTTAGGAATATTTTCATCTTTTTCAAATCTCAGGTTCAATGTTCCTTTCTTATTTATTTTTTCTTTTACTCTCAAATAATTTAATGCTTGTATTACTTATGTTGCCTATTTGGCTTATGAGCCATTCATGTTAGGATTTTCTTTATTTAATATAATTTGAGGTATTTCAGTCTCATGATTATTTCTCCCTACTTTAATTTAGATTATTTACTATTGGCTTTAATTGATTAATTGGAGACTCTTGAGTTATCAAACTCATCGTGATTGATAATTGATATTTTTGCTAATTAAATTGAATTCCAATAACTTTAGTCCTTTCTTAGGAATTGACTAAGACCTGAGGATCAAACTAATTAGTCCACTTGACTTTCTTCTGCTTTAGTAAAGGTTAACTAAGTGGGATTAAAACTCAATTCTCATCACCATCGATAAGGATAACTAGGATAGGACTTCTAATTTCTCATATCTTGCCAAGAGTTTATTTTACAGTTATTTATTTATTTTACTTGTCATTTAACATACTTCTTTCTTACTTTCAAAACCCCTAATTTACAAGACTCATAACCAATAATAAGAACATACCTCCCTGCAATTCCTTGAGAAGACGACCCGAGGTTTGAATACTTTGGTTATCAATTTATTTAGGGGTTCGTTACTTGTGACAACCAAAACGTTTGTAAGAAAGGACTTTTGTTGGTTTAGAAGCTATACTTACAACGGTAATTTATTCTGAACTCTAGACCATGCAAAAGTCCTCTCTTCAAGGAAGCATGCATAAATAGAAGTAGCATGGAAATTGGAGCTTTGGAGCTTAAGCAACGATGCGAACACGTGCCTTACGCGTACGCGTGGATGCGCGCTACTGGGATCGGCATGAAGAAGGCAAAGCTAGAAGCTGGCGCATTTGCATAGCTGAGCCAGAACCTCATGGATGTGCACACGTGCTTTACACATGTGCGTGGATCGTGAAACTCCAGGGACGCGCACACGTGCTATACGCATACCCGTCGATGTCCGCACGTGACTTCTTTAGTGAAATCGTGCCTGGCGAATTTCAGAAGTGCCCCTGGCCCAATTTAGAGCAGAGTTTTGGCGAGAAAGGCTAAAAAGGAGCAAGGATTGAAGGGGAAGGGAACTTTGATCATTAGGATTCATTCATACACTTTAGTCGAGTTTTAAAGGTAGTTTCTAGAGAGAGAAGTTCTCTCTTTTCTCTAAGATTAAGATTAGGTTTAGATTATAATTTCTTAGATCTAGGTTTTTATTCTTGCTTTCATCTACTTCTACCTTTCAATTCTTTGTTGCTACATCTTGTTCTTTTATATTTTGTTGTTGATCTACTCTTGTTCCTTTCATTTTCTTTTAATGCAATTTGAGGTAATTCATGTTAATTGTGATTTCTTTGATTGTTATTGTTGATTCTTTGCAATTAGTTGTTGTTAGATTTTATTCTTGTTGTCAATTTACTATGATTTCCTTTTATGCCTTCCAAGTGTTTGATAAAATGCTTGGATAGATGTTAGAGTAGAACTTTGTGTGCTTGGCTTGGGATGGTAACTTAGGAATTCTTGAGTTGTTAATGTCCAAGTGATTGATAGTTGGTAGCCATTGACTCTAGCCTTCATTAATTCAATTAGTGAGTAGCTAGGACTTATGGACTTGGATTTATATAGCTCATTTGACTTTCCTTTACTTGTTAGAGGATGACTTAATGGGATTAGTCCTTGCAATTATCATGTTCTGGTTAGCGATAAGGATAGAGATCCTTGACCACCAAACATTGTCAAGACCTTTTTATCATTTGATTTTCATTACAATTTACTTTTCTTGATCCTCATCCAAAACCCCAAAATATAAATGTCCATAACCAATGACAAGAACACTACCCTACAATTCCTTTGAGAGACGACCCAAGGTTTGAATACTTCGATTTATTTTTATAGGGGTTTGTTACTTGTGACAACCAAATGTTTGTATGAAAGGATTCTTTGTTGGTTTAGAAGCCACACTTTCAATGAGATTTCATTTGTGAAATTCTATACCACACAAAAATCTACTCATCAAAATGGCGCCGTTACCGGGGAGTTGCACATGAGTGCCATGTTGTTGGTTAGTGTAAATATGTGCATATATACATACTTGCATTTTGCTTGATTGTGTGTGTTAGTTAGGAGTAGTCTTTGTTTAGTTCATTTTATTGTCATGAGCTCTATATCTCTTTCCTTGAATCACGTGTTCTTTACCCGATCTGAGCTTAGCTACATTTGATCCTGAGATAGAAAGAACTTTGCTTCACATTAGACAAGCTCGAAGACGGTTGGCCTTTGGAGGTTGTGAAAAGGTTTTTACCAATTCACCTACCATATTCGAAGCTGATTCTGAATCGTCATTCGAAGAAGGAACTATTTACTCTTCCATTGATACTACTAATAACTCTTCTCTTGATCTAGGTACGGACACTATGGCCGCTCCAAGGCGAGTCACTCTCAAGGAAGCCAGGTTCTCCTGATTTTGTTCTTTAACCTACTCAAGTTCGGCATACGGACTTGAATGCTAATTTTGAGCTCAAAACTGCTTTGATCAATCTTTTTCCCAAGTACCAAGGACTTCCTGCTCAAGATCCTATTAGACACCTTAGTGACATCCAAGGTGTATGTTCTACTACTAGGCGGGAAGGCTCTAGTGAAGTTGCGGTTTGGTTGTATGCCTTCTCTTTCTCTTTTGAAGGGAGAGCTAAGGAGTGGTTCTACTCTTTGCCCACTGAGATTGTTAGTGATTGGGACTTGCTTAGAAGGGAATTCTTAGACAAATTCTTTCCTGCGGCGGTGACCGATAAGTTGCGAAAAGAAATTTCATGCATTGTCCAAGGTGAATTGGAAACTCTATACGAGTATTGGGAGCAGTTCCGAAAGATTTTTGACTCTTGCCCCAACCATATGATTAACACTCTAGTGTTGATTAGCTATTTTTTCCAAGGAATGAAACCACAAGACAAGATCCTCCTAGTTGCTTCTAGCAATGGTTCCTTGATAAAATATAGAACGGTGGAAGAGGCATGGCAATTGGTCACCAATTTGGCCGAGTGCACCTTGCATGCTAGACAAAGGAGCAATCACCCTAGAGTCGTGAATAAAGTTTCTTCTAGTGGTGAGACCGCCGCCCTTACCAAAACCTTGGGCGAGATGACAAGCATTCTAAAGCAACTCCAAATAAATCAACAACCTCTATTTCATCAACAACAACCTCCACCACCTCCTCATCAACAAAGTCAATAATTAGTCCCCTAAACAGTATGCGGTATTTTCTCTTGCTACTCCCACTACACGGATGAATGTCCAAGTCTCCAAGAAGACAACACCTTGGCGGCTACCCACAATTTCTATGACCGTCCGAATCAAGGACACAATCCACAAGGCGGCAATTTCAACTAAGGTAACTAATACAATCAAGGGGGTAACAACTATAATCAAGGTTGGAGAGATAATTCCAACCAAGGATGGCAGGACAATTATCAACAAGGAGGTAGGGACAATGGAGAAAATCAACGATGGAACAACAACAATTCACAAAACCGCTACTTGCAAAATCCTCTATATCAACAACCAAACCAAGGAAGAAACTACCAAACCTACCAACCGCCTCATCAAAGGCAACCACCTCAACCCAACCAATCACAAGCCCCTCAAATCACCTATCCTTCCCCTTCCTCCAATCAAGATGAAACACTCCATTTCATTCTCCAATGACAAAAAGAACTTCAAACCACACTTGCCTCTAGTCTTACCAGACTTAATTCTACTCTCCAAGCTCTCATAGCTCACATGGAACTACTTTCTACCTCCATCCCTCAACATTCAAGTTCTGGTGCCATACCTCTCAACCTCTACCCAACCCCAAGGGTGGCATCAATGCCATTAGATTGAGGTCTGGAACTCAATTTCAAGAGAGGAGTCCAAAGGCATCTAGCCCAATAATAGTCACTTAAGATGAGAATGTAGTTGAAATAGAAGAAATTGAAGAGGAGGATGAAGCACAAGAGGTAGTCGAAGATGAAGTCCCTCAACCAAGGAGTGAAGTCTCTAAAGACGAGAATGTCTTGGAGGAAGTTGCTCAACAAATTTTGTTTCCTACATTGGCAAGGAAAGCCAAGAAGCGTGTAGAGCTTGACTCCAAAATAGTGGAGATGTTCAAGAAAGTTGAGGTAACTATCCATCTCTTTGATGCTATCCATCAAGTACCTAAATATGCAGAGTTTCTTAAGGATTTGTGTATGAACAAAGATAGAATCCATGAGTTGGAAACAATTCCATTGGGGAGTTCTATTTTACCTTTAATGGGAGTAATATCGAAAAAGTATGGTGATCCGGGACCTTGTACCATGGATGGAGTTCAATTCATTGATTGTATGTGTGATCTTGGTGCATGCGTTAGTATTATGCCTCTTTCTATTTATCATATATTGAAGCTCCCACCATTGAAGCAGTCAGCGGCTAGGTTTGTCTTGGTGGATAAGAGCATAATAACTATGACGGGTATTGCGGAAGATGTGTTGGTAAACATAAAGGGTTTGGTATTTCTGATTGATTTTCATATCCTTTAGATGCCACCTAGTGAATCCAAAAGGACATCGTCTATCTTACTTGGGAGCCCATTTTTGAGGACCTCTAGGTTCAAATTGGATGTCTATTCAAGAACTTATTCTTTTGAGATCGATGGAAGAGTTGTAAGCTTTAGCCTTGATGAAGACATGACGCACCCACCGGAGGATCATTCCATATTCCGGTGTGACTTAGTTGACAATGTTGTAGCCGAAGTACATTATGCAAATCTAGATGAGAAGAGTATGATTGAAGGATCAAGTGTGGGGAGCCCCCATGAATGTGAAGAGAACACCATACCCTTTCCGGATCCACCGGAAGTTCAAATGGCAAGTCAAGAACAACATGTAGAGTTAAAACCACTACCGCCCCACCTAAAATATGCCTATCTTGATGAAGCTCACAAGTTCCCAATAATTGTTGCAAAGGAACTCACTCCTCAACAAGAGGAGAAGTTGCTTCAAGTGTTGAGGAGAAACAAAAGAGCTATAGGATAGAGCTTGGTGGACCAATTGGGCATAAGCCCCCAAGTGTGTTAGCACCGAATTTTCCTAGAAGAAGGTGTGATAAGCGGATAATTTGTACGCTTTTTGGCATTGCTTTTAGTATGTTTTTAGTATGATCTAGTTAGTTTTTAGTATATTTTTATTAGTTTTTAGTTAAAATTCACTTTTATGGACTTTACTATGAGTTTGTGTGTTTTTCTGTGATTTGAGGTATTTTCTGGCTGAAATTGAGGGACCTGAGCAAAAATCTGATTCAGAGACTAAAAAGGACTGCAGATGCTGTTGGATTCTGACCTCCCTGCACACGAAGTGGATTTTCTGGAGCTACAGAAGCCCAGTTGGCGCGCTCTCAATGGCGTTGGAAAGTAGACATCCTGGGCTTTCCAGCAATATATGATAGTCCATACTTTGCCCAAGATTTGATGGCCCAAACCGGCGTTCAAAGTCACCCTCAGCAATCCCAGCGTTAAACGCTGGAACTGGCACCAAAATGGCAGTTAAACGCCCAAACTGGCACCAAAGCTGGCGTTTAACTCCAGGAAGAGTCTCTACACGAAAATGCTTCATTGCTCAGCCCAAGCACACACCAAGTGGGCCCGGAAGTGGATTTTTATGTCTTT
>NC_029780.3:71742635-71743765 GCF_000817695.3 Arachis duranensis | reverse complement strand
TGTGTTTATGCCATGGTATTGAACACCAAGTTTTTGGATTCATTACTGGGGATTATTTGATTTGTGTGTTGTAGTGATCACAATTTCGTCCACCAAGTTTTTGGCGCCGTTGCCGGGGATTGTTCGAGTATGGACAACTGACGGTTCATCTTGTTGCTTAGATTAGGTATTTTTTTCTTTAGAGTTCTTAAGAATGAATTCTAGTGTTTCATGATGATCTGTTGAAATCTGGCTGGCTGTGAAGCCATGTCTAATTTCTATTGGACCGAGGTTTCAACTTATCATCACAAGAGCTTGTTGATTTCTATCAATCTTGCTGTTGGAGCAGTGATCTGCTAAGGCTTGGCTGGCCATTGGCCATGTCTAGTGTTTTGGACCGAAGCTTTCTTTGAAAGCTTGGCTGGCTGTGAAGCCATGTCTAATTCCTGGACCGGAGTCTTAGACTAGCATTGCAAGGATTCCTGGAATTCTCATTAAGAATTTTGATACCTTTATTTTCTTTTTCTCACTTAATTTTTGAAAAAGCACAAAAAAATTTTACAAAATCATAAAAACCAAAAATATTTTTCCTGTTGAGACTCTATTCTCATTTTAAGTTTGGTGTCAATTGCATCTTTCTGTTTTTCTTGCATTCATTCATGTGTCTTAGTGATCTTCAAGATGTTCTTGATGATTTCATTACTCTGATCTTTAATTCCTCTTGACTTGAGTGTTTATGTGTCTCATATGCATTCTCAGTAGTGTCAGTAGTATACAAACTGCTAAGTTTGGTGTCTTGCATGCATTATTATTTGATTTTAGTTGCATTTTGATTATTAAAAATCCAAAAATATTTTTAATTTGTGTCTTTTCAAAGTCAATAATACAGAGAATTGAAGATTCAGAACATACAGCAGAGGAATTATACAGAAAAAGCTGGGCGTTCAAAACGCCCAGTGAAGAAGGACAGACTGGCGTTTAAACGCCAGCCAGGGTGCCTGGTTGGGTGTTTAACGCCCAAAAGGGTAGAGTTTTGGGCGTTAAACGCCAGAATGTGCACCATTCTGGGTGTTTAACGCCAGGATGGCACAAGAGGGAAGATTTCGTTTTCAATGCAAATTTTTTTCAAGTTTTCAAAATCTTTTCAAAAT
>NC_029780.3:71738953-71740763 GCF_000817695.3 Arachis duranensis | reverse complement strand
AGAGGCAGTCAACGCCACTGAGGAAGACCTCAATGGACGTCCACTGGCCTCCAATAAGTTCTCCAATGAGGAACTATGGGAATCTGAGGCTTAAAATGAGACCATAGAGATTCCATTGGACTTACTTCTGTCATTCATGAGCTCTGATGAGTATTCTTCCTCTGAAGAAGATGAATATGTCACTGAAGAGCAAGTTGCTAAATACCTTGGAGCAATCATGAGGCTAAATGACAAGTTATTTGGAAATGAGACTTGGGAGGATGAACCCCCTTTGCTCACCAAAGAACTGGATGACTTGTCTAGGCAGAAATTACCTCAAAAGAGACAGGATCCTGAGAAGTTTTCAATACCTTGTACCATAGGCACCATGACCTTCAAGAAGGCATTGTGTGACTTAGGGTCAAGTGTAAACCTCATGCCTCTCTCTGTAATGGAGAAGTTAGGGATCTTTGAGGTGTTAGCTGCAAAAATCTCACTAGAGATGGCAGACAATTCAAGAAAACAAGCCTATGGACTTGTAGAGGATGTTCTGGTAAAAGTTGAAGACCATTACATCCCTACTAATTTCATAGTCCTAGAGACTGGGAAATGCATGGATGAAACCATCATCCTTGGCAGACCTTTCCTAGCCACAGCAAAATGAATCCATCATCCTTGGCAGACCCTTCCTAGCCACAGCAAAGGCTGTGATTGATGTTGATAGAGGAGAATTGATCATTCTAGTGAATGAAGAATCCTTTGTATTTAAGGCTCAAGGATATCCATCTGTCATCATGGAGGGAGCATGAAGAGCTCCTCTCAAAACAGAGCCAAACAGAGCCCCCACAGTCAAACTCTAAGTTTGGTGTTGGGAGGCCACAACCAAACTCTAAGTTTGGTGTTGAACCCCCACATTCAAACTCTAAGTTTGGTGTTGGGAGGTTCCAACATTGCTCTGAGAATCTGTGAGGCTCCATGAGAGCCCTCTGTCAAGCTACTGACATTAAAGAAGCGCTTGTTGGGAGGCAACCCAATGTTATATTTTATCTATTCTCTTTTGTTATTTTATGTTTTCTGTAGGTTGATGATCATGAGAAGTCAAAAAATCAATGAAAAAGCAAAAACAGAATGAAAAACAGAAAGAAAAATAGCACACCCTGGAGGAGAGTGTGCTGGCGTTTAAACGCCAGTAAGGCTAGCTGTTGGGCGTTTAACGCCCAGTCTGGCGCCATTCTGGGTGTTTAACGCCAGAAAGGGGCACCAAACTGGCGTTAAACGCCAGAAAAGGGCAAGCTCTTGGCGTTAAACGCCAGAAATGGGCACCAGCCCGGCGTTTAACGCCAGAATTGGCTAAAAACGCATTTTTGCTTGCCACTTGGTGCAGGGATGACTTTTCCTTGACACCTCAGGATCTGTGGACCCCACAGGATCCCCGCCTACCCCACCACTCTCTCTCTTCTTCACCCATTCACCAATCACCTCAACACCTCTTCCCCAAAAACCCTTCACCTATCAAATCCCATCTTTCTCTTCACCACTCACATCCATCCTTCTTAAAACCCCACCTACCTCACCCTTCAAATTCAAAACACTTTCCCACCCAAATTCACCCTCCCATAACCGAACCATTGTCCTCCCCCCACCCCTATATAAACCCCTCTTCACTCCATCATCTTCCCAGAACCTAAACACCACTTCTCCCCCTTTTTGGCCGAACACAAAGCCATTCCCTTCTTCCTGATTTCTTCTTCTACTATCTTCTTTCTTCTTTTGCTCGAGGACGAGCAAACCTTTTAAGTTTGGTGTGGTAAAAGCATTGTTTTTTGTTTTT
>NC_029780.3:71737712-71738577 GCF_000817695.3 Arachis duranensis | reverse complement strand
TGTTATTCAGTTGGAGTTGACATAGAGGAAGACATTCCCATTGATGAGGACAAGCCCATCACTAAGAAGAGGATGGAGCAAACAAGAGACCCCTCTCATCATCAAATTCCTGAGATGCCTCAAGGGATGCACTTTCCTCCACAAAATTATTGGGAGCAACTGAACACCTCCCTAGGAGAATTGAGTTCCAACATGGGACAACTAAGGGTGGAGCACCAAGAACATTCCATCCTCCTCCATGAAATTAGAGAAGATCAAAGAATCATGAGAGAGGAGCAACAAAGACAAGGAAGAGACATTGAGGAGCTCAAGCACTCCATAGGATCTTCAAGAAGAAGAACAAGCCGCCATCACTAAGGTGGACCCGTTCTTTAATTTCCTTGTTCTTTATTTTTCTGTTTTTCGAATTTTAGTGCTTATGTTTATCTATGTTTGTGTCTTGTGATCATTAGTGTCTTAGTGTCTATGCCTTAAAGTTATGAATGTCCTATGAATCCATCACCTTTCTTGAATGAAAAATGTTCTTAATTGAAAAAGAAAAGAATTGCATGAATTTTGAATTTTATAACAGTTTAATTATTTTGATGTGGTGGCAATACTTTTGTTTTCTGAATGTACGCTTAAACAGTGCATATGTCTTTTGAATTTTTGGTTCATGAATATTGGCTCTTGAAAGAATGAGAAAAAAGGAGACATGTTACTGAGGATCTGAAAAATCATTAAAATGATTCTTGAAGCAAGAAAAAGCAGTGAATACAAAAAAAAATTTCAAAAAAAAAGAAACAAAAAGAAAAAGAAAAAGAAAGAAAAAGAAAGAAATAAAGTTGTGATCCAAGGCAAAAAGAGTGTGCTTAAGAACCCTGGA
>NC_029780.3:71714179-71736425 GCF_000817695.3 Arachis duranensis | reverse complement strand
TAAGCTTGCCATGGAAAGGAGTAAGAAGGATTGGATGAAGACAGTAGGAAAGCAGAGAGACGGAAGGGACACAGCATCTTCATGCGCTTATCTGAAATTCCCACCAATGAATTACATAAGTATCTCTATCTTCATCTTTATGTTTTATTCGTATATCACCCATATCCATTTGAGTTTGCCTGACTAAGATTTACAAGGTGACCATAGCTTGCTTCATACCAACAATCTCTGTGGGATCGACCCTTACTCGCGTAAGGTTTATTACTTGGACGACCCAGTACACTTGCTGGTTAGTTGTGCGAAGTTGTAGTGATCACAATTTCGTCCACCAAAGGAGCTAGACCCATTCGGCAACCTCAAAGGCGATTGAATCCTACCATTCTAGAGGTTGTTAAGAAGGACGTAACCCGGTTATTAGAAGCGGACATCATCTACCCCATTTCGGATAGTGAATGGGTAAGTCTCGTCCAAGTCATCCCAAAGAAGTCCGAGGTTACTACAATCAAGAATGAAAGCGGGGAGCTTATAGCTACGAGGGTGCAAAACTCATGGAGGGTGTGTATTGACTACCGGCATTTGAACACAGCCACTAGGAAGGATCACTTTCCGCTACCGTTTATCGATCAAATGCTTGATCGATTATCTGGTAAATCTCATTATTATTTTTTAGATGGCTATTTGGGGTATTTTCAAATCCACATTGCCTTAGAGGATCAAGAAAAAACTACCTTTACATGCCCCTTTGGAACTTATGCCTACAAGCGTATGCCATTTGGCTTATGCAACGCACCGGCAACTTTCTAAAGGTGTATGATGAGTATATTTGCGGATCTTCTAGAGCATTGCATGGAGGTGTTCATGGATGATTTTAGTGTCTATCAGGACTCTTTTGATCTTTGCTTGGACAACCTTGCAAAAGTGTTGGAAAGGTGTACTAAATCAAATCTTGTCTTAAATTTTGAGAAGTGTCATTTTATGGTTAGACAAGGTATTGTTTTAGGACACATTGTCTCTAACGATGGTATTTCTGTGGATCCGGCAAAGATTAATGTTATATCTAGTTTGCCTTACCCCTCCTCCGAGAGGAAAGTCCGTGCATTCCTTGGTCATGTAGGTTCTTACCGGCGTTTCATTAAAGACTTTAGTAAGGTGGCATTACCTCTATCTCGATTGTTGCAAAAAGATGTTGAATTTGATCTAAGTGAAGAGTGCATGGAGGCTTATGACAAGCTCAAAGTTTTATTGACCCAAGTTCCCATAGTAAGAGGGCCCGACTGGAGTCGGCCATTCGAAATAATGTGTGATACTTCAAATTATGCGGTGGGAGCCGCGCTAGCACAACGCGAAGGTAAGAATCATTGTGTCATTGCCTATGCATTAAAAAACTTTGGATGGAGCCAAATCCAATTACACTACCATCGAGAAAGAGTTGTTGGCTATTGTCTTCGCTTTGGATAAATTCCGAGCTTATCTACTTGGTTCCAAGGTGGTAGTGTGCTCGGATCATGCGGCGTTAAAATATTTGTTGGCTAAGAAAGAATCCAAACCAAGTTTCTTTAGATGGGTTTTGTTATTGCAAGAATTTGACTTAGAAATCAAAGATAGGAATGGTTCGTAAAATCTAGTGGCGGATCACTTGAGTCGCCTTGAGCACACCAAAGGCGATTCCACTCCTATTAATGATTTTTTCCCTTTGATAGCTTTCAAGCAATCTCTTAAGTAATCCCTTGGTATACACCGATTGCCAATTACTTTGTGTCTCGAGCCTTTCCTCCTAATCTCTCCAAGCATCAAAAGGATAAGCTAAAAAGCGAATCCAAATACTATGTATGGGATGACCCATACCTTTGGAGATGTGGTGCGGATCAAGTAATTCGGGGGTGCATCCCACAAACCGAATTCCAATAAATCTTGGAAGCTTGCCACTCCTCTGAGGGAGGTGGCCATTATGGACCTCAAAGGACGGCAAGAAAAATCTTATATTGTGGATTTTGGTGGCCAACTCTTTTCAAAGACTCTTCTCTCTTTTGTAAATCTTGCTCTCAATGCCTTAGATTTGGTAATATCTCCAAGAAGGATGAGATACCCCAACAAACAATGTTGTTTTGTTATATTTTTTATGTGTGGGGTATTGACTTCCTAGGGCCATTTCCAAATTCTAATGGTTTTCTCTACATTCTACTAGCCGTTGATTATGTGTCCAAATGAGTGAAAGCAATACCCACCCGGACGGACGATGCTAATGTGGCCCTTTCTTTTGTGAGGAATAACATAAAAGAATGGAAGGACTCATGAAGAAATATGGCATCATGCATAAAGTAGCCACGGCCTACCATCCCCAAACAGACGGCCAAGATGAGATGTCCAATCGGGAGATCAAGCGTGTATTGGAAAAGATTGTGATGCCTTATAGAAAGGACTGGAGTGCTAAGCTCACCGATGCACTTTGGACCTATCGAACGACTTACAAGACGCCAATTCTAATGGTCTATGGCAAAGCTTGCCACCTACCGGTGGAGATAGAGCACAATGCATATTGGGTCGTCAAGGAGTGCAATCCAAGTTTGGGAGGGGCCAGAATTGAAAGAAAGCAACAGTTAGTAGAATTGGAGTATTTAAGATTAGAAGCCTATGAGAACTCTAGACTCTACAAAGAGAGGATGAAAGCCGTGCATGATAAGAACATAAGAAGAAGAGAATTTAGAGACGGCGAACTAGTCCTTCTCTACAATTCAAGATTGAGGTTGTTGCCCGGAAAGCTTAGGTCAAGATGGGAAGGACCTTATCGAGTAGAAAAGGCAGAGCCATATGGGGTTGAAGAGAGAACTTTTGTGTGGTCTAGAATTCAGAATAAATTCCTGTTGCAAGTATAGCTTCTAAACCAACAAGAGTCTTTTCTTACAAACGTTTTCGTTGTCACAAGTAACAAACCCAATAAAATTTATAAACCGAAGTACTCAAACCTCGGGTCATCTTCTCAAGGAATTGCAGGGAGGTGTGTTTTATTATTGATTATGGAAAACAAGGTTTTGGGTTTTGAAAAGATTTGAGCAAGAGAAAAATATATTGCAGGGAATTAATAAATTAATAACTAATAAAACTCTTGGCAAGGTATTAGAATTGGAATTCTTATCCTAGTTATCCTTATCAGGTGTGATGAGAATTGGGTTTTAATCCCGCTTAGTTATCCTTTATTAGACAAAGGAAGGTCAAGTGGACTAATTAGCTTGATCCTTAAGTCCTAGTCAATCTGTGTGGGAGGACTAGCTTTAGAGCGATCTAGATCAATCAGAATATGCCCATTTTAATCACTACTGAGTTTGACAACTCAAGTGTTACCAATTACCTAACCAAAGCCAAAAGGGCAAAAAATCCAAGTTATTTATATAAATAAAAGAAAACAATCATGAGTCTGAAATACCTCAATTTATATTAAATAAAGAAAATCCTAACATGAATGGTTCATAAGTCAAATAGGCAACATATATAATCAACAAATAAGGGAAGTCAAAATAAAAAGATATTGAACCTGATAGAAAGATGAGATAAAAATATTCCTAAGTTCTAAAAATCCTAATCCTAAATCCTAAGAGAGATGAGAGAACCTCTCTCTCTCTAAAATCTACATCTAAATTATGAAAAGTGAATTATGAGTTATGAATTGATGTACTAAGTCTCTGCATGTTCCCTGACTTTAATCTGTGTTTCTAGGCCAAAAACTGGGTTGAAATGCGGCCCGGAATGTGTGCCAGCAACTTTTGTAATTCTGCAGATCGCGCACGTCACGCGTCTGCGTCGTCCACGCGTTCGCGTCACTCGCTGGTCACCTCCTCAATTCCTTGTGTTCCTTCCATTTTTGCATGCTTCCTCTTCATTCCTTACGCCATTCCTGCCCTATGAAGCCTGAAACACTTAACATACAGATCACGGCATCGAATGGTATGAAAGAAGATAAAAATATACAACTAAAAGGTCCTTAGGAAGCAAGTTATTAATCATAGGATATTTTTAGGAAGGAATTGTAAATACATGCAAATCATATGAATAAGTGGGTGAAAAGCTTGATAAAACCACTCAATAAAACACAATATAAACCATAAAATAGTGGTTTATCAACCTCTCCACACTTAAACATTAGCATGTCCTCATGCTAAACTCAAGGAGACTAAATAAATGAGTAGGGAAATGCAGGACTCTTGCAATGCAACCTATGAATGTGAATTAGATAACTTGTAAGAAGAAGATAGCTCATGAAAGCAGGAAACATAGAGTTAAGCACTGAATCCTTACTGGTAGTGTATATCATTCTAACTCTCAAGTGTCTCGGGTCAATTTTCTCAATTCTCTACTAATCTTGCTTTCTATAGCTTGCTCTTTATCTAACAATCAAAAAAATTTAATGCACCAATACACAAATCAAGAGGTCTTTTAAGGGTTGTAATGGGGTTAGGGTCAAGGTGGGATTGTATTTGGCCAAGTGGACTAAAATCTGAATCCTTAATTAACTTAAACTTTCCACCTAACTTAGGACAATCCATGTAATCATAATATAAAATCATTAACTACCCATTAACTGTGTTTACTACATATTTATGCATTCCAAATTTTGAGTACAGTACATGTGCATTGCTATCACCATTTACTTTGGGGCATTTTGTCCCCTTTTTATTTTTCTGCTCTTTTTCTTTTTTTTCTTTTTTTCTCTTTTTTTCTATTTTTCTTTTTCTTAATAATTTTTTTCAATGCATATGATTAAGGTATTGAATGCATAAACATGTTCTTAACATTTTTCACATTTTCACACAAAGTCTAACATATTCAATTCCCAAACCAAACGTTTCCAAACTCACTTTTCCCACACTTTATTCATGAGCACTTTCACTAGTCTAAGCTAATCAAGGATTCAAATTAAGGACATTATTATTTTCCGCTTAGAGTTAGTGATGAGCTATAGTAAAGAACAAAGGGTTATAATAGGCTCAACATTGGTTTGCAAAGGATAATAAAAGGGTAAGGCCATATGGGTATGTAAGCTCAGTGAAATAAGGCCTCAATCATATAAGTGTATGCATACATTAAACAATGAAAATATAGAATCAAGGAAGACAAAAATCACAATTTTAGAGAGAAAAACACACACCAAAAATAAAATATTGGTTGATAAGATGCAACCAATCAAATAGGCTCAAAATCTCACTGGTTTTGTGTGTTCGAACTCTAAACCATGTTCTAAAATAATATTTCTTCAAACAAGTTTTTTCAAAAAGTTTTTAATTTAAATTAGTGAAATACTATAAAAAGTTTTCTTAAAAAAGAAAATGTTACTTCAACCAAGTGGTAAAATATGCACAAAATCAAACAAACATGCAAAGGCAACAACTAAAAAGGAAAATAAACCATCGGTGTTGAGATAAAAGAGTAACTAACCCATGGAGATCGGTATCAACCTCCCCACACTTAAAGATTGCACCGTCCTCGGTGCATGCTAAGATGTACAAGTGGACGGGCTGCTCCAACTGATGCCTTTCTCTATAGATTATGTAGATTGACTTGTTTGTCTCCCCAAATAGAAGAGAAAAATGAAGGAAAGTAACCCAAAAATAAAGATAGAAAACAAATAAAATATGGGTGTTAATGCCAAATAATGATGGTCTCAATTACATGGTAGCTACAACATGCAAGTGAGAAAATAGTACAAGCACATGGCAAATCAAGAGTGCAAAAATTTGCAACAATGGGAAAGAGGGCAATGAAAGACAGTGTAAGTGCATATCAATGCAAAAGGAATATCAATATTATAAAAATTAGCATTGATTTAAGAATAATATCCAATCAGAATAAAACAAGTCATGAAGCACCAGAGTAATTCATGATGGTTTGCATTGATCTTAAGTAGGTTGGATCATTAGTGTAGAGGAAAACACTCCATTTTAAGCATTGCATAGATTTTTGAGTGTTTTTGGTCTCTTTAGCTTAATTACCTACTAAATTTATGATTCAAATGCATTCCTTCGTGTCTCTGAAAAAAAAAAGAGAGAGGAGGGGTATCCACGCGTGGGCGTACGAGACGCGTATGCGTCGTTGGCCTTTCGCAACTCTTGGTACAGAAAACCAGAGAGTTGTGCAACATTTGAGCCAAAACTGAATCCCACGCCTAACCCCTCTCACGCGTACGCGTCCCTCCACCTGATCGCGCAATCCACGCGTGCACGTGCTAGACGCATACGCGTCGGTTGCATTCCTCATTCTCTAGGTATGTGAACCCAAGAGTTATGCGAGAACTAGGCCAACACTGCGCCCTCTGCATGACTCATCCCATGCATGCGCGCACATGACGCGTACGCGTCACTCTGCTGATATGCGCATTCACGCCTAAGCATGGATGACGCATCCGCATCAATCGCGTAACTCCAACTCTTGGTACATTCTTCTCGAGAGTTGCGCGAATGTCACGCGACCACTGTGCTGGGAGCCCGACTCTCACTCACGTGTAAGCGTGCGTTATGCTTAGGCGTTAATCTGCTATCTTCTCATCCACGCATGTGCGCACCGTGCGCGTACGCGTCGATGTCCCCACTAGCCAACTCCTGATACTTCAACCAGAGAGTTGTGCGAGATTCTGGCTGATATTGTGCTACTAGCGCAATTGGCCTCCACGTGTGCGCGCCACTTGTGCGAATGCATCCCCTCTTCTTCTGCTGCCCACGCTTGTGCATGGGCGCCGCTGACGCATCCCTGCTTCTTTCTGCTCATCGACGCATATGCGTGGATGGCACGCGCGCGTCGATTTCGCGACGCAACTTACATATAGCGCGCATTAATTTAAATCTCTTCCATTTTCTTTCTCCATTCCACCCTCACTTCTTCTTCAACCACTTCTACCACCCTTTCTCAGCCCCTTCCATTGGCGGCACTGACCACCGGTGACCACCAGTTCCACATTTCCCTTTGTTCTGTTTCAATTTCTCTCTCTTTAGTGCATTTCTTTGCATTCCTTCTTAGTTAGATTCTCCTTCATACATTTTTGTTTAATTGTTTGCTTCTTTTTTTTCTATTTGCCATGGGTGTTGGGGGTGGAGTTATCTCTCGCATTAGTGGGTTATTTTACTATGTTTTGACTTCTTCGTGATATGTGGTGCCATATGATGATTAATAATGCATTGTGGGGAGCTACATTGTATATTTCCTCCACTTGCTTATTACTTTAAACTTGCACACCAAGTGTTTGATGAAAGGCACCTATGAGTTCTTGTTGCACATTTGACATAATGCTTTCAACTTAGTACCCTTTTCTCGTTCACTTGCTTGTTTCTATGAGGATTGAGCTTATTGTTCTTCATGTTTCCCATTCATAAGCTAATTTCGTATGACTTGCTTCTTGTTATTGATGCTTGAGCATAGGCTTCTTATGCCTTTTACTTACATGCTTATATCCATCTTGCATCACATGCTAGTGACGTACGAATTGTTTCCATTGTTGTCTTGCTTACATGTTGCAGCTGTCATGTCTCCAAGGCACTTATTCTTTTGTGGCTTTCTCTCTCACTTGCATGATACTATTCATGTGTGTTTTTTTGAGTTTGATGTCTTTTCTTTCCCTTTCCTTTTCTGGATGGTCATCACAAAGGATAAGGAAAAGGCATCCAAGAAGCCGCCTACCAAAAAGGTGCCTCAAGGATCCACCACCAAGGCGCACCAAGCACCAAAAGCCAAGCTCCTCCTCAAGAAGGCAAAGAGCATTATTAATGTTGATGAACACGAGAAGGAAAATCCTGCGAGGGATTCTACTAAGTTTTCCAACAGATATTGTGAGCTCATATACCCCATGATTGTTGAAAGGAACTATCACTATGAACCTCTCCTTGCCCCTCTAGCCCACATTTCTAATCAAGGCTCATGACATTGCATATCTTGTGAATGCTTATCCTAAAGGATTCCTAGCCACATACTACTTCAACATCCCTAAGTTATTACTTACAACACAACCACATGCCTCGTTCAACACCCTTTGCATGCATTGGACCTCTTTTCCCTAGGGCTTGCCACAATTTAATATGCTTGTCCCTACCTCCATAAAACCTTTGGCCATTCCACCCCTCACATGCATCCCTTAGATCTCAAAATCACATCCTCACCATCCATTCTCCAAGCCTAAGGCATTGTAAATATCACCCTCCTTACCCACTTCATATATCACACCTTCACACGCCTCATACTCATCACAACAGCCATATCCCTCCCCTTACTTCACCTCTTTACTTCATTTTCTTTGCTTGGTGATAAGCAAATTTTCTAAGTTTGGTGTTTATTTTTTTATTAGCAAGCTGCATCAAAAATGGCATCCAAAAAGGACTCTGCTTCAAGTAAAAGAAAGGGGAAGGAACCAATGGCTGCCTCAAATGACTCCATAAGATTCCTCTCTATTTCATGAGAACTTATTCTACACAGTAACTTGTGGTAAGAAATTTGTTCCCAAAAAACCATTTTATTTGAGAGATGGAGAATATCCTGAGATCATGGATCAAATTGGGAGGAGGTGGCAAGTGCTATTCGACCCTATTCCAAAAGTGGGGCAATTGATGATCCAATAATTTTATGCTAATACATGCCTCACTAATGCATAAACAATTATGAGAGTCCATTAAATTACAAAAGCTTCTTAAGAGGAAAAGAAATCAATTTTAGCCCGGAGAGCATCCGAAAGGTCCTCAAGTTGAGAATCTCAACCTCATCATCTTCAGGAGTTACATATGTTGAGAGAAAGAAGAATGATCCAAGACTGGATGAAGTGATTCAAGACCTTGTTGTACGGGGGTACAATGGTTCTTGGGAGCAAAAGGCAAAACACTTCATTTGAGAAGGCAGGACCTCAAGCCTATGGCAAGAGGTTGGATGGAGTTTGTCTATCGCTCAATTTCACCCACAAGCAACCGATCCGAACTCACAGTTGCTAGAGTGATTCATTGTATAATAATCGGCCAAGAGGTAAGAGTAGACAAAATAATTCTAAATGAGCTGTATCATTTTGCTTCCAACATAAGTATAAGATCTTCACTGGGGTTTCCTAGCATTATATATTGTATCTGTGAAGTGGCTGGTGCTTTCATAGAGAATGATATACCAATTTCACTAGGAACCCCAATCATCAAGAAGACAATATAAAAGTTCAGGGTACAACCCCCTCAAGAAGCTCATGAAGAAGGCCAGGAAATTCAAGGGGAAGCCTAAGAAGAAGTTCAAGAGGAGGATCAAGTAAATCAAGAAGCTCAAGAACCATATCAACACCCTGACATTCCACCACAACAAGGAGGAGAATGGCAGCAAATGTATGTTGCAATCCAAGAACTCTTCTCACAACAAGCACATTTTATAGAAGGTTTGCAAGAATATAGGGCCGCATAAGAGGCTCATCAGAAAGAATTACAAGAGTTCAAGGTTTGCACGAAGCTCATCATAAGGAGTTTCAGGATTTCAGGGCATTGCACAGGGCATACCACCAAGAATTCCTAAACAACCCAGCACTCTCTGAAGCTCAGCATGATACTGAAGAATCCTGGCGACTACACATGTATGCCAAGATGAACTACTGCAGGTGGCCCAAAATGCAGCACATCCAAAAATCTTGCCTTATGAAAAAGTGGATCACATTTATGGGGAAGAATCCACAATGATAAACAAACAATGTGCTGAGTTGAGGGAGAATGAGTTAAGAAAGCGTGGCCTCCGGAATCAAAAAGGTAAAGGTAGTCAATCTGAGGCCGAAATTCGAAAACCAAGGGGAGCACAAGAGGAAGACGATGATAACAAAGACAACAACAAATAATAAGGTTGTCTAGTTCATTTTCTTCTTTTATTTTAATAATCATCATTATTTGATTATATGTTGACTGCTTTATGATATTGTATCCGTCCTAAATGTGTGGGAGCATTTTCTGTTGTACACACCTTGCTTGATAATTGTAATAGAATATCCTCCTGAGGTAAGCAATAAATCATGTGCTGAGAAGTTTAATAAAAGAACAGGGAATGAAAATAAAAGAGCAAGATAAAGTAAGTTTGGGAAATCAAATTAACTGAGAAGGTTCAACATGATCTGAGCTACATTGCATGAGGCATTGGTCTTGAAGACTATTGTGGGGTCTTTACACTTGACAAAACCTTGAAGAAGCAACAATACAAGAGATAATAATCAAGAAAAAGGGGGTTATGAGAGAAATCAAAGGCTTTGAGTACCATTGACTAAGGAAATTAAAAGAAAAATAAGCTCAAAGAGCATCCTAGTCAAGTGCTTGTGGTGCTTATGTATCAAGCTAGAAGCTTGAAGAACAAAGCATCTAGAAGTCCCGGTTAGACCCCCCCTAAAATGAGAAAGCAAAGGCTTTGATCACCAATGGTGGGGAAGAATGAAAGAAAAAATAAGCTCAAAGAGCTCCCCAACTATGTGCTTGTGGTGTTTCTGTTTTGAGCGAAGGCTTGAGACAAAAAATTTAGAGTCACGGATAGGCTCAAGGTGCAAAACACCTAATGAACTTAATTGGTGGAAAGAAAGTAAATAAGCTTGCTTCAAGGTGATTACTCAAGAAATAATCCCTTAATCTAATCCGGACAGAAACCTCGAGAGATTATAATCGATTGTGTTGAATTGGGGCATAAGTGAAATAGTTATCCAGACTCATTTAGATTGCGAATCCTTTACCCCTGTTTCATAAGGTTAAGATGTTTGGAATTAAGCCATGATTCTTTGCTTGCTTGAGAACAAGCAAGGTTTGAAGCTTGGTGTTGTGATGCGTGTGCATTTCTAGCATTTTGCCCTCTTGATTTCCAGTGATTTATTAAAAATTTCAATTAAATAATCAATGAATTTGAGGTTAAAATGAATATTACTTTGATTAGTTGAATTGATTAATTACAAAAAGCTTACGAAGGAAAACACAAAGAAACGGAATGAAAAGCATGCAAACAAAAAGCTTCCTGGAACAGACGAATCATGGAAACAAAAAGCTGTCTAGAATAGAAAGCTCCTAGAAGAAAAGGGAAGCATTGGCATTGTACGTGAAAAAGTGGACGCACTACGTGGAAGGAGGAAAAGGGAGTGTGTGTACGCACAAATAATACATAGGCAGTTTCACATACTACGAAGAAGATGTGCGTATGCACACATGCATGCGTACGCACAACATAGGGAAGTTTGGCAAAGTGTGCATACGCACACACTTGTGCGTACGCACGCACACACTTGTGTGTATGCACAAGTTGGATTTCATGAAATGCGTGGAACTTTCCACTGTAACACCCTAATTACCCTAAGCCTTACCTCGTGTCGTAAAGCAAAGGTTAATCAAAGGTTACGACAAGTCTAAAGCTTATACATATAATATATAGAAGAAGTAATATATTCTAGAAGCCCGATGAAGGATATAGCTAAAAAATAGGATTTGAAAGGCGCAAAATGTACACACAAAGCCACAAACTTAACACACAAGATATAGATATAATATAACAAATATCAGAGTATAATAGTATAAAGATCTAGCCACGGCTCACGGAATTTAAGCCGGCTAGCTATATACAAACAGTACAGAATTCTGAAAGTTAAAAACAGCTTATACAAGACTTGCTCTCTCAAAATAAGCCTCTAGGCAAAGGTAAATACAAAGGATGAGGATTAATACAAAATAATGAAAAAGACTTCAAAATACATCCAGAATCCTCCACTCTGTCACCATCGAAGCAACTCACCGAGGTGGGTTGCGACCTACATCTAAAAAATAACAACAGAATATGGTATGAGAACCGGAGGTTCTCAATATGGTAACAGTGCCCAGTGATGTAAGATATAAGACCTCGGGATGCCAGAGGCAATCCTTGAACTTCATATCCAACACAAGATTCATCTTAAACCATATCTAAAATAGTAAAGCGTAACTTAAAATCATAACATAATAAAAGGGTAATCTAACTTAAGGATTTTCTAATCTAATAGTTCTCCGCTGTCCCACAGCCTTCACCAACCTATCCTCCAGGAGATCCCATCACCACCGCCTTCCGAGCCTCCTCAATCCCATTAGAAAACACAAATAATATCAATGCAAGTAAAATAGAAGTATAGGCATATATGGCAAATAATTCAAGTAGGCAATTAGGCATGTTATACAATTAGGCAAGCAATTACAAGTCGGCAAAGCAGACAAATAGATAGAAGATGCACATGATAAATGCCTGTAATATTGGCTGTGATATCACATTGTCGGTTCAACTACCAACCCAACACATCTCCATGGGGATGTCGCCCTTCGGAATTATAATTGGGAACCCCCGAGATATGATGCTCGGAACACCGTCCAAGATTTTGTGCCTGCACACTCTAGTGATCTGAAGGGATGCGAGCGGGATACTCTTGCCACAGACCTCACATCTCAACATAAGCGGGATTAACCACTGTCCTTACGCCGCAGCCGCGACCTCAACAGGCGGGATTAATCACCGTCCCTGCCAGGCGCATAGCGTCTCATAATTCTCAACATATAAAACAATAATTCAGTGGTTTTCAGAAAATATTTTTCAGTATATCATGGATCCATCATCCTATTCCGAGTCCTCGACTCATCTCAACCACTGTCAATTTAACATTTCCATTCCGAACTCATTAGTTCATCAGTTTCCCAATTCATATACTATTCTTCCTTCTCACTCTACCAAACCCATCCTCAGTACACCAGAAACCTAAGTCTCCGTTCTCTAGCTTTTCCAAAGAAATACCAATTAATTCCACTCAAAACCTTCTCTATGTTTTTCACATCCAAAATAAGCCAAAAAGTCTTAAAATAGGTGTCACAGAAGGTTACAAGCTTGTTGGGAAGGTGAAATAGTTAAAAACAAAATTTTAGTTGAAAAACAGGGCATGTGCGTACGCACGGAGGTGCACGCACGCACGCCCAGGAGATTTTCAAAATGTGTACGTACGCATTGAGGTGTGCATACGCACAAGTGTAAAAATTTCAATTCTGTTTGTTTACAGAACGTGTGCGAACGCCCTCAACAGAATGCACCTTCCAACGTGTGTGTGCGCACAGATCTGTGCGTACGCAGAGCTTGCAGAACTTCGTTGGTTATGTGCGCGCACAGAGCGTGCTAGTGCTCCCATCAGTAGCCATGTCCCCGTGTGTGCATGTGCACAGGTTTTGAAATTCACGGGGTGTGCGTGCGCACAAGGCTCTGTGTGCACACACAAACCAAAAATCACAAAATTCTGCAACATTATAGAATTCAAATTTTAACACCAAACTTTCAATAATCATATCTTTTTCTACCAAATTTGGATTTCTACAAAATTTATACCATTTTAAAGCGTGTTCAATTTTCTTTCATTTGATATAAAATGTATTGAAATTCAAGCACGGTAGCTCAAGATATGATTTATTGAAGTTTATCAAAATTTCAGTTTTACCAAAGGTTCACAGATTCCCAATTTTCCAATTTCACAACCAAAACTAAACCACCATCTCATCAAACTCCCAAAAAACATCAAATTCACGTTTTTCATACCTTAATTCACCACCAATCCTCATGCAATCATCAATCCCCATTATCAACTACATAACCATACGTTCATGTCTCAACCAACACATAAATTCAATTATCTTTCCACCATTACCAACAATCATCATAATCAATTTCAGTCTCAATCTCCAACACAATACTATCAATATCAACATTTGAATTCATCAACATCCCAAATCATCATACATCATTATACAACAATTTCAACAACCAATTTAATTCAATCCTATCTTATGGGTCACTAGCCTAAGTGTCCAGAAATATTATATATTACATACAGAAAACCAAAATTATACCTTGGCCGATTCCCAATATGCCAAAAACCCAAAATTGAGTGCAATTTACGCATCCCACCACAATCCAAGCCACCAATCAACTCCAACAAGTACCAACAATCACCAACAAGCTCCAATAATTGCCAATAACCACAACCTCAAGCTATAATACACATAACTCATAACCAATCCATCTAGGGTTCAACTTAATCACAATTTCACAAGGGTTCAAGAACAACTCACCTTATCCAACAGTTTTGGAAGCAAAACCCAATGGTAATCAAGTGCTAGAGTGTACCTAAGTACCCAAAATCACAAAATTTTACTCAATACAAAACCCTAAAATTTTGAAATTTTGGAAGGAAGAACTGAGAAGGATTTTCTGATAATCTTACCTGTTTCTTGGGTGGGTTTTGCAGAGCTCTTCGCGAGGAATGCATGGTCGCAAATGATGCGACGATCGGAGCTCCGTAACTCAAGTTATGAGTTTGGGAAGTTCTATGTAAATAGTGACAATGAGGGTTTTCTCTTCTTCCCCTTTCAGTTGCAATGTGTTGTGTTTATGGTTGATAGGTTCACTTAAGTGTTTATATATGTTGGGTTTGGGCCCGGTCCAACCCGTTAGCATTTTTAGCCCATTTGGCCCAACTTTGGGTCAAACCTTTAAATTAATGGCCGGTTTTTGATTTCTAATATTTTCCTAAGGTTTTCAACTATTTCAAATTATTCTCGCACAGTACCGGCCAGACTTAAACCGGTTTGACCGGTTCGGCTGCCGATTCGCGATTTTACTCGATTTTTGCTGAAAATACATTTTCTGACTCAGAAAAATCTATTGAGTCCAAAAATCATATTTAAATCCTCCAATTCTCACTCTAAATTTTCAGATCCTATTTTGGATAATATTAATTATTTAATTAGACGATTAATTAGTCTCGGTTCTTACATCCACGTACTACGTTGGGGCAATGAACAAAGCCAACTTAAGGAAATTGGCTCACGTACAACGCAGCTTACTTCACATTGTATGTGAGCCCATAAATAACACTCCAGGATCACTCTCTCAAATCACATATAATGTGAAACAAGCCACACACTATGGGGCCTCGCTGCCTATTCCAAATCAACTTTCAGACCTTCTGTTCTTCAATTCCTCAGCTGTTTCAAAGATCAATCACAACCCCATCAATGAGGACAGTTATTAAAAGATCACAAGCAATTAAGGAAGAGATTTTCTTTGGGGAAAATAATTCGAAAAAGATTTGATTCTGTTTTAGATTTTGATTTATTTTTGAAATTTGAATTCAAAATTTTGTTTTAGCTAGGTTAGTATATAAGGGAAGGGGGTTGTGACCTCTTCTCTGCTTGGTGACTTTGCAGTTTTAATTTCTTAAGGGTTTCAAGAACAAGGATGAGTTTCTAATTCTCCTAAGTTAAGGTTAGGAGCTCTGTTAGTCTATAGAGTAAACAACCATGTTTGTAAATTGAACCGATGGGATGATCTTTCGGTAAGGAAAGGTGACCCCCAAAGACAAGACATCAATATGATCCTTCGGTAAGGGAAAGTGACGATCGAGATGATTCTTCGGTAAGAGAAGGTGATCGCCAAAACATTTGGGATAAGAACCTTTGTTAATGGAAGGAGACTCCCACCTTTTATACTGGTATGAGCTCAATACCTTCTATAAAAGCTACAAGTTAAGAAAGAAAAAGTATAAAAAAAAGTTTGATTGTGTTATTAATTCGAAAGTTGCATACAGCTTACATTATGATTATGTTGAGTATCCATAAGCTATCATTCTTCTGTTTGGCTTATCTATATTAATTATGTTATTATTTTCTCTTATATATGTGATGAGCGGATATTTTATACACTTTTCGGAGTCATTTTCATATAGTTTTCATTATGTTTTGTTTAAGTTTTATTATGTTTTAATAGGTTTTAGTGCAAAATTCACATTTTTGGATTCTACTTTGAGTTTGTGTGTTTTATGGTGATTTCAGATATTTTCTAGATGAAATTGAGGAGTTGAGCAAAAGTCTGATTCCGAGACAGAGAAAGCACTGCAGATGCTGTCAGGATCTGACCTTTGTGCACTCGAAGGAGCTTTTTTGGAGGTACAGAAGTCCAAATGATGCACTCTTAACGGCTATGGAAACCTAACATCCAGGGCTTTTCAAAAATATATATAACAGTTTATACTTTGCTACGGAAATAAATGCCCAAAACTGGCATTCAACGCCAGCCACTAGCCTCATTCCTGGCGTCCAGCGCCCACAGGGGAACAGCTGGCATCCAACGCCCAAAAGGGAGTCCCTAGCCAGAGTTCAATGCCCCTAAGGAGTCCTAGCACGTGGAGACACCCTTTTCCTAGCCCAAACACTCACCAAGTGGACCCGAAAAGTGGATTTTGCACTACTAGACTAGTTTATCTTATTTTTGTAATTCTTAGTTATCAGATTAGTATATATAGGAGGACTTTAAACTTTTGATCTTCTTCCTCCCCCATTCGAATACTTTACTCTTATGTACAGTATGATTCACTAACCTCCTAAGGTTAAGGTTAGGAGCTCTGCTGAGTTTCATGGATTAATAATATTACTGTTCTATCTCAATATGTCTGATTCTATTCTCTTATGCAACCTCATTCTTCATCATATGAATTGAGGGTGACCCATGAAAATCTCGATTGTTCTACTTGGGTTCTGTGCAAGTCCTGACGCGGATAGCGTTGAGCCAAACTAGAGATTTTATTGCGGATTCCAATAGAATACCTAGACAACTTTGGATACGTGACATAAAATTCTGTTGACCGTGGATAAGTGAGGTCTTTGTGGCGTAAGGCTAGAGTCAGAGAAGCAGCACTTTCTGATCTGGAATATCTGCCTTGTCTGTGGCACCTTGACTAGGATCGTGAAGGGGAGTGGATTGCTTATTGCTTCATCTTCTGCTACAGTGAGAAACCTAGAGGTGGCCTTGTGAGAGGACATGAGTCACTTTAAGATGGTGGATTACTATAGTAGACGAGGTTAACTTGATGAGAGGACATGAGTTAATCACTTACGGTTGCCATTGAAGGAATCAGAAAGTTATTGAAGTAGACAACAAGGAAGGTTAATCCAAAAAGACAAAGCATCTCCGAAACTTCAACCGTTCTATCACCATTGATTTCTCATCTATCTAGTAACATTTTATTTATTTATTTTGTTTTATGTGTTTTCCGTGACAAACTATATTTTCTATCCGCCTAACTAAGATCTGCAAGATAACCACTGCTTGCTCAAACCAACAATCTCCGTGGGATCAACCCTCACTCACTTGAGGTATTATTTGGACGACCCGGTATACTTGCTGGTCTATCTGTGCGATCGTGCGGAGCCAGTTTTGTGCACCAATATGCATACCATGCCATATTTTTAAAATCCCATAAGTGGGCTGGTGATAGATATGGAGGTGTCACATAGCACTCCTATTAAGATCTTTTAAGTTATCACCCCTTCTCTTTTCCATACTATCTCCAAAGGAGCAGGCAAAGCGGATAAAGACGACGCAGCGGCCCTCGAGAGTGACTTCTGAGTATGATTCTTCAAAGCATGCGTGGGTAGTTACAACTATAGGTGGCAAAATCAAATACAAATAAAAATAGTCAAATCATAATATATTTTTTTACTATTTTTTTAATTTTTAACTTTAATAAAATTGTTCAAAATAATATTTGTCAATAAAATCATCTTTAATTTAAAAAATAAGTCACATAATTTGAGCATATATATGAAATTGTAAAATAAAATAAATAAAGTTAATAACTAAAAGAAGAATAAAAACAAAGAATAAAAAAAAGGGTTTAAGAATTCTAAAATTATTAATTTTATAATAGTAATCACTCTTTTATTTAATAAAAAAATAAAAAATAAAAATCTTCATCCCGGCAGACCGACCCGCCCTGTCCCGCCAAAACCCGCCAATTTGGCGGTGTGGGTTTGGCGGGCTTCAAATCCTAGACCAACCCATCTTTTTTAGAGGGTTTAGCGGATCGGCCCGACGGGCTCGACCCGTTTTGCTACCCCTAGTTACGACCTCTACTACCTTGTTCAATAATCTAATTAGGTTGAAATTCCCTAGGAGAAGACCCCCAACTACCTGTCATAACCTTCTTAGATACAAACACTTCAGCACCCAAGAAACAGTCACTCGAGGTGGTCTACTTCGAATCAGATTCTGAGGCTGAGGAAGAAGAGTCCAGCAGCCCTAGCCAGGAGGAGGACCCAGAGGAGAAATTGACCTTTTACGGAAGTCCGAAGGTGGAGTACGTACCCTATTTTCCCACTTCAGCACCCTGTCAGATCTTAGTTCATCCCACACAGCAGAACTGGATCTTCTCACCGCAAAAAAGTGTTGGAAGAGGATTGCTGGTACCCCGATTCATGGAAGATTGAAGGGTCCTAACGAAGGATAGGATATGATACAATGATAGGAGTTTCTTCGACGAAACTAGTTAGGACGCTTTGGGTTTTTTGTAATAGTTATTTTGTTAGGCATTTCTATTTTGATTAGGGACCGTACTCATGGGAACCTTGTTGTTTTTATTTGCTCGAATTTGCTTATGTGTGTTCAATTCCATTTTTTAGTCGCTTATTTATTTTACTTAAAACTTCATGTGTATTCCTCTTCCTTTTTGTATAACGATTGAGATAATTTACTTCTTAAAAGAGTGACTCCCTATCCAAAGACTTTCAAAGATAAAATTTAACTTAGGGTGTTACATTAAAGTAGAAAATAATCTATTTATAAATAAAAAATTAAAAAAATATTCTTAAAAATTGAATATATAGATAAAAAAATAAATTATAACTTGGAAAAATTATTTCTAGAATTTATTACATAAATAGTAAAACTGTAAAAGTTATGTATCATTATAAATTAAGTTATATTAAATTATATGATATCTAAATATTTAATTAACCTAATTAATTAGTTATAGTTGATTTGATTTAATAATTTAAAATAATTTGGATAGCACATTTTAAAAATATGCCAATTAAATTATCTAGATTGAAGATAAGAAAATTATAACTAAATTATATAATACAACATAATATTCCTAGAAATATTTTTATAGCATATCTAATGCCAAGATATTTATCATCATCATCTGTGGTATAATCTAATTTTATAATTATTTAAACTTTGTTTTTATGAAAAAAAATTGCATTATTTATTTTGAAAAAAATATTTACTCCCTATTATAATTTAAATAGAATATAAATATATATTGGTCCGGCCATTACAAATCCTATGTCATAAATCGGCTTTATCACTCATAACTTGCCATTATTCACATCTATTACCCAGATATTTGGCGTTATAAGTCGGCATTTTAGTCATTACTCGGCAATTTACGTTATTAATCAGCGTTGCAGTTACAAATCAACAATCAATTCATTTATCAAAACTAACGTTACAAATCAGCTTAACGGACTGCTTTACAAAAGAGAAACATCCAAACCCTTATTATTGCTCTTTAATACAGGCAATAAAGCAGGAACATAACCGATTACACACTATCACTTATAAAAGGTATGATCTTCTATCCTGAAGACACATTGAATTCTCAATACTAACTTAAGCTTCGGAGTGCCTTTGCAGGTACACTCCCCCCTGTTTCTTGCTCAAAGCTCTACGCAATTGGACACCCTCTTAGAGTAAAGCTCAGGTTATCATAAGGCTTGAAGGTCAGCCCCGAAAGCAATAACTCGGCGTCGACTCCCAGAGACTGAGCTCTCCCTCCAGGTATCCATACAAGAACAATTGGCGCCCACCGTGGGGCCGAAAATATAAACCTCTTTCTCTCTATATTATCGGCCTCGAGGTTCCCGTTTTAAAGTCATGGCTGAACAATTTCCACCCTCGCCATCCAAATTGCTCTGGATAGTGACCGAGTTGCGGCAAGTCATGGCTGAGGAGAACCAAAGAATGGCAAATCAAATCGCCAACTTGAATAACACTCGAACCGAAAACAATGACCGACAAGAACGGACAAAAGAAGCCGAGCAGCAGTCAGGGCCAACACATGTCTCAGACACTGCTCGACAGAAAGGGGAGCAGCCCAAACATAATGAGGACACTCAGAAAAACATCGAAAATGATGATCAGGAAAGCTCCCCTGGACCATTCACGGCGGAGGTGATGAACTTCGTGCTGCCCCGAAGATTTACTCTGCCGACCACCCTAACTCCCTATGATGGGTTAGGTGATCCGAAGAAATACATCAAAAAGTTCACCTCCATAATGATAGTAAACGGTGCATCTGATAAAGTTTTATGTCGTTGTTTTCCATCTTATTTAGATGGTCCTGCACTTGATTGGTTTTGTTCTTTGCCTACAGGTTCCATTTCTCGATTCCGAGACATATCAAAACCCTTTGAGGAGCACTTTGCTGGATCCGCCATCTACCTCCATGACTTTGATTACCTGAACACAGTCAAGCAAGGCCAGCATGAAAGCCTCAAGGACTACATGACGCGCTTCACAAAGATAGCCATAAGCATACCCGACCTCCACCCCGAGGTAGAACTACACGCCATAAAAAGTGGATTAAGACCAGGAAAGTTCCAGGAAACTATTGCTGTAGCCAAACCAAAAACTATGGCCGAATTCCGTGAAAAAGCTAAAGGACAGATTGACATCGAAGAGATCCGACAAGCTCAGAAAATAGAAAAGCCTCACTATAAAGACGACAACAAGTCACGGGACAGCAAGAAGAATTTCAAACCAATTCCAGGAAATGAAACCTACACCAAATTCAACACCAAGCGCGATGACATCATCAAGGAGATCCTGAATTCGAAGTTAATCAAGCCACCACGAAAAGCTGGCAATTACCCAGATTCAAAGGGCACTGACCGATCAAAATACTGCTCTTTCCACCAGAAGCACGGACACAGTACCGACGACTGCGTCATCGCTAAAGACCTGTTGGAGTGATTAGCTCGGCAAGGTCATCTGGACAAATTCATCAGCGGCCACATGCAGCGGCGAGCACCTCCTCTAGGAGAACAAAGCTCGGCTACACAACATAACCGAGATAGAGATCGATCGAACAATAACCATCCTGAACTACCATCACGTACAATTAACTGCATTTTCGGAGGTTTTGCAGGTGGAGGAGCCACAAGTTCGGCAAGGAAAAGATCTTACCGAGCTATCCTTTCCATCAATGCCGATCAAAGTCAACAACAGTCGCCGCCTACATCTCCACAGATAACATTCCAGACAGCCGATCATGACAACAGCGTAGAAAATCTGGATGATCCCATCGTAATCTCCCTACAGCACGAAGATCTCCAAATTAAAAGGGTGTTGCTCGACCCATGCAGCAGCGCCGACGTTCTCTTTTACTCGACTTTCCAAAAAATGAAACTGAGCGATAACATCATCCAACCTTCCACTGGTGACTTAGTAGGATTCTCAGGTGAGCGAGTCCCTGTTATGGGCTCTGTGTGGTTACAAACCACACTTGGTAAGTTCCCTTCGTCAAAAACTTCAGACATTCAATACTTAGTTGTTGATTGCTTCAGTCCCTATAATATTATACTTGGCCGACCTTTCTTAAATAGGTTCGGCGCTATAGTATCTACAATTCATCTTTGTGTTAAGTTCCCTTTGCAGGACAACACAATTGCAACCATTCATAGTGATGCCCGAGAGGCCAGGGAGTGCTACAACAATAGACTCAAAAGACCTCACCGTAACACAAAAGCTCAGGTCCACAATATTGGCAACACGAACAACCAACACATGCTGGCTGACCTTGATCCTCGAGCAGGAACACTGGAAAGGCCGACTCCAACAGAAGACCTAGATAAAATCTACTTCATAGAAAACACGGATAAGTTCACATACGTCGGCTCAACATTATCTTCAAAAGAAAAATCTTCATTCCGAGCATTCTTACAACAAAATGCCGACCTGTTTGTGTGGACCCCAGCTGATATGCCAGGCATCAATCCATCCATCATATCACACAAGTTAGCATTAGATCCATCTATCCGACCTGTAGCACAGAAAAAGAGAAATCTCGGGCACGACCGAAAGCAAGCTTTCCTAGAAGAAACCCAGAAGCTCATCAACGCGGGCTTCATCCGAGAAATCAGATTCACAACATGGCTGGCGAACATCGTCATGGTTAAAAAACATAACGGTAAATGGCGCATGTGTGTTGATTTCACCGATCTCAACAAAGCATGCCCTAAAGATTCATACCATTTACCCTCTATTGATTGTTTAGTTGATAATGCCTCTGGTTTTGAAAAACTCAGCTTCATGGATACCTATTCTGGTTATAACCAGATCCAAATGCACCCATCCGACCAAAATAAGACAGCCTTTATTACTGAATATGGAAACTATT
>NC_029780.3:71689873-71714028 GCF_000817695.3 Arachis duranensis | reverse complement strand
GACGACATGGTCGCCAAAACAAAGATCGGCAATAACCACCTTGACGACCTCACAGAAATCTTCGGACAGCTAAAAAAATACAACATGCGGCTAAATCCCGAAAAATGCGCATTTGGGGTTCAAAGTGGTAAATTCCTTGGCTTCATGCTCACTAGCCGAGGTATTGAGGCTAATCCTGAGAAATGCCGAGCTATTTTAGAGATGACAAGCCCACAAACCATCAAGGAAGTCCAGTGGTTAACAGGGAGACTTGCTGCGCTTTCTCGATTCTTACCTTGCCTAGCTTCTAAATCTTCCTGTTTTTTCCAAACTTTAAAAACAAAGAAAGCTTTCCAATGGACTGATGAATGTGAACAAGCATTTACAACTTTAAAAGAAACTCTTTCAAAACCACCAATTTTACATACACCCCTATAAGGGGAGCCACTATTATTTGTCTGTCACTAACTGGGCTATAAGCTCTGCTCTTGTTGCAGAAAGGGAGAAGAAACAGTTCCCAATCTATTTCACCAGCAAGACCTTACAGAACGCCGAGCTTCGTTACCCGAGCATTAAGAAGCTGGCACTCGCGCTTGTCTTCTCAGCCAGAAGACTCCGACCATACTTTCAGAGCCATGAAATCCATGTTAGAATAGATCAACCTTTGCGACAAGTGCTGCAGAAGCCTGAACTGGCTGGCCGACTAGTCAAATGGTCGGTGGAACTTTCGGAATTCGATATCAAGTACGAAGGCCGAGCATCCATCAAATCACAGTTTTTGGCCGACTTTATCGCCGAGTTCTCAGTACCAAATATAACTGAAAATTACATCGAATGGTCTTTATACGTTGACGGATCCTCCAACCCACACGAGTGTGGCGCAGGTATTATACTTGATGATGGCCACAGCAACGTCATCGAACATTTCCTCAACTTTTCATTTAAAGCAAGCAACAATCAAAGTGAGTATGAAGCATTAATTGCCGGCCTTAGACTCGCGGCCGACCTTAACATCACCGAACTTAAGGTATATTGCGACTCCTTACTTGTCGTCCAACAGGTAAACAACCTATACCAAGTAAAAGACCCCTTGCTCTCTAAATACCTGGATGTCGTACACAATTTACTTTCAAAATTTACCAAATATGAAATACAGCACATACCAAGGGAGAGCAACGGTCAAGCTGACATTCTGTCTAAGCTCGCCAGTACTCAACCAAATAGGTCATCGCTTTATCAGTCAACACTACTCAATCCAAGCATTGAACTAACACATGTCTTAAGTGTAACACAGGAAGCAGATTGGAGATCCCCATACATACAGTATCTCCAGACCGGGGTCTTGCTAGGCGACGTCGAAAATACTCGTCATTTCCGCCGACAAGCCTTCTTTTTTACAATATATAATAATTGCCTATATCGACGGGGATTCTCCCGTCCATTACTAAAATGTCTTTGCAGAATAGAGGCCGAGCTTGCACTTACTGAGGCACATGAAGGGATCTGTGGTACACACCTCGGAGCCTGAAGTCTGTATTCAAAAATCCTCAGAGCTGGATTATATTGGCCGACAATACGACAAGATTATCAAGCTAAAGTCAAAAGCTGTAACAACTGCCAAAAACACAGTCCGATTACACATCTCCCAGCCAAACTTCTACACTGTTCCGAGGTTAGTTGGCCATTCAACCAATGGGGCATGGATTCCTCGGACCTTTTCCAACAGCAGCAGGTTAGGTAAAATTCCATGTGGTAGCAATTGATTATTTTTCCAAATGGATAGAGGCACAGCCTCTAGCCAAGATTACATCACAACAAATGCTTTCCTTTGTTTGGAAATATATTATTTGTCGATTTGGCATTCCTCGGCACATTATCACAGATAATGGTCGCCAGTTGGCCGATCAAAAATTTACATCTTTCTTGCAGAACTTGAAAATCAAACACCACTTCTCATCAGTCGAGCACCCACAAACAGATGGGTTAGCTGAAGTCGTAATTAAAGTAATATTACATGCTCTAAGAAAGAAACTAGATGATGCAAAAGGCCTCTGGACCGAGCTTATCCCAGAGATCATATGGGGATACAATACAACAATTCACTCAACCACAAAGGAAACACCTTTCTGCTTGGTCTACGGCTCAGATGCAATGATACTAGTCGAGATCTCCCAATCCTCACTACGCACAGAACTGGCCAACCTAACTACACAAGACATAGCTCGGCAAACCGAACTTGATCTCATTGAAGAACTCCGATCATCCGCAGCAATCAAATATTTAGCAATGCAACAGCACATTGCCCGTAGATATAACCAAAGACTTCAACCAAGATCTTTCCAAGTCCACGACCTTGTACTCAGAAAAATAGAACAAGCTAGAAAACCACCAGCACATGGCAAACTAGCAGCTAATTGGGAAGGCCCTTACAGAGTCACAGAAGTAATCGGCAATGGAGCCTATCGCCTACAAACACTAGAGGGTAAAGATCTCCCTAGCACTTGGAACGTATCTTCCTTAAAGTTATATTACAGCTAATACCAGGGACAGGCGGGTACTCTTTTTCCTACTGCCAAGATTTTTCCCACAAGGGTTTTGCTTGGAGAGGTTTTAACGAGGCTAGCCTACCTGGGCCCTAGACATCAAGGGTTCTTTAATAAGTAGATCCCCTACTTTATCACATCAATATTTTTTCCATTTCATAGTTTCCATTTCATTTAATATACATATCATTTCCACCTATACTATCAGTCCGACCAATCAGATACTATTAACACTGATCAAATAATAAAATAGGTCATTCGGAACCTATCAGTCAAACCGACTGCCGACCTTAAAACGGTATCCGATTAACTCAGAAGCAAACAGTCAATACGACTGCCGACCTTAAAACGGTATCCGATTAACTCGGAAGCAAAAAGTCAATATGACTGCCGACCTTAAAACGGAATCCGATCAGCTCGGAAGCAATTAGTCAAATCTGAACGGAACCTATCACTCAGTCAAAACGACTGCCGACTTTAAATCTGAATCCGCCAACACAGTATACCCGATCTACATAGGAATCCGATCATTCACACAAAACTCCAATCCAAATTGGAAACCGATATCTCAAACTTTCCAAAAATTTACCAACTCTGCTTAACATGCAATCATTCAAAATTTACCTACCATACAAAACATTCGATACTAATCGAAAGCCATATCATTCGGAATAAACACCAAGCAGAAATTACGCAACATCAACCTCTCAATATATATGTTTTCATCAAAGTTAACATAACCAAAAACAAAATAAAACTGTTTCATAGACAGCACAGTCAAAAGCTCACTACAGGAACAAAGTAACCCAACAAAATACATGTTTTAACCAAACATCAACTATTTTCATCTGCCTCCTCTTCAGCTCCATCATCTTCAACCATAACCCCGTCACGAACAATCTTACCAGGGTTCATCTGATCAAAATCAACATTAGGAGCCAGGAACCTAGCTTGCAGAGAAGCTCTTTCGAACCCCTCAATAAAGGAGTCCAGGATCGCTGTCTCCTTGCTCTTTTCTAAGCTTTTCAATTCTACAGTCAACTCCAATACCCGAGTACTCATACTAGACAAATCCGCTTCCTTCTTTTTAACATCTTCCACCTGTTTGGCATAATTCTCTTTCATCAATTTTAAATCTTTCTCAACCCGATCTAGCTTACTCTCCAACTCTGAAACCTTGGCAGCCTTCAGCCTCAATTGTTCCTCCAAGTCCGGCTTTTGCTCGGCTACTTGACGATGTTTCTTCTCTCGGCTCCGCCCGAAACTGGCAAGCCTCAGACCCACAACCTTCAACAAACAAACACAGAATTAAAACGTGATCACCCACAAGATTATCAAACAAAAGGGTAAAAGATTACCTGCATATACTGATCAACTGCAACATCCCCCACCTCTTCAGCCAAATTAACATCGGCAGGGGTTTGGCAAACTTCATCAGCAGTAATCATAAAAGGATAATCCTTTCCCCAGAGCGACGACCCCTCACTCCACTCAACAAAACCATGCAACTTCTTCTGGTTATCACAAAACTTATGAACCTCCTCCATCATCAGAAACATCGGACAAATCAACCAGATCACCTTTTCTCTTCTTAGCAATCACTTTCTTCCTCCCTGGCCTTGGCTGATCAACCTCGCCAGCGCCAACCTTGTCCACCTTCGACGAAGATACTTCTTTCTCCAAACCCTTACTCTTCACCCGAGACCTCAAACTCGCCGCAGATACACCAGGATATTTACCACCTGAAAAACAAAGAAAATATAAACCTACTCAAAAAACCTCAAATATGACACAACATCCATAATTCAAAATCTTACCCAGGTAATCTATCACAGCAGCCTTATTCTCCTCCACTGCAGCAGATCATAAACAGAAATCAACTCCTTTCGATCAACCACTTCAATTAAAAACTCAATTATGCACTCATCTTTTGGACTTATAATCTCAGGCCCTAAAATATTTGAGGCTCTGAACACCACCAGAGAGGAAATTTTTCCCCCAGATGCTCGTCCACATAGAACGGAAAATCATCCTCATAGCTACTGACCTTAAGGTACATTTCCTTAAAATTCTTAAAAGACGATTTGTACAACTTGAACAAAGCAAACCCCAGAGAACTGTTCAAATTCACCCAGCCACCCTTCCAAACACCCTTCACCTGAAACAGTGAGAAAAACAACTCCACTGACAGTTTCTGTTCTAAATATTCCATAAGAATCTCAAACGCCCGCAAGAAGGTCCAACCATTGGGATGAAGCTGTGAGGGCGCACAGTTCAACTGCTTCAAAACTACACACTCAAAATCACTGAAAGGAACTCTCACCCTTAGCTCCTCCAAAACACAACTATACATAAAGAAATGCTCAAAACCCTCCCCTCTATGAAAAACCCTATCATTAACCGTACAAGGGAGTAGCTCCAATCGAACCCCAGAACTAACCCTAATAACCTTAGACTTATCTATTTCATTCACAGCACCAACATCCAAAAATAGAGAAACACGATCCCTTAAATCATCATTCACCCACTCATAGGACCAGTCTACCTCCCCTTTCATTTCTTTCTCATAACCCATTTGAAAAAACAGAAGCAGAGAAGAAGAAGAAAAGAACACGACTAGATAGAAAAACCAAGTAGAACTAAGAGCACTCACCTCTTTTACTCATTTTTGGCTGAAAACGCTTCAGAAAACACAAAACAGCAAACATGCAAACCTTCAGAATTCCTAACCTTTAATTCCAACACCTTAACCCAAAAATCTCGCTTCCACTTCCCATCAAATCAGTCACGTCAAACCCAATAAAGCCCACATTGGAAGCCTACAGTCTCAGTAACTGTTCAATAAAGCACCATGACCTGGGGGCTACAAGGTAGAAGCACACGCCGAACTGTTCAGTAGCCGACTCATACGCAATTAAAAGCTCAACCTGCTTCATTAAACATTTTCCCAGGCTAAGCTTGGGGGCTGTGGTCCGGCCATTACAAATCCTATGTCATAAATCGGCTTTATCACTCATAACTCGCCATTATTCACATCTATTACCCAGATATTTGGCGTTATAAGTCGGCATTTTAGTCATTACTCCGCAATTTACGTTATTAATCAGCGTTGCAGTTACAAATCAACAATCAATGTCATTTATCAAAACTAACGTTACAAATCAGCTTAACGGACTGCTTCACAAAAGAGAAACGTCCAAACCCTTATTATTGCTCTTTAATACAGGCAATAAAGCACGAACATAACCGATTTACACACTATCACCTATAAAAGGTATGATCTTCTATCCCGAGGACACATTGAATTCTCAATACTAACTTAAGCTTCGGAGTGCCTTTGCAGGTACACTCCCCCTGTTTCTTGCTCAAAGCTCTACGCAATTGGACACCCTCTTAGAGTAAAGCTCAGGTTATCATAAGGCTTGAAGGTCGGCCCCAAAAGCAATAACTCGGCGTCGACTCCCAGAGACTGAGCTCTCCCTCCAGGTATCCATACAAGAACATATATATTAAACCAATTTCTTTTAATAATTACTTAGTCACAAATATCTATCAGAGACATGATATTTAAGGGCATACAAAATAAATATAAAACCTAAAACCTTTACACCAACACGATAAGATAATCATTATAAGATTTTTTAGCACAAATTAAGTAAAGCAACATATAATAATAAAGAAACAATCAAATCCAAAAAGTTATAAAACACCTATCATGCACTACAATTGTTAGCATTGAAGAAACTTTAACCATTTATTCTTTTATTAGCTATCTTCTTATTTACTCTGTCCTTCATCTACGAATATGCTAAGGACCAAACACATGCTTATTAATCCTTTCAAAATTTCATATATTCTTGTCAAACACAATATTATTATGCATTGTCCATACATACCAAAAAACTAAAAATAACAAAATCATCCATTTTTTTCCGTAGAAACTACTAAATGGAAGAACTGTTGAAAAAAATTATAAGGTTCTCTTATAATATATATGACTTTTTATAATGATAAAATAAAAATAAAAGACATAAAATAATATTGTGTATATTTAAGTTAATTTTAATTTTTTTTAATGACTAGATTTGTGATAATGTAACCAATAAACAATGGCCGTTAATACGAATTGAATATGTTTTATTATTTTGTACGAAAAAATATTAGTTTTAATTTATATATTTATTATTGGGTATTAAAAATAAAAATTATTTGTATTGTTAGCATTTTTCTAACCTTCTTCAACTTCAACTGTGATTAGGCTTAAAAACTCGCCCACCTCATTGGAAATAAATGTAATCTAATCAGTTTTTATCTGATAATGCTATATATTGGCATAATAATAATAGAAGACTTAACTTTAGAGAGTTAACAATACGGTGTTTAGTTACCATAGGAGTATTTTTATTCATAGAATTATCAATTAATTATGTATGACTTCTGATGAAAATAATATATTTAACATAAATATTATTTGTTAGGTAAAAGATAACAAATCGATAAAGAAAATTAATTACAATGGGTATATTCATTTTAACAAATATTCTTTTATTCAATACTATAAAGAATACCTTGGTCATCCTGAATTACTATATGTTCAACTTCTATCGGCACCGATAGAATGACTAAATTGAGATATTTTCAGACTATAATATTTCTCAAACAAATAATTAATGAAACACTCATTTATGGTTATTCATTTTGAGTATATTTATACATAAAAGAAATTATACATAAAAAAATAAGAAAAAGAAAAGACCATGATTATTTTCTAATAAAATTAATTTTTATTTGTTGCATTTAATTTGAATAAGTAAAAAATTATTTTATTTTAGTTTAGTCTTTTATTCACATTATTTGAATTTTTGTCAATATATATGATTTGATTTGATTTAGTTATTAGTGAAAATATCTCGGTTGTCTATTTTATTCATTGATTTGTATTTTGATAATTAATAAATTAATCAAATTAATTAATTAATATAGATAATTAGTATAATTATTTTGATTTAATAAATTAAAAACAATAAATTAAAAAATACTAATAGAACATTAAAAAAATAAATTAAGAAATACTACCAAATAAAATTGATATAAATTATTATAAATTATGTGATATTTAAATATATAATCAAATCAATTAGTTGATATAGTTAATTATCATAATAAATTGTATTTAATGAGTCAAAAGAAATAAATCTCTAAACACTTTTAGAAGCATACTACGTTAACTCTATCATCAAGTATAAAAATTTATTTTTTATATAATAGAATAAATAATAAATAGAATAGATAAGAATATGATATGTGACATATTTTAATTATAAAATTAATAATATATAACAAATTTTTTATGAATTCTTATTGCTTGTTTGTTGTTAATTTTTAGGTTATTACTTAATAATTTTCACTCATGAAGTTATTAGCTATCTAATATTATAGTTTAGTTAATAAGAATGATGACATTAATATTTTTTCTTAAGTCTTGTTATTATTTTCGGTTTATAATAGTCGTCAAACAAACAATCAATAAAACACTCATCTTTACATTCTCATTTTGAGTACATTTATACATAAAAGAAATTATACATAAAGAAAAAAAAAAGAATTGAAATAGCAAGAACGATAAAAATGATGATTTTTATAATTTTGTGTGGCCATCTATATATAGTAAGCCAAAAGACCATGATTATTTAATAAAATTAATCTGTATTTATTGAATTTAATTTGAATAAGTAAAAAATTATTTTATTTTAGTTTAATCCTTAATTCACATTATTTAAATTTGGCTCAATATATATGATTTGATTTGATTTGATTATTAGTTAAAAATATTCTGATTATCTATTTTATTCATAGATTTATTATTTTAATGACTAATAAACTAATCAAATTAATTAATACACATAATAAATTTGGTTTAATAAATTAAAAAATACTAATAGAACATTAAAAGAAATAAATTAAGAAATACTATCAAATCAAGTTAATATAAATTATAATAAATTATTTGATATTTAAATATCTAATCAAATCAATTAGTTGATATAATTAGTTTATCGCAATAACTTATATTTAATGAATTAAAAGAAATAAATCGAAAAACACTCTCAAAATCATGACACGTCAACTCCATCATTAAATATAGAAACCCAAATAATTGAAACATCGGTGTTTAAAATACATTTTCAAACTTTTCTAAAATATTATCACCATTTTTTTTTTTTTTGAATTCACCAACTTTTCTGGGCAATAATATGCAAGACAGCAACAGTAGTAACTTTACTTCCACGACAAAGCAAGCTCTGGAGGGTGCAATTATTGCTTTTTCATGTAACGGGTTTGCTTGACAATGGAGATTTTGTGCGCGTCTTTGTCAAGGGCAAGATGGTTAGAAATTACTCAATGATATTAAGTATACAATAAAATTAGTTATTAAAATTAATTATTAATATAAAATATATATTAAAATATAAATATATATTAAAATAAATTAAATTACAAAAATCCTTATGATAATTTGATAGCTACTTACTAATTTGAGGTGGGGGTGTGCCTCAAACAATGTTCCCAACAACTTTGCTACTTTAGTTTCACTTTCACAATTCACACGATCACATTTCCGAGAAGCACCCGTATCTGAGGCCGGTCTTTTTCAATATTATTCTCCGCTCGAAATAACGCATTGTGTGTTAAACATGACAATTGTTTTCTTGCGGATTTATACCCATTATTAAAAGCATAAATTATCAAAATGCATCAAATAATTTTATCGCTAACAAAAATTCATTCAAATTTTATTATTGATAAAAACACTTAAATATAAAATACAATAAAATTATCTAAAAAATTCTCAATTTTTTATAAATGACAAACAACTTTTATATTTAACAAACTGCTTATGTATTTAATCTAAAATTTTATATAAATATTTAGATAACTACTTAAAAAAATACATAAAAACCGAACTGAAAATTCAATTTCTATATTTTTATTTTACTTTTTAAACGTATTATTAATTATTAACAAAAAAATCACAAAACAAATATATATTTAACGAAAAATTACCAAATTTTAAAGGATAAAAATATCTCATTTTTTTAATTATGCTTGCAAAAAACGGTATTAAAATTCAATCTCTAAAACATTTTTTGAAAATACATATTTGACGTTGGACATTTTTGTCGCGTTTTAAAATTATTTGAAGACACTTTTAATGATAAAAAAGTTTGAGTATATTTTTATCAATAAAAAAATTATCAGATGCATTTTTTGTGATTTATCCTTATTAAAAATTTTCCAAAATTTATCATATTCTAGATATAGGTTTAAAATATCTTAACAAAACTGCACTCAAATTTTATATGTCTATTGGATTTTATCAAAAAAAAATTACATCTATTGTTAATCAAATACAACATTTAGTTCTTTCATATTTTATAATACATCTGTTACACATTTAAGCAATATTATCATTCAAATTCAACTAAATAGATTCAATACCAATAAAAACCACTCTCATCAAATACAGCACTTAATTCGCATTCCTCCTCTTCCTTCGCTTCATTCTCCTTCTCCTTCTCCTTTTTCTTCTTCTTCTTCTTTTTCTTCGCGTGTTTTGTTCTCATCATCATTCTTTTGTTACTGTTGTTATTACTATTATTGCAGTAGAAAGTGAAGGAGGAAGAGGAGAAAAAGTTTTAAATTGTGTAGGAGAACGAGTCCAAATGCACCTTAATTCACTCAGAAATGACCTTAATTCATTCAGAAATGAACCGAAATTATATAATGGAATGCGACACAGTTAACTCAAAAATAAATCGAAATTTACCATAATGATTGCGACACATAAACTCAGAAATAAATCGAAATTTACCATAATGATTGCGACACATAAAATCAGTTCGAAAACAAGTGCATAAATAAGAATGAATCATGAGCAAAAACACATCCAAAATTAATTTTGGATCAGACAACGTCATTAATATGTTTTTTCTTCTTTTTTGTTTGATATTTTTTCTCTTTTTCTTAGTTTTATTCCTCTTAAGAGAGTGAAATAAAAAGAACTATAAAAAATGAAAAAAAGAAGGAGAAGATCAAGAAGAAAAATGTGAGAAAGAAGAAAAAGAAGCAGTAGCAACAGAAGATGAGGAGGAAGAGGAGAAGGAGTTTTGAATTGTGCAGGACAACAAGTCCAAATTCACCTTAATTTCACTTAGAAATGTACTGAAATTATATAATGATTGTGACACAGTTAACTCAGAAATGAATCAAAATTACATAATAGACTGCAACACAATTAACTCAGAAATGAACCGAAATTACATAACAATTGTGACACAATTAACTCAGAAATGAACCGAAATTTACCATAATGATTGCGACACATAAACTCAATTTGAAAACAAGCACACAAACAAGACTGAATCATGAAGAAAAATACATCCAAAATCAATTTTGGATCGGACAACGTCATTAATATGTTTCTTCTTCTTTTTTTGTTTGATATTTTCTTCTCTTTTTCTTGGTTTTATTCCTCTCAAGAGAGTAAATCAAAAAGAATTTTGAGAAAATAAAATAAGAAGGTGATGAAGAAGAAAAAGATGAAAAAGAAGAAGAAGCAGTAGAAGATAAGGAGGAAGAGGAGAAAGAGTTTTGAATTGTGCTGGACAACGAGTCCCAATATATCTTGATTCACTCAGAAATGAATCGAAATTATATAATGACTGCGACACAATTAACTCAGAAATGAACCGAAATTACATAATGGACTACGATATAATTAACTCAGAAATGAACCAAAATTACATAATAATAATTGCGACACAATTAACTCAGAAATGAACCGAAATTACATAATGATTACGACACATAAACTCAAGTTCGAAAATAAGCACACAAACAAGACTAAATCATGAACAGAAATACATCTAAAATCTATTTTGATCGAACAACATTATCAACATGGCAAAAATTCAACAATAACGATAACAATAACGACAATAATGATAACAATGATATGTATGCAAAGAAGCAAAAAAAGAAGCGCGTGATCTAAATCACTTGGATGTTAAAATAGCTTGGATATGGGGAATAATTCAGTTTATAAATATCTAAATAATATAAATAGGGTAAACCACCAAAAATGCACTCGAAAAATTTTGTTGCTCATAAAAATACACTCAAATTTTGTTATCAATAAAAATGCTCTCAAATAATTTAAAAACACGACAAAATGCCCAACATTAAATATGTATTCTCAAAAGATGCTTTACAAATTGAATTTTAATGCGATTTTTTGTAATCATGAGTAAAAAATGAGATATTTTTATCCTTAAAATTTGGTGTTTTTTGGTAAGTATATATTGTTTTGTGATTTTTTTTGTCAACTATCAATAATACTTTTAAAAAAAACCAAAAACAAAATTATATAATGAGATACTTTTGGGATTAGTAACTTTTAGTATTTTTGGTCATTATTTGACAAACACAAACACTAAATTGTCATTTTATTAATTTATTGTATGTGGATTCTGAAAAATGTGGATGCAAATTATATTAATTTATGTGTATAAAATTTTAGTAAATATAAGTATAAATTATATATTTTTATATGTAAAATGTTTATAAATATGAGTGTAAATAATTACCAATTAAGTATTGATAGTAAATGATAATATTTATTGATTATATAGGATTGTTCGAAAAATGCATGTCATGTGAATAGATAAATATAAAACGATTTAACTATTTTGAAAATTCTTTTTCTTTTTTAAAATGCTAAAATGAAAGAGATTTGGATCATTAGGCGCTCAATTTATTCGTTATGAACAATAAAAACACACTACTCAATAATAATATGGCTCGACTTTTGACAAAGGTAAAAATTAATGAAATTAACAATATAGTGTCATATTTCCTATATGCTTTAATTTAGGCTATCTTTTTATATTTAATTTTTATATATATAGTAAAGAATTTCGCTAGGAAGCTAATAAGATATCTGTACAATGTGTATAATAAACTTTTTATTTGTCCAATATAAAATGAAAATAAAAATTACTCTCATTTATCCTAAATTCAAAAGTATTGTTTGTTTTTACCACGTAATCCCTAATTCTAATTTTCAGCTATTCCACTTTTTTGAACAAACGGTCACCTTACCTTCAAAAACCCTCCTCCTTCGCCACTGAACATCCGATCCTCGCGCCTCCACCTGACCTGGAATCTGCGTCGGCGCTGTTCAGAACTGCAGCATGCAGTCTCCTTCACACGCCTCTACTGTCACTGGCAGCAACAGCTTCGTGCATCAGCACCGTCCCGAACTGCAATGCCCAACCTCTATCGCGCACGTCATCTATGGCTGGTGGCAACTGCTTTGCCTGGCACCGGAACTCCACCGCTCACCCAACAGTGGAAGAACGCATTAAAGCAACAGCAGGGTATGCTTCCTTGTTTTCACTTCTTCTTGGTTTCTCAAGTTTATATCTTGGATATATGAGGAATATTTTCCATTTCTAAAATGCTCCAATGAGACAATAATTAAATAATATCTTGATTGTTTGGATTTTTTCCAAAGAATAATAATTAAAACTTTCTTAATTCAACTTAAAAAGAGATTTTTTTTCCATAAAAGAGAATTTTAAGGATCACCTCTTCGTTCAATTCTCAATTAATTGATAGTCCTTTTGATTACACTATTGTAAACATTTCAATTCATACACTATGAAGACGAGCTCCAACTGTCCAACATAACACAGGTGACTTTGTCAATTATGGTCTCATTGCTTCCAGTGATAACCAAATACTGTGACAGCTTTTGCTTCATTCACAATTCATGAAGTTATGGAGCTATTGTAGTATGCATCCATGATAAAGTTTGTTTGTCAATACTACATTCATTGCACCTTTTGACAAATGGCAGAATACTATTTAGCCAATGTGAAGATAACAATTGCATTCTCTTGCTTTTGATTACACACTGTTTTTCATTTCATATCCTTAAATGGAATATGTCTGCTTTAAATTCATGTCCTGTCTAATATTTAGTTCAAATTCCATAATCACATCAGTAGACTAGTCAGTTACTTTTACTTCACTCTGGTAGCTTACTTTTTGCCTGATTAAAAGACTTTATTAAAAAATAGTGAGCCTGCTATCTATTATAAACTAAAATTTTACTAACACGCTGAATCCGGTTTAAGTTAGTCATTTTTTGGTGGTTTATATTGCTGATATTTATGTCATAGTACTATATGTCATTTAATTCCTTTGGTGGGTTTTTTTGTTTGTGATTGATTGCAGGTTGTGGAAGTGATAGATATGACTGATCTAGAAATTGATGAGATAGAACGTAGTCATATTGTTGAATTGGATTTAGTTTACCATTCACTGAATTCAAGTATGCTTGGAGTTGTTGCAGCTAGATATAAGTGATTAAGTTATAATAGACATGTTATTACATTCCTAAATCCTACTTAATTGTGTCATATTCTATAATGGAAATTTATCACAAAGTATAAATTTTTTCAATTATAAAACATATGCCGTTAGTATCATGAATATGTGATTAAGGAGAAGTTTAACCCAAAAGTGTTACAAGTTGTGGTCAATTATGAATATTCAAGATGTTTATTTCACTATGTTGACAGATGGTTATTTTTATTCATACGTGGATGGTTATTTAAGTAATCACATGTTAAATATACTAAATGCTCAATTCACTAGGTGTACAAATGGTTGTTTTAATTAGTAACTGGATGATTATTTTATTAGATTCGATTTACGTATAAACAGGTAACAAATGCGGGATGTTCAGTTCTCTAAGTAGCCGGATGGTTATTTTACATGCTACGTGGATGATTGTTTTGTTGGACTTGGGACTTTGTCAAACTTATCAGAATTTGCAACAGAATCATGAAGTTTTACAAAAAGAACATAACATATACGTAATTGTAACTAGCAAAACATTACCCTGCGTCTTACAAAAGAAAAATCCCTATATTCAATAAAATAAAATGTCGCAAAATAAATTATACTATTCAATTTTATGCGTCTATTTTTTCCTTCCTTTGTCAGTCCTCTTCATGGGTAACCCTTCATCCCTTTGTACCAGGGTTCTTATGCTTGGTGCTGTGAACGGTGTTCTGACCTCCTTACACGTAATTTTGGTCAGTTGGTAGACTGCTAAGAACCAATAAATTATTAGGTTTTCCTCAATCCAAAAATTATAATCTGATTACCAAAGAAGCATGTAGCGAGCAATAGAACAGCATGACATTCATACTTAAAAAACTATTAATGATACTATTAAACCCGTCATACTAAGTAAGTAAAACTAGAAAAAATCCAATAAAAACTTATTCAACCAAAGTGAGAACTAGAAAAAGATGTGATTCTTGCAAGTGATACCTAGCCAAGATGTACAAACTTTGGTAGATGAATTCCACTACAGGTTGCGATGGTGGGGATAGCTGCAGCAAAATCAAGAAGGGCTTGCTTATCGGAACTTAAGTTAGCAAAGACCAGAGGAGAAAGAATAATAATGATTAAAAATAAAGGATGCAGTAGAGGTAAATAGAACTTCATGGATAGTTCTCTTGCTGAAAGGTATAAAATGTTGACAATTGAATTCATAAATAGAACTTCATAGTTTCCTGATTTAGCATGACACAAATCAAAACAAAAAATGATAAAGTGAGAATAAGCATAACATAAAGAAGCTATAATGTAGACTAAACAAAAACTCCATAACATAATCACAGAACAATTCCAATTAAGTAAACGTAGCATCCAATTCAAGTAAGAAACACATAGGCAATTGTAAACCACTGATGAATTATTGCTTAATTATAATGGAAGAACAAACTTTTTGAGACTGAAAAAAAAAAAGAATAAAGCTCTAGATTTACAACGTAAAAGAGAAAACGTATTCTAAGAGGATATTTTAAATACATATTAAAATTAAAGACAATCATCTTCGGAAATTTTATCATATTATAACCATAAGCATAGTTTCGAACCAGCTCAGTGTGAAATTAGAAACATGCTTAGCAGCTTATAGGTAAGAAAGTCTTCTGAACAATTAAGAAGGGAAAAGGTTTCATAGAGTTTGAAACATTTTAACTAGATCAGATAATTAAACACCACTGCGAAATTTCCCGCACTAAAATAAACACCAATGCAGCCATCAACAGCATTAACTTGGTCAATACGTTTCAAAAAATTCAAATCCCTACCAAGGTGTTCTTAATTATGAAAAGAACATCAGAAACTCAGCAATAAATTCTTGGCATGAACATTGAATTACAAGCAAAACCAAATTCATCAACTAAACATATTTATCAACCAACCTATTCAACTGGGGCTGGGTGCCGTGGCAGCAAGAGGGCCGACATGTTCAGCATATATAACGGTGATGATCTGCGGCATTATGGTGGCAGAGGGAGGATGGGACCACCAGGCTGGATACCGGCGCGGGAGAGAGCGGCAAGCCACTCACCAGAATGCGCGACCGGAATGATGATGGTCGACCTCAACCAGGGCTGCCGGGGGATGAGAGGGAGACATGCGACGGGAAGAATGCGGGTGTGAGGGAAGAGAGGTGGATGCCGGTGATGGAGACACATGCATGCAAGAGAGGTGGGTTGACTAAAGTGGAAGCTGTACTCCGATGAGGTTGGATGTTCGGTAGTGGTGAAGGTGTAACACCCTAATTAGCCTAAGCTTTAACTCGCGTTGTGAAGCAAAGGTTAATCAGAGATTACAACAGTTCTAAGCTCATACATATAATATATATATATATTCTAACTTAAAGCACAAGATTCAGAGTATATATCAAAATATAATAGTATAATATCATAAGAATCTGGCCATGGCTCGCGGAGTTTAAGCCGGCTAGCCATATATAGACCATATATGAAACTAGACAGTAAAATAGCTTATACAAGTTTTATTCTCTCAACACATGCCTCTAGGCTAAAGTAAAATACAAAGTGAGAGATGTATAAACAAAATAAACCACAAAAACACCAAAAGGTATCCGGATCCTCTGCTTCTATCACCATCTAGCAACTCACCGAGGTGGGTTATGACCTGCATCTAAAAAATACAACAGAGATATAGTATGAGAACCGGAGGTTCTCAGTATGGTAACAGTGCTTAATGATGTAGGATATAAGACCCCAGGATACCAAAGGCAATCCTAAGCTCCATATCCATAACAAGATTCAAACTTAAAGCATTCTAAAATAGTTAAGCACAATATAAACCTTAACATAAATAAACCGAGTAATCTATCTTAAGGGATTTCTATTCTAACCAAACACCGCTGTCCCATAGCCTTCACCAACCGATCCTCCATGCGATTCCGTCGTCACCACCTTCCGAACCTCCTCAATCCCAGCAAAAAACAAAAATAGTATACAATGCAAGTAAAACACAAGTATTGGCATATAAAGCAATGAATTCAAATAGCAATTAGGCATGTTATACAAATGGGCAAGCCATTTAAAGTAGTCAAAGCATACAAACAGATAGAAAATGCATATGATGAATGCCTGCCCTACTGGCTGTGATATCACATTATCAGTTCAACTACCAACCCAACACATCTCCATGGAGATGTCACCCTTCGGAATCATCAATGGGAACCCCCGAGATATAGTGCTCGGATCACTGTCCAGGGTTTTGCGCCTGCACGCTCTATTGATCCAAAGAGATGCAAGTGGGATACTCTTGCCACAGACCTCACATCTCAACGTAAGCAGGATCAGACCACCGTCCTTACACTGTCGCCGCTACCTCGACAGGCGGGATCCAACCGCCGTCCCTGCCGGGCGCATAGTGTCTCATAATCTCATTATAAAATGATACATTAGTTGTTTTCAGGAAACATTTTCAGCATAACATGAATCCATCATCTCATTCAGAATCCTCGACTCATCTCAACCACTATCAATTCATATTTCCATTCCAAACACAACAATTCATCAGTTCTAATCTCATATACCAATCATCTATCACATACCATCAAACCATCCTCAGTACACCCAAAACCTAATACTCCGTTTTCTAATTTTTCACAAAATAATCGACTGAAACCCATAGGTTATATCCCATGTTCTCATGCTCAAAATCAAGCCCAAAAGTCTTAAAATGGTGTTATAGAAGCTTATAATCTTGTTGGAAAGATGAAATAGTTGAAAACAAAGTTAAATTTGAGAAACAGGGCATGTGCGTTCGCACAAGGGTGTGTGTACGCACGCTCTGGAGAGTTTTAAAATGTGTGCGTACGCATAGGAGTGTGCGTACGCACAGGTACCAAAATTCATAATGCCTGTTCACCCGTACAACCTGTGCTAGCGCTCCCAATAGACTGGCTTCCCCAACGTGTGCGTGCGCACAGGCTTGTGCGTACGCACAGGTTGCAATTTTCCCTTGGTGTGTGCGTGCACAAGCTATGCTAGCGTTGCAAGCAGATTGCCTCCCTCTGCGTGTGTGGACGCATAGGTCTATGCGTGCACACATGTCAACATTTTCGCAGAGAAGTGCGTGCGCACATACCAGAAATCACAAAATTCTGTAACTTTACAGAATTTCAGATTTTTAACACTAACTTTGAATGATCATAACTTCCTCTACAAAATTCCAAATTTAGCAAACTTTATATCGATTTAAAGGTTTTTCAATGAACTTTAATTCTAAATAAATTTAAACCAATTTTGAAAATCGAGGCAAAAGTTATGACCAGACAAAGTTCACCAAAAATCAACTTTTACCCAAAATCACAATTTCCTCAATTCCTTTGTAAAACACAACCAAAACCAAACCAAACCATTCCAAACTCCAATTCTCATCAAAATCAACCCTCTATGCCATATTACACCAAAATTATCACATTTTACTTCACATTTCCTCATCCTCAACCTCCACATCAATATATCACATCATAATCAAACCTGATTAATATTTTTCCAACTACATTACCAATTCATCAACATCAATATCACATTTATCAACATAATTCACTTCTCAACTTCACAAATCATTCCTCCTCATCATATCATTACCAATCATCAAAATCAAGCTCAATAATCATCAATTCATCATAAATCATCATGCAACAACATTCAACAACCCATCAACCATTCAAATCCAAACCTATTCTATGGGTCACTAGCCTAAGTGTCCATGAATATTATATAATACATAGAGGAAATCAAAACCATACCTTGGCCGATTCCCTATATGCCCTTTCCAACACAATCCAAGCCACTAACAATCACCGATAAGCTCCAACAAGTTCAAATACTCACCACTTCAAGCTATAATACACATAATTCACAATAATTCAAACTAGGGTTTATCAAACTTGAAATTTCACAAGGGTTCAAGAGCTCTTACCTTTCCCAATAGCTTTGGAAGCCAAAACCTAATGCTAAGCAAGGATTAAAGTGAACCTAAACATCCAAAATCACAAAAACTCATTTAACCCAAAGCCCTAATCATCCGAAATTTTGGAGAGAAGAACTGGGAGAAATTCGAGCTTACCTTATCAGTTTCTCATATGGGTTTCGTAGAGCTCTTTTCAAGAAACACGTAGCCGCTGACGGCACGTAAATCGGAGCACTGTAGCTCGAGATATCACGAAAAGAAGAGATGGGTGAATAGTATTTTCTTCTTCCTCTTCTTCCCTTTCTATTTTAGCATGAGTGTTATGTTTATGTGTGTGTGCTGCAAATTTGTTCATTAATGAACCTTTTATATGTTGGGCTTGGGCCCAACTTGGGCCTGGTCCAACCTGTTAGCATTTTTAGCCTGTTTGGCCCAACTTCGGGCCAAACCTTTAAAATTAACGCCCGATTTTCAACTTCTAATTTTTTCTAAGGTTTTTGACAGTTTTCACTTTTTCTCATCTGGTACCGGGCAGACTTGAACCGATTCAACTACCGGTTCTCATTTTTTTACAGTTTTTCACAAAAAATACATTTTCTAACTCAGAAAGATCTACTGAGTCCAGAAATCACCTTTAAATCCTCAAATTCTCACTCTAACTTTTTGGAGTCTAATTTGGGAAATATAATCAGTTAATTAACTGGTTGATTAGTTGTGGTTCTTACATTCTCCCTACTAAATAAGAAATTTTTCCCTCAAAATTTGAATTACCTGAGAATAGCTCGGGATAATTCTTTTGCATCTCGGACTCCAACTCCCAAGTGTGCTCTTCTACTCCTGCTTGCTCCAAAGCAACTTTAACCAATGAAATATCCTTTCCTCGCAGCTTTTCCACACTGGTGTCGTCGATCCTCACTGGCGCTACTTGGAAAGTTAAGTTCTCCTTCAACTCAACTGACTCAGGCTCCAATACATGAGCCGCATCTGACGTGTACTTACGGAGTTGTGACACGTTGAATACGTCATGCAAGATAGACAGATGAGGAGGCAAAGCAACTTGATATGCCATCGGCCCGTATCTCTTCAGAATCTCAAACGGTCCTATATACCTTGGATTCATCTTCTTGGTCTTAATTGCTCTTCCAATCCCAGTTGTCAGTGCCACCCAAAGAAATACATGTTCTCCCACTTCAAACTCTAATGGTTTTCTCCTCTGATATGCATAACTCTTCTGTCGACTCTGAGCAGTTAGAATCCTTACACGAATCTTCTTAATGTTCTCAGTAGTCTCCGCTATCAAATCTGGACCCAAGACACTTGCTTCGAAAGATTTATACCAACAAAGTGGAGACTGGCACTTCCATCCGTACAAGGCCTCATACGGAGCCATCCTTATGCTCGCATGAAAGCTATTGTTGTACGCAAACTCCATCAATGGCATGTAGCGATCCCAACTTCCGGGTTGATCCAAAATACATGCTCTCAGCATATCTTCCAATGTCTGAATGGTTCTCTCCGACTGTCCATCCGTTTGCGGATGATATGCGGTACTGAGACATAGCTTTGTACCAAAAGCCCTTTGAAAAGCTCCACAAAACCTTGAAGTGAGTCAAGTGAGCATAATTGTTATCAATCCACAAGTCCTAGCTAACTTACTAGTTACCTTAGTAAAAAGCTAGCGTTAGTGGAAACAATAACAACTAACAACCCAAGAATTATCACTAAATATTGGACATTATGGCTCTGGTAATCCATAAATTCATTTTCCCCAAGCCAAGGGGTGGAAATTACCCCATAACTAAGATTGGTATTTCATCAAACACCTAGTGGGCATAAACATAAAACATGGCAAAATTGGGAAAATGGTAAAAGCTATGAACCATAAATGATCAAAATCAATAAAAGCAACTCAACAAACATATAAAAGCCATCAAACATCAAATTAAACAACTAGGAATCCAAAATTGCAAGACTATGTAAATATTGACAAGAGAAATGGAAATATAAGAAAGTGTAGAACAAGTGGTATAATAAAAGAGAGAATTAAAGAAATACTTACAATGCAATTGCTATAATCCAAAATCAAACTTGAAGTATAAAATGCTACAAACCCTAATTAAGAACCCTAAGAGAGAAAATCTAAAACTATACTACACTACTCCTACTATGTGTTTTTCTCTATTCTAAGATGGCTCCCTTTGAAATATGCTGAATCCCCCTACATATAGCACTCCAATTCAGCCTTCAATCCTTCCAAAATGGGCCAAAAGGCCTCAAAAAACGTGTTGCACATGTTTCATTAATGAAATCACGTGTTGGGTCCTGTGTGGATGCACAGATGTGTGCGTCCGCACATTTGGCTGAAAGTTGACCTGTGTGTATGCATAGGTGCTTGTGCGTACGCACACATAGAAATGCTCGCTTGTGCACACACACACTTTGCTGTGTGTGCTTTTCCTTGTTTTCTTCATGTTTTTTCCTTTTGTTCATGCTTCCTTCCACTTTTGCCTTACCAAACTTGCCTCTAGGACTTAAAATCACTCAACAAACATGTCATGGCATCAAATGGCATAAAAGTGAGATTAAAATCACTAATTTAAGCACAAAAATACATGTTTTCACATTTAGGCACAATTTAGAGAGAAAACACAAAAGTATGCTATATAGGTGAATAAATGTGGGTTTATATGATGAAATTCACTCAAATCAAACCAAAATATATTGAAAAATATGGACTCATCAATTCTTCCACACTTAAACAATAGCATGTCCTCATGCTAAACCAAACAAGGAGAATGATTAAAGAGAAATAACTTATTGAATGCAACTATCTATATGCATGCAAGTATGTATCTACTATATATAGCTATACCTATCTATAGTATCTATATGAAATTGGGGAAAACTAACAAACAAATTTCCAAGTAAGTATATAGACACATAGGGCTAAGCAAGGATATAACTCAATACAAATCACAATCTAGAGAATTGATTTAACCTATCAAAATGAAGCAACTTGCAAGAATACATGATAAGAAGTATGGAAACATAGAGTTGAGTGATCGAACCCTCACTAGGTGTGTATACACTCTCAACGCTCGGTGTTTTAGGGTCTAATCACTCAAGTCTCCTCCTAATCATGCTTTCAAGGTTTTGCTTTTCATCTAACAATCAACAAATATGTGATGCATGAGTGCAAGTATCATGAGGTCTTTAGAGGGTTGTAATGGGGTTAGGGTTAAGGTAGGATAAGTATGGCTAAGTGGACTAAGGAATTGGATCTTTGATTAGCTCAAGTGCCCAACTCAACCTTCATCAACCAAATCACCAATATTCATTCTAACCACCCATTACTTCTTTTCACACACATTCATGACTTAGTTTCTATTCAAAACACATATGCATTTCTTATTCATTTTTCATTTTTTTTCTTTGGGGCAACCTTCGTCCCCTCTTATTATTTTTTTTTCATATCATTCATTCATTTTTTTCTATGACAAATGCATATGGTTAAAGCAAATCGACACATGAATGTGCACCCATTTTCCAAATTTCTCATTAAGTACCCAAAATAAACATTTTTCCTACCAATGCTTCCCAAAATTTCCCCCACACTTAAATGAAACACACTCTTCAACCTAAGCTAACCAAAGATGCAATTCAAGGTAATTCATGGTTTTCCGCTTAGGGTTGTGATGTGCTAACAATTTGAACAAAGGGGATTAAAAGGCTCAAAAGAGGTTAACAAAGGTAGATTCAAGGGTAGGTCCATATGAGTGAGTGAGTTTAATACAAAAATGGCCTCAATTATGCTAAATGCATTCAAAACATAAAACATTGGAAATAAAGAATCAAGCAAAACCGAGATTACAATCATAGAAGGAGCATAGCACACAATGAACAAAAATAGTGATTAAAATGTGTAACCACTCATTAAGGCTCAACAACTCACAAGGTTGCCTTGTTCTATCTCTCTTCTATGTTCCATAAAAAATCATTCAAGCAAGTTTTAAAAATAATTTTCCAAATCAATTCAATAGAATGTCCTTGAAACAAAATTCTTGAAAATTCTTTTGTTGTTTTTCACCAAAGTTATTTCCTATATATGTATGTATGTTGTGATGGATGCAATTTCAAAATCTTTCTTAGTTCTATTCCTAATTTTCAACATCACAAAAATTAACATGAAAAATTAGGACAAAATTGAACTAAGCACTATACTATTCACATCATCCAATCACAACTTCTATCTATAAATATATACCATGCAAATGATGCAGAACGCAATAGATATAAACTATGAAGAAAATGTAATGCAACGATCAAAAACACTCCAAATATCTACAAGAAACATAATAAAAGAAAACAAAAATAGAGTACAAAGTGTTCGAAAAATAAAATTTACGCCCCAAAAAATGATGAATCCTCCCCCACACTTAAACATTTGCACGGTCCTCCGTGCACGAACACGATCCGGGGAGAATTGTCTCTGAAGAGCTCCATCTCCAGTTGGCGGATGCAAGGGCTTGGGTTGCATGAAAATTGCCAAGTTCAATGTCTTCTTGGCATCTCCATCCTCAGTGTCACCCTCGTCTACTGGCTCCTTGCCTTCATGTCTCATTCCTCAAAAAGAATGAACAAGGTATAATTAGGAATCATTGGACAAGTAGCACAAAAAGGTAAAGGAGGGAGCAAATACATTGTATACTTGGAGATAAAAAAACAAATAAACATTTAATTGAGGAAGTTTGCATAGTAGTGTGGTGGTGCACGAAATTGTGATCATCAATGACCCCATCAACATGGTACGCTCAATTGCAATCTCAACTCCTTATCACAACTTCGCACAACTAACCAGCAAGTGCACTGGGTCGTCCAAGTAATAAACCTTACGCGAGTAAGGGTCGATCCCACGGAGATTGTTGGTATGAAGCAAGCTATGGTCATCTTGTAAATCTTAGTTAGGCAAACTCAAATGGTTATGAATGATGTATGAATAAAACATAAAGATAAAGATAGAGATACTTATGTAATTCATTGGTAAGAACTTCAGACAAGCGTATGGAGATGCTTTGTCCCTTCCGTCTCTCTGCTTTCCTACTGTCTTCATCCAATCCTTCTTACTCCTTTCCATGGCAAGCTGTATGTAGGGTTTCACCGTTGTCAGTGGCTACCTCCCATCCTCTCAGTGAAAATGTTCAACGCACCCTGTCACAGCACGGCTAATCATCTGTCGGTTCT
>NC_029780.3:71688654-71688927 GCF_000817695.3 Arachis duranensis | reverse complement strand
TGACTCAACTTTGCTAGAGTCCCCAATTAGAGGTGTCCAGGGTTCTTAAACACACTCTTTTTGCCTTGGATCACAACTTTATTTTTTTCTTTTCTCTTTTTTTTCGTTTTTTTTCTTTTCTCCCCTTTTTTTTTGTTCACTGCTTTTTCTTGCTTCAAGAATCATTTTTATGATTTTTCAGATCCTCAGTAACATGTCTCCTTTTTCATCATTCTTTCAAGAGCCAACATTCATGAACCACAAATTCAAGATACATATGCACTGTTTAAGCAT
>NC_029780.3:71685772-71688360 GCF_000817695.3 Arachis duranensis | reverse complement strand
CGCTCCATCCTTTTCTTAGTGATGGGCTTGTCCTCATCAATGGGGATGTCTCCCTCTATGTCAACTCCAACTGAATAACAGAGGTGACAAAAGAGATGAGGAAAGGCTAACCTTGCCAAGGTAGAGGACTTGTCTGCCTCCTTATAAAGTTCTTAGGCTATGACCTCATGAACTTCTATTTCTTCTCCAATCATGATGCTATGAATCATGATGGCCCGGTCTAGAGTAACTTCAGACCGGTTGCTAGTGGAATGATTAAGCGTTGGATAAACTCCAACCATCCTCTAGCCACGGGCTTGAGGTCATGCCTTCTCAATTGAACCGGCTTCCCTCTTGAATCTATCTTCCATTGGGCGCCCTCTTCACAAATGACTGTGAGGACTTGGTCCAACCTTTGATCAAAGTTGACCCTTCTAGTGTATGAGTGTTCATCTCCTTGCATCATGGGCAAGTTGAATGCCAACCTTACATTTTCTGGACTAAAATCCAAGTATTTCCCCCGAACCATTGTAAGCCAATTCTTTGGGTCCGGGTTCACACTTTGATCATGGTTCTTGATGATCCATGCATTGGCATAGAACTCTTGAACCATTAAGATCCCGACTTGTTGAATGGGGTTGGTAAGAACTTTCCAACCTCTTCTTCGAATCTCATGTCGGATCTCCGGATATTCACTCTTTTTGAGTTTAAAAGGGACCTCTGGGATTACCTTCTTCAAGGCCACAACTTCATAGAAGTGGTCTTGATGCACCCTTGAGATGAATCTCTCCATCTCCCATGACTCAGAGGTGGAAGCTTTTGCCTTCCCTTTCCTCTTTCTAGAGGTTTCTCCGGCCTTGGATGCCATAAATGGTTATGAAAAAACAAAAAGCAATGCTTTTACCACACCAAACTTAAGAGGTTTGCTCGTCCTCGAGCAAAAGAAGAAAGAAGAGAGTAGAAGAAGAAGAAATGAAGGAGATGGAGATGGCTTTGTGGTTCGGCCAAAGGAGGAGAAGTAGTGTTTAGGTTGTGTGAAAATGAAGGAGTGAAGATGGGTTTATATAGGAGTGGAGAGAGGGGTAGGGTTTGGTTATGGAAGGGTGGGTTTGGGAGGGAAAGTGGTTTGAATTTGAATGGTGAGGTAGGTGAGGTTTTATGAAGGATGGATGTGAGTGGTGAAGAGAAAGATGGGATTTGATAGGTGAAGGGTTTTTGGGAAAGAGGTGTTGAGGTGATTGGTGAATGGGTGAAGAAGAAGAGAGAGGGTGGTGGGATAGGTGGGGATCCTGTGGGGTCCACAGATCCTGAGGTGTCAAGGAAAAGTCATCCCTGCACCAAATGGCGAGCAAAATTGCCCTTTATGCCAATTCTGGCGTTAAACGCCGGGCTGATGCCCATTTCTGGTGTTTAACACCAAGTTCTTGCCCTTCTCTGGCGTTTAACGCCAGTCTGGTGCCCCTTTCTGGCGTTAAACGCCCAGAATGGTGCCAGACTGGGCGTTAAACGCCTAATTGCTACTCTTACTGGCGTTTAAACGCCAGCAAGATCTTCCTCCAGGGTGTGCTGTTTTTCTTTCTATTTTTCGTTCTGTTTTTGCTTTTTCAATTGATTTTGTGACTTCTCATGATCATCAACCTACAGAAAACATAAAATAACAAAGAAAATATAGATAAATATAACATTGGGTTGCCTCCCAACAAGCGCTTCTTTAATGTCAGTAGCTTGATAGTGGGCTCTCATGGAGCCTCACAGATACTCAGAGCAATGTTGGAACCTCCCAACACCAAACTTAGAATTTGAATGTGGGGGTTCAACACCAAACTTAGAAGTTGGTTGTGGCCTCCCAACACCAAACTTAGAGTTTAACTGTGGGGGCTCTGTTTGACTCTGTTTTGAGAGAAGCTCTTCATGCTTCCTCTCCATGGTTACAGAGGGATATCCTTGAGCCTTAAACATAAGGGATTCGTCATTCACTTGAATGATTAATTCTCCTCTATCAACATCAATCACAGCCTTTGCTGTGGCTAGGAAGGGTCTGCCAAGGATGATGAATTCATCCATGCACTTCCCAGTCTCTAGGACTATGAAATCAGCAGGGATATAATGGTTTTCAACTTTCACCAAGACATCCTCTACAAGTTCATAAGCTTGGTTTCTTGAGTTATCTGCCATCTCTAGTGAGATTCTTGCAACTTGTACCTCAAAGATCCCTAGCTTCTCCATTACAGAGAGAGGCATGAGGTTTACACTTGACCCTAAGTCACACAGAGCCTTCTTGAAGGTCATGGTGCCTACTGTACAAGGTATTGAGAACTTCTCAGGGTCCTGTCTCTTTTGAGGTAATCTCTGCCTAGACAAGTCATCCAGTTCTTTCGTGAGCAAAGGGGGTTCATCCTCCCAAGCCTCATTACCAAATAACTTGTCATTTAGCTTCATGATTGCTCCAAGGTATTTAGCAACTTGCTCTTTAGTGACATACTCATCCTCTTCAGAGGAAGAATACTCATCAGAGCTCATGAATGGCAGAAGTAAACTCAATGGAATCTCTATGGTCTCAGTGTGAGCCTCAGATTCCCATGGTTCCTCATTGGGGAACTCATTGGAGG
>NC_029780.3:71685500-71685763 GCF_000817695.3 Arachis duranensis | reverse complement strand
CTGGTTCCTCATTAGGGAACTCATTAGAGGCCAGTGGACGTCCATTGAGATCTTCCTCAGTGGCGTTCACTGCCTCTCCCTCCTCTCCAAATTCGTCCATGTTGATGGCCTTGCACTCTCCTTTTGGATTTTCTTCTGTATTGCTTGGAAGAGTACTAGGAGGGAGTTCAGTAATTTTCTTGCTCAGCTGTCCCACTTGTGCCTCCAAATTCCTAATGGAGGACCTTGTTTCAGTCATGAAACTTTGAGTGATTTTGATTAGA
>NC_029780.3:71567009-71684932 GCF_000817695.3 Arachis duranensis | reverse complement strand
AATTCTATTGCATCAGAGAAACTAATTGAGGCTTAAGCTCAAAGTTGTTTGCTCCAATGACAGGGATAGAGATGCTTCTCCCATAAAAGTCGGGAGTAGGTGCAGTAAAGTCACCCAGCACCTTCCTTGCATTGTTGGCACTGTTGTTGTTTTCGGCTGCCATATCTTCTTCTCCTTTGAAGATTTCTGTTAGGTCCTCTACAGAGAGTTGTGCCTTAGTTTCTCTTAGTTTTCGCTTCAAGGTCCTTTCAGGTTCAGGGTCAGCCTCAACAAGAATGCTTTTGTCTTTGCTCCTTCTCATATGAAAGAGAAGAGAACAAGAAAATATGGAATCCTCTATGTCACACTATAGAGATTCCTTGAGGTGTCAGAGGAAAAGAAAAATAGAAGGCAGAAGTAGAAAATTTGAACCTATCAAAGAAGATGGAGTTCGAATTGTGCATTAAGGAATAGTGTTAGTCCATAAATAGAAGGATGTGAGAAGAGGGGAAGAAATTTTCGAAAATTACGTAAAAGATTTTGAAAACATTTTGAAAAACACTAATTGATTTTTGGAAACCAAGGGGGGAAAAGAAATTAAGTGATTTTTGAAAAAGATTTTGAAGTTAGAAATTAAAAAGATATGATTTGAAAACTATTTTGAAAAAGATGTGATTAAAAAGATATGATTAAAAAGTTATGGTTTTAAAAAGATGTGATTGAGAAAATATGATTTGAAAAACAATTTAAAAAGATTTGATTTTCAAAATTAATGACTTGGCTAACAAGAAAAGATATGATTCAGACATTAAACCTTTCTCAACAGAAAAGGCAACATACTTGAAATATTGAATCAAATCATTAATTGATAGCAAGTATTTTTGAAAATGGAAAGAAATTGATTTTGAAAAAGATTTGATTGAAAAGATATAATTTGAAAAAGATTTGATTTTGAAAAACTTTGAAAACCTGAAAAAAAATTGGCATTAAAAACAGAATCTTCCCTCTTGTGCCATCCTGGCGTTAAACACCCAGAATGGTGCACATTCTGGCGTTTAACGCCCAAACTACTACCCTTTTGGGTGTTAAACGCCCAGCCAGGCACCCTGGCTGGTGTTTAGACGCCAGTTTGCCTTCCTTACTGGGCGTTTTGAACGCCCAACTTTTTCTGTGTAATTCCTCTACTGTATGTTCTGAATCTTCAATTCTCTGTATTATTGACTTGAAAAGACACAAATTAAAAATATTTTTGGATTTTTAATAATGAGGAATAATCAAAATGCAACTAAAATCAAATAATAATGCATGCAAGACACCAAACTTAGAAGTTTGTATACTATTGACACTAACAAAATGAGAATGCATATGACAAACAACAAAAATACTCAAGACAAGAGAATTTTAAAGATCATAACAAGGAAATCATCAAGAACATCTTGAAGATCACTTAAGACACATGAATGAATGCAAGAAAAATAGAAACATGCAATTGACACCAAACTTAACATGAGACTCTAGACACAAACAAGAAATATTTTTGGATTTTATGATTTTGTAATTTTTTTTGGATTTTTTTTCGAAAATTAAGTGGAAAAAGAAAATAAAGATATCAAAATTCTTAATGAGAATTCCAGGTATCATGCAATGTTAGTCTAAAGCTTCAGTCTAAAGGAATTAGACATGGCTAGCCAAGCTTCAGCAGTCATCTTCTTCAGATGAAGAATATTCTTCAGAGGTTATGAATGGTAATAGAAAGTTTAGTGGAATCTCTATGGTCTCTAAATGAGCCTCATATTCCTTGGGTTCCTCATGAGGGAACTCCCTAGTGGTCAGTAGACGTCCCATGAGGTCTTCCTCACTGGGAATCACTGCCTTTCCCTCCTCTACAGGTTTGGCCATGTTGGACGTGTAAATGGCTGGTGCACGAAATTGTGATCATCAATGGCGCCATCAACCTGGTACGCTCAATTGTAATCTCAACTCTTTATCACAACTTCGCACAACTAACCAGCTAGTGCACTGGGTCGTCCAAGTAATAAACCTTACGCGAGTAAGGGTCGATCCCACGGAGATTGTTGGTATGAAGCAAGCTATGGTCATCTTGTAAATCTTAGTCAGGCCAACTCAAATGGTTATGAATGATGTATGAATAAAACATAAAGATAAAGATAGAGATACTTATGTAATTCATTGGTAAGAACTAGATATTTATGTAATTCATTGGTGAGAATTTCATATAAGCGTATGGAGATGCTTTGTCCCTTCCGTCTCTCTGCTTTCCTACTGTCTTCATCCAATCCTTCTTACTCCTTTCCATGGCAAGCTGTATGTTGGGCATCACCGTTGTCAGTGGCTACAGTCCCGTCCTCTCAGTGAAAATGTTCAATGTGCTCTGTCACAGCACGGCTATTCATCTGTCGGTTCTCGATCATGTTGGAATAGAATCTAGTGATTCTTTTGCGTCTGTCACTAACGGCCCACAATCGCGAGTTTGAAGCTCGTCACAGTCATTCAATCATTGAATCCTACTCAGAATACCACAGACAAGGTTTAGACCTTCCGGATTCTCTTGAATGCCGCCATCAATTCTAGCTTATACCACGAAGATTCCGATTAAGGGATCCAAGAGATAAACATTCAAGCCTTGTTTGCTTGTAGAACAGAAGGGGTTGTCAGGCACTCGTTTGTAAGTGAGAATGATGATGAGTGTCACATAATCATCACATTCATCATGTTCTTGGGTGCAAATGAATATCTTGGGACAAGAATAAGCTGAATTGAATAGAAGAACAATAGTAATTGCATTAATACTCGAGGTACAGCAGAGCTCCACACCTTAATCTATGGTGTGTAGAAACTCCACCGTTGAAAATACATAAGAACAAGGTCTAGGCATGGCTGAATGGCCAGCCTCCCAATGATCTAAAGTAGCATAGAATAAAGATAGCTACCAAGATCCCCTTTATACAATAGTAAAAGGTCCTATTTATAAAGAACTAGTAGCCTAAGGTTTACAAAGATGAGTAAATGACATAAAAATACACTTCCGGGCCCACTTGGTGTGTGCTTGGGCTGAGCATTGAAGCATTTTCGTCTAGAGACTTCTCTTGGAGTTAAACACCAGCTTTTGTGCCAGTTTGGGCATTTAACTCCCATTCTTGTGCCAGTTTCGGCGTTTAACGCCGGGCATTCTTGAGCTGATTTGGAACGCCGGTTTGGGCCATCAAATCTCGGGCAAAGTATGGACTATTATACATTGCTGGAAAGCCCAGGATGTCTACTTTCCAACGCCATTGAGAGCGCGCCAATTGGGCTTCTATAGCTCTAGAAAATCCACTTCGAGTGCAGGGAGGTCAGAATCCAACAGCATCTGCAGTCCTTTTTAGTCTCTGAATCAGATTTTTGCTCAAGTCCGTCAATTTCATCTAGAAAATACCTGAAATCACAGAAAAACACACAAACTCATAGTAAAGTCCAGAAAAGTGAATTTTAACTAAAAACTAATAAAAATATACTAAAAACTAACTAAAACATACTAAAAACATACTAAAAACAATGCCAAAAAGCGTACAAATTATCCGCTCATCATGTGGTATGATGAAAAAATGAGCTGTGAGTGTATTCCAATTATGCGCGCGGTTAGGATACATACAACGACCGGTTAAAATGGCATCCACACAATCAAAAAGTAAGCATGTGTTCCTGAATTAAATGGCCTAAGATGTAAGTAATGAATGATCATCAATTAAGTACAAGCAAACTTAGGCAACTACAAAAATAGTGAATTGAATTTAGAGAATCTTGGATATTGAAATTGTGCAAGTAAAAGTGTAAAATTGGTATAGATTAGCACAATAAACAATAACCAATCCATTAATGAAAAGAGAACTCCTTATTCATCATAAAACATAAAGAAAAAGGTTATATGATAAAGATACTTGTTACAAAAAGTGACAAGTTTGATAAAAATCAAGTTAAGTCACTCAAACAAATGCAAAGCATTAACAAGGAGCAAGTATCGGTCATGTGATGAATTTAACTTCAAAAATCATGATGAACAAATAATTTCAACTCAATTCACTCAATTCAATACACTTACATAATTGGTCCTAGTGGTACAATCAAAATATGAGTATTCAAACCCACTAGGTAGTAGTAAATAAAGGCAAAGTATAAGTGCATTGATGAAATTCAAGCAACCCTATCAACATCAAACAAATACTTGCAATTTATTTAAGTAGCGACAAGTAAACCAAAACTAATATAACTACTAAAATGAAAATGAAATGCAATAAAGACTAAGTAAAACAAGTAGAAAAACATGAAAAAAGCAAGAAAAGAGAGGGGTGGAGGGGGCAGAAGTGCGTTAGGGCTCAAAGAAAAGTGCAATAAAAATTTTGCCCAAAATAGCATTTGTGCGTACGCACAAGTGTGTGTGCGTACGCACACTAGGTAAAAAGGGAAGGGGTGCGTCCGCACGAATCCTGCGAACGCTCCGGACAGAGGGTTGTGTAAGAGGTGTGCGCACGCACATAAGACTTTTTTTTGTGAAGGATCATATGTGCGTGTGCACATAGGTCCATGCACACGCACAAGGGCAAAAAGGTGTAGGGGTGCATGCGCACAGGGCATGCGAGCGCTCCCACCAGAGTGGGTGTAAGGACATGTGCGTACGCACAAAGGAGTGCACACGCACAGAGCACAAAACAGAGGGAGATGCGCGTGCATATAGCGTGCGAACGCTCTCAACAGAGGGCATGTAGGCTAGTGTGCGTATGCACAGGTTGGTGCGTACGCACAGTGTGCAAAATTTTGTTGTTGTGTGCGTGCGCACACAACAACAAAATTTTCTTTCAAAATCTAATGCACTCAACCTTATTTCAACCAAAATTCAACCCCAAACATTCAAAAACTCAAACATTTATGATCCATAAACAAAATTAACCTATCTACTCAAAAACTAAACTAATCCTAAACTAACTAAGACAAGCAAACATGCAAGAAATCAAACAAAGAGAAAAGGGTAGGAAAGATGTTACCATAGTGGGGTGTCTCCCACCTAGCACATTGGTTTATAGTCCTTAAGTTGGACTTGTTGAAGAGACTCTTGCTAGGGTGGCTTGTGTTTTCACTCCTCCTTGAATCTCCACCCAAGCTTGCACTTCATAGGTCCTCCGGGATCCCATGTTCTAGTTTTCCGATCACCTTCTTGTGGATTTCTATGCTCCAAGCCGGATGAACAAGTCCTCAATTGACCCTTGTAGCAACCCAATATTTTCCAAAAATCACCCAATTGTGCTCTACACCCCACTTGAACTCCAAGTCTTGAATTGACTTTCTTGAAAAGCCTTGGACTTATTTGGCAACTGATGAGTCCATATTTTCTGATATATTTTATCTTGATTTGGATGGATTTCATCACATAAACTCACAAATTAAGCACCAAAATAGCATACTTTTGTGTTTTGTCCCTAATTTTGTCCTAAATGTGAAAACATGAAATTTTGTGCTTAAAATGAGCAATTTAATTCCACTTTTATTCCATTTGATGCAATGATTTGTTTGTTGAGTGATTTCAGGTTATTTAGGCAAGAATGGATGGCCAAAAGTGGAAGAAATCATGTACAAGGGAGAAAACATGAAGAAAACAAGGAAAAGCACACACAGCGAAGTGTGCGTACGCACAGCCCTGCATGCGTGCGCACAAGCGAGTATTTCTATGTGTGCGTACGCACAAGCACCTGTGCGTACGCACGAGTTAATTTTCAGCCAAGTGTGCGGACGCACACATCTGTGTGTTTGCACAGCTCCCTGCACATGACTCCATTAATGAAGCACGTGTCTCTCGAATTCTGAGGCCTTTTGGGCCATTTTGGAAGGCTTGGATGCTGATTTTGAAGTGCTATATAAAGGGAGAATCAACATATTAGCGCACATGTGGTTGTAGTTTGGTTTTTTTTACAAGTTTCTTATATTAGTAGGAGTAGAAGTAGGAGTAGAGTAGAAAATGCTCTCCTAGGGTTTCATTTTCATCTTCATGTAGCATTTTATAGCAAGCTTTTCTTTTGGATTTTGCTTCTTTAATTGTAAGTACTCTCACTTTCCTCTTTAATTATAGCACTTTTACTTTTATTTCCTCTTGGTTCAAGTTACCTTGTTTATAATTGCAATTTTGAGTTTCTTGAAGTTTTGATTGATGAATTTAATGTTTCATGCTCTTTTATGTTTGATTGCTTGTTTATGTTTGGTTTTGTTGATAGTTGGTTATAGTTTTCCATTTTACTTTGCAAATTCCCATGTTTTACTTTTATGCACACAAGGTGTTTGTGAAAATGCCAACTTTAGATTTTGAGTAGATTTTTACACATTGGCTTGTGGTTTGAGATCCTAGGATACTAGAGTCATAATGTCCGACATTTAGTGTTAATTCTTGGGTAGTTAGGTGATTCTTGTTTCCATTGACGCTAGCCTTTTGTCAACTAGTTTGGTAAGTTGGCTAGGACTTATGGATTAAGGTCAATTATGCTTGCTTGACTTACTCCTCGATGGTTGGGGTTAACTAGGCGAGATCGACTCATGATAATTACCATAGTTGTGGTTATGGCAATGATAGGATGCCTTGGATCCCCATTCCCAAGTCAAGGCTCTTTTTATTCATTTTCACTAGTTTGATCTTGTTCCCTTTACTTGCATCAACTCACAATTTTTGTCATTGCTTAGTTCTTTTATTTCTTAAGTTTTTTCAATCTTTAGTTCTTTGATTACAAAACCCTTTTTTTCTCACAACCGAAAGCGTATAACATTTCAATTGCATCCTAGGGAAGAACGACCCGAGGTTTAACTACTCTCGGTTTTAATTAGAAATTCTAAACTTTGATCGAGCATCACTTGTTGGTTGAGAGCTAAACTTGCAACGAGGTTATATCTCTCCTTTATCGAGAAGGAATTCTTGACCGACGGTTTTGCTCGCGTCAGTAACCAACACTCCTTTCTCCACCATGTACCAACCCAAGAAGGACCTTGAGTTGGTAATCCGTATCTAAGATAGCATATTGGTGGGGGCTAATGAAACTCATAGGTGAAATTGCCACCCACTCAATATGTTCTTGGACCGAAATTGCTTCCTCACCAACTTCCTCTTTCCCATTACTCAAGGCATAACAAGGAGTTTGTGAGAAGTCTACCTCCATGTCTCTCTCAAACTCAAGGGGAAGATGCTCATTAAGATCATTAAGGGGATTGACCAAGGAGGACAAAAAATCATTAATGATGGAATCCTCCTATTGATCAATCTCCCTCAATTCTCCCCTTCTCTCCTCCAATTCAAATACTTCACCTTCTTCCTCTTGTTCATGCTCTAACTCTTCCTCTTTCCCCTGTGACTCCATGTTCTCCTCTTCACTACAAGCTTTAGTTGATCCTCCACATTCCTTAAGAGGGATGCCTTGATCGGATGAGTGTATGTGGATTAAGCGGGTTACCGCTTCGCCTATAGTAACCATGAAGTGCCCTTGTGTCCTTCGGAATCCTTCTTGCTCTTGGAGAAAGGCTTGAAGGTCTTGATGGTCTTGGGTCAAAGGTGGAAAAGCTTCACAATTAGGTAAGAAGGAAGGTTCATTGGTTGGGAAGAAGGTTGGATGTGTGGGAGGTAGTGCATGTTGATGAGTATCTTGAGGTGGTGTGTAAGAAGGTGTATGATGGTGGTGGTGTGGTGATTGAAAATATGGTGATTGAGGGTTGTGTTGAGGGTAGGGGTCATAGGTATATGGTGGTGGAGGTGTATAGTCATAGTGAAATCCACCATATCCTTGGTTTGAGTATGCATATTGGGGAGGGTATGGTTCATTGTAATATGGAGGAGGTTGCTCCTCCCAAAATTGATGCTCTAATCCCATGATGCAATCTAAAATTGAAGTTATCACACCCTACAAAATGATCAGAACCAAACTCCAAACCAAGAGGGTGATAACTCATAGAGAAAATTGGAAATAAGAGCTAAAGACATCAATTAACAAAAGAAGCAAAAAATCTAATTAATAGCAAAAAATAAGCAAACGACCAAAAAGTATCTATTCACACTATGGACATATAGCACTCATGACGCTAGTTCCCCAGCAACGGCGCCAATTTTTTGATAGATGAATTTATGCCAATTCGAAAAACTAGATAAAATAATTCCGTTGAGTATAGTCCAAACCGGCAATGGATCCTCTCAATCGAAATTCAATTCAAGATAATGTCACAATTCAATACAAAATTTACCGAGAGTATTTAGACTCCCGGGTCGTTCTCCCAAGGAACTAATGCCAATGAGCACACACAATTTTGGTTGTGAGAGAGAAAAGGGGGGTTTCAATGATTTAAAGCAAACAAAATAAAAGAATTAAAGAACAATTCAAAATTGCAATTAATAAACTATTAAAGGAATAAAAGAACTATGTATGCAATATAAACAAGTAAAGCTCAAAATGATGGAAAAGGTGGTTCAAAACATAAATGAAGCCTTGACTTGGGATGAGTTATGGAATCCCTTCCTTGCCATAACCACAACTATGATAATTGTGATGGATTAATCTCACTAAGTCAACCCTCACATCGGAGAGTAAGTCAAGTGAGCATAATTGTTATCAATCCACAAGTCCTAACTAACTTACTAATTACCTTAGTAAAAAGCTAGCGTTAGTGGAAACAATAACAACTAACAACCCATGAATTATCACTAAATATTGGATATTATGGCTCTAGTAATTCATAAACTCATTTTTCCCAAGCCAAGGGGTGGAAATTACCCCATAACTAAGATTGGCATTTCATCAAACACCTAGTGGGCATAAACATAAAACATGGCAAAATTGGAAAAATGGTAAAAGCTATGAACCATAAATGATCAAAATCAATAAAAGCAACTCAACAAACATATAAAAGCCATCAAACATCAAATTAAACAACTAGGAATCCAAAATTGCAAGATTATGTAAATATTGACAAGAGAAATGGAAATATAAGAAAGTGTAGAACAAGTGGTATAATAAAAGAGAGAATTGAAGAAATACTTACAATGCATTTGCTATAATCTAAAATCAAACTAGAAGTATAAAATGCTACAAACCCTAATTAAGAACCCTAAGAGAGAAAACCTAAAACTATACTACACTACTCCTACTATGTGTTTTTCCTTTTCTAAGATGGCTCCCTTTGAAATGTGTTGAATCCCCCTTCATATAGCACTCCAATTCAGCCTTCAAGCCTTCCAAAATGGGCCAAAAGGCCTCAGAAAACACGCTGCACGTGTTTCATTAATGAAATCACGTGTTGGGTCCTGTGCAGACACACAGATGTGTGCGTTCACACACTTGGCTGAAAGTTGACCTGTGCGTACGCACACATAGAAATTCTCGCTTGTGCGCATGCACGCAAGGTTGTGTGCACGCACACTTTGCTGTGTGTGCTTTTCCTTGTTTTCTTCATGTTTTCTCCCTTTGTTCATGCTTCCTTCCACTTTTGCCTTGCCAAACTTGCCTCTAGGACCAAAAATCACTCAACAAACATGTCATGGCATCGAATGGCATAAAAGTGAGATTAAAATCACTAATTTAAGTACAAAAATGCATGTTTTCACATTTAGGCACAATTTAGAGAGAAAACACAAAAATATGCTATATACGTGAATAAATGTGGGTTTATATGATGAAATCCACTCAAATCAAAACAAAATATATCAAAAAATATGGACTCATCACTAGTGTATTCAGCTATAGTCATGGACCCTTGCTTCAGTTGTAAGAACTCCAACTATTTGGCCTCCTTTATTGACTCAAGAAAGTACTTCTTGTAGAAAGCTTCCTCGAATAACGCCAAGGTAAGGTTCACGTTCTGTTGGTGTAGTATTCGGCGCTCTCCTTGCTACCATTGCTGAGCTTCTCCCTCTAGTTGATAAGCCGCATGCTCCACAAACTGGTCATACGGTACATGTTGAGTTAGCAATGCACACTCTACAGCTTGGAACCAGTTGTTTGCTTCAGTATGGTTTGTCGAACCATTGAAAACCGGCGGGTCAGCTTTCCAAACACCAGCTAGAGTTCTTGGAACACCTCTCAAGCTGTCCTCAGTACCTTCTCCATTTTTGTTTCCACTTCTGGCCAGTTGGGCTAACCTCTACACAGCCTGCAGAGTCGCAATAGCATTCGGCTCCATGGTGTTCACCAGATTCGCCATCGCCGCCATGAATTCAGCATGATTGTCGGCTGGTTGTTCATTTCTACTCTCTCGTGAATGTGCTCGACCTCGTCTGTGAGTGGCCATGTAGGGTTCCTGTCTATACCAAACAATCGATATCAAAGTGATCAGTCTCAATATCAAAAGCCTAGTGTTTTCGATTGTCCCAAACAGGCACTCACAAACAGGCATGCTATGCAATATCAAGTAGATGACCTAATAGCATCAAAGAAAAGACACACAGAGTATGAAATGGAGCACAATCGGTCCATCCCTCAGGCTCACGAGGACGAACCGTTACGACGGTTCTAAGCTCATACATATAATATATATAGAAGGAATAGTATAATATATAGAAGCCCGATGAAAGATACAGTTCAAAAATAGGATTTAAAAGCGCAAAGCGTACAAACGAAGCATCTAACTTAAAGCACAAGATTTCAGAGGATATATCAAAATTTTGAGCCTACCTTACCAGTTTCTCATATGGGTTTTGTAGAGCTCTTCGCAAAGAACGCATAGCCTTTGACGGCACGCAAATCGAAGTACTGTAGCTCGAGATATCACGAAAAGAAGATATGGGTGAATAGTATTTTCTTCTTCCTCTTCTTCCCTTTCTATTTCAGCGTGAGTGTTGTATTTTCACTTGTTTCATTAGGTTTTATGCACTTTCTTGCATTATAAGTAAGTGGTTTGGAGTGGATTTGCATGGTTTTGTTAAATTAATCAACCATCCTTTAATTGACACAAAATCATGAGGCTTAAGCTAAAATTAGTTGGTTTTTGAATGATTTGTAAACCTTGTGAATTTGGTGATACTTTGATTGGTTGTTTGATTACTTGTAGGTGAAGAAAAGAAAGAAACAAGAAAAGCGTGGCTTAAGGAAGAAGAAAAGCATGGCCTATGGAAGAAGGAAAGCATGGCACATCAAAGGAGAAGCTATAGCGCTCTCTCAAAGAGCTCAGTGCTCTCTATGAGAGCCCTACTCAAGGCCAAGGAAGCAAAGCAAGGAATGCTGTGCTCTCCTTGTTAACCGAGCACCAAAGAAGCAAGGCAAAGGCAATAGCACTCGGTTAACACAAATAACTTTATCGGGCTCCATTCCAATTTAATTCAAGGTGAAATATTTGCTATTGGAGGCCACAAGGTTCGAACCCATGTGCCTAGGGAAGGAAGAAGCACTCCTTGCAAGGAAAACAAGCAAAAATTGGCTGAAATGCATTCATGGAGGTTCGAACCAAGGAGCTGAGGAGCGCTACCTTGGGTTATTCTCCAAAATTGGAGCTGAAGTGCTCCCAGTAAGCCTCGAAGGGAGGCTCCCATCTCAAGCAAAGAGCGCTCAGCTCTCCCCACTCACCGAGCGCTATTGCTTGGCACAAGGCTTGGAGCGCAACAAAATTGACACGGCCAAGGAGCTTGGTGTGCAAGACTTGGCAAGGCATGGATGCTGCACTCTCCCCACTCACCAAGCGCTACCCTGATGCTGCCCAAAGGAGTTTGTCACGCAAACTTGGAAGGCCAGCAAGGCTTGGATGCTACGCTCTTGGCATCAACCGAGCATTGCCCTGTGAGTGGTACCCATGGGCCAAAATTCAACCAAAATTCCAACTAAATTCAAATCTTCACAAAATTAAAAAGCCCACTCCAAATTCTAAAATCCAAAAATAGGAAGTGTATAAATAGAAGTTAGTTTGATTTAGAGAAGGAATTTTTGACTTTTTTTTACCTTTCTTACCTTTTAGGATTTTTAGACACTTTTAATTTTCATTGGAAAGCTGAATTTGAGTTTTGAGCTTTGGGTTTGGGAATTAGAAGAGAGAATTGAGTTCTCTTCTTCTTTGTTCTTACTTCTACACTCTTCATTCTTTGTTTTGAATCTTGGATTGAGAATTGAAGGAATTCTATTTCATTCTTGATCTGAGATCTCTCTTTGTTTACTTTCTGCATAATTTCAAGGAATTGTGATTTGGATCTAAGTTCTCTTTAATGCTTTCATCTCTATTTTCTTCTGCAATTGTTCTTTGTTGGATCAAAGAAGGAATTGAGATATAGACTTGTTCTCTAGTCTCGTTCAACCCTTGAGATCTTCAACTTCTCTTTTAGTTATTGCAATTGAATTGAATTTACTTTCTGTTTTGCTTCTTCAACAATTCTTCTTTTCTGTTTAGATCTGCTGCATTTTAATTCACCCTTCACTTCTCTGTTGATTGTCATTTACTTTCTCTTGTTTAATTTCTAAAATCCCAGCTCCCAAAGCCCTTTATGATTCAAGCAATTTACATTTCTTGCACTCTAAGTTTCAGCTATTTACATTTCTTGCAATCTAAGCTTCTGCCATTTATATTACTCTAAGATTCAGCTTCTTTACTTCCTTTGCCCTTTAATTTACAGTCAATTATCCCTCTCCCTTTAAATTTCATACAATTTAGCTTCTGTTGGATACAATTCACTCAAATCAACACTTATTTGCTTGACTAAATCAACCACCTAACTAAAATTGCTCAATCCTTCAATCCCTGTGGGATCGACCTCACTCATGTGAGTAAATACTACTTGATGCGATTCGGTACACTTGCCGGTGAGTTTTGTGTTGGATTGTTTTCCACACATCATGTGTGCTGCAAATGGGTTCATTAATGAACCTTTTATATGTTGGACTTGGGCCTGATCCAACCCGTTAGCGTTTTTAGCCTGTTTGACCCAACTTCGCGCCAAACCTTTAAAATTAATGCCCAATTTTCAACTTCTAATATTTTTCTAAGGTTTTTGACGGTTTTTACTTTTTCTCGTGCGGTACCGGGCTAACTTGAACTAGTTCAACCGGTTCAACTATCGGTTCGCAGTTTTTTATGGTTTTTTGCAAAAAACACATTTTCTGACTCAAAAAGATCTACCGAGTCCAAAAATCACCTTTAAATCCTCAAATTCTTACTCTAACTTTTTGGAGTCTAATTTGGACAATATAATCACTTAATTAACTGGTGATTAGTTGCGGTTCTTATAGAAGACAGTGGGTGGGTGCCATTTTGGAGAAAGGATGATTTGAGGTGAAAAGAGATAAGGAGAGGGAGGCTGTTTTGCAAATTCTTATCTATTTTAAATTTCAAATTAGAAATTATAAAAAGTTAATTAATTAAATATTATTTAATATTAATTTCAATTTAGTCTTTATTATAGACATTGTACAGCAAAATCATTGGTTCCCTACTTTCTCTATAATAAATAGTTCTATAAATTTTTAACCACTATTATTTATCATGAATTATTACATTACATTATACTGACTTCCACACATTTTTGTTCACAACTAACAAATTATTTATTATTGACAGATTTAATTTTTATTATAAATAGATTTTTTATTATCGATAAAATTATTGACAGATTTTGTTTTTCTGTAAAAGATTCATCGAAAATTATTTACTTAAAGATTTTTTCTGTCGGTAATTTATTAAAAGTTTTTTTCCGTTATCGAGAGATTTTTCTTTGATAATCATCCCTTTCATTTCGCTAAAACGTCAGATTTTTCGACAAATTTTTTGTCGGTAACTAGCGACAGATTTTCTGTCGATAATTAAAGCTTGGAAAAATATTCCAAACTTTAAATACAGACAAATTTCCATCTGTAAATTCATTAATAAAGTAAAATATAATTTTTTTTAATTTTTCATTGCAAAATAAACCTTATTTCATACGAAATAAATATAATTTAAATCAAGACAAATTTTCATCTAATTTTCATCTAATTTGTATTAGAATATTCTTAATATTTCAAAAATAAATAAATTTATCATACTATTAAACTAGAAAAAAAATACTAAAAACGTTCTATATTATTGATATGATGCTTGCTTGGGAGAGACCTAGATACTATGATGAAGACGGCACGGTATACATGCAAATTATTGTCTTACTCTTACATTTCTAAATTTACAGTTATTTGAATCGGGGTTAATTTATACTATACTAAGTTTTGAAACATGAATGCATTTTATTCAAATCAGGACTTTGGTGAATATGTCAATTTGAATTTTTGGTGATGATATCTTGAAGATTAGCTTGCATCTTAGTTTTCTTTATGAAAAACAATATCCAATGCTGAAATTCAATCTTAGTTTCTCTAACTTGACAAAATTTGCCTATTGGTGGAAGTTACTTGACATTGATCTTTCTTTCATCACATTCATTAAGACATAAGTTATTTTTTATTAGTTCCATTACTTCGCATCTCAAAGGAAGTACTTTACTGGGGAAATCAAATTTTCCCCTTTTCAAACTTATGGCAGCAAAGCATTCGTGCTAGTTTGAGATGATAACTTATAGCTTCATCTTCAATATTGATCAAAGAGTCTTTCTAAAACATTTAAAATTGAAGTTCTGATGAGCCTTTGGCATTTAGTTTTGTTCCTAAATGTTTTGTAATGTAGAAGAACATGAAGCATACATACTTATATACATGTAATGCTTTCTAAATTCTTGTACAAAAACATGCAACATTTTTCTTTATTGTAGAGACCACTCCATATTATATTCCAGGAGTTCCCTAACTAACTCCTTGCTGCCTTTTTCAACTTTTAATATCTGCAATACCTGCAAGAATCCACTCCATAACATTAATAAAGTGCGCTTGAGCTAACATGGCAAGTATCAATTATGTAAGGGACATACCTGATGCATTCGCGGTCAAACCGCCAACTCCTCTATACACAATGAAGTTGTTAAGATTATATATTTCATCTGCTCTTCATCATAGGCACCAGCAAGACATGGATAATAAGCTGGTCCATTTTGCTTTTGGATATCAGTGGTTTTTCCTGCAATCAATTATTTACTTAGCAAGAGCCATAATACCATGCATGAAGTATTCAGGAGGAAGGTAACTGTTATCACATCAAGAAAGGAAACAACATTAGAAGTATCAAATAATGAAAATACTGGATTAGAAAGAAAACTTTGACAAGTTTCTTAGATATACAAACCCGAATGTGCCTTCTACTTTGGAGAGAATATGGTGAGTCCATTTGTCAGGTAACCATTTATTTAGATAGTCCAAAATCAGGTATCTAGCGCAACATTCAAGTTAACATTGTTTCAAGCATATAAATTATGTAACTGGTGTTTATAATAAAAGAAAAATGCACCTGTGGCTCAAAATCCTCTGAAAGCAATATATTAGGAGCCTTGATTTCTCTATGAATAATCCTTCTTTGACATTGTGCATGCAGATAGTTGAAACCTTCAGCAGTCCCCAACGCAATCTTATACCTCATGTTCCAATTCAGTTTCTCTCTAAGTCCTTAAGAATTCATGCAAGCAAAGGAAGAAACCACCCGTGTCTGACAACCACCCGTATCTACTTGGGTTCATATGAATACGTGACTGGAAAGCGCAAACCACCAGCTTGATTATGCATCTCTCAGACGGCTAATCCACGGCTTTGTTGGGGACTTCTTTAGACACTAGTTCAGCCAATTTTCGGGGAGATTAGGGTCTCTGTGGTATAGGCTAGAACCCAAAAAAGTAGCATTCTCTGATCCAGAGGATTCGACCTTATTTGTGGCGTTTTGAGTAGGATCGCCAAGAGATTGAACTGCTAGAACTTCACCCTCCGTCATATTGGATGACCATGGCCAATGGCGTTTGATCTAAGCAGAGGAGATTGATGACCACGGCCCATGGCATTGATCACATACAGCCTGCCATAGAAGAAATCACTCACGCCATAGAAGAAATCACTCACATGTGCACTTCCTGGTACAGCTGTACGAAAGTGTGGGGATTCGTGCACCATATTTTTGGCGCTATTGCCGGGAATTGATTCAAGTTTGAATAACTGGCAGATTTTCTTGCTCCCTAGATCAGGTATTTTATTTTATTTTGTTTGAGTCTTTTCTTTTTATTTTCTTCTCTTTTTTCGAAAAATTTAAAACCTTTTCAAAAATATTTTTCTTTTCTTTGTTAAATCTTTGTTCTTTGTTTGAGTCTTTTTGTTTTTGTTCTTGGTAATTTTCAAAAATCTTGAGTCTTTCTTTCAAAAAAATTTTTAAAAATAGTTTCTTTGTTTAATTCTTGTGTCAAATCTTTAAGTTTGGTGTCTTCTTGTGTTTTTCTTTTAATTTTTTGAAAATTTGTGTTTCGCTTTCTAAAAATTTTAAGTTTGGTGTCTTTTATATGTTCTTGTGTTCTTTGAGTTTCTTGAGTCTTGTTCTTAGTGTTCTTGTTAATCTTCAAAGTATTCTTGTGTTTTCTCTTTGTTTTGATCTTAAAGATTTTATGTTTGGTGTCCCATTGTGTTTTTCCTTCAAATTTTCGTAAAAATTGGGGCATTAGATCTAAAAATTTTAAGTTTTGTGTCTTTTACTTGTTTTTCTCTTTCATCATTAAATTCAAAAATAAAAGATATCTTTTCTATCTTAAAATTAACTTAATTTTTGAAATTTTAATTAAAAATTTAGATTTCAATTTTAAATTTTTATCTTATCTTATCTTAGTTTTCAATTTTTAAAAATCGAATCTTTTCAAAATTAAAAATCATATCTTTTTCAAAAATAATATCTTTTTCAAAATCTTATCTTTTCTTATTTCAAATTTCAAATTTTAAAATTAAATATTTTTCAAAATCAATTTTCAAATCTTATCCTTTTTAAAATCGTTTTCAAATCTTTTTAAATTCTTATTTTATCTTTTCTAACTTCAAATTTTAAAATCAAATCTCTTTAATTTCTCATCCTATCTTTTCTTATCTTTTTCTAATTTCAAATTTCAATTTCAAATCTTATCTTATCTTATCTCTTATCTTATTTTAAATTCAAATCTTTTCTTAATTAATTGCTTATCTTCTTTCTCTTCTTTTTCAAAACTTCCTAACTAACTCTTCTCTCTTAATTTTCGAAAACTCTTTCTTCTCCTCTCTTTTATTTTCGAAAAATCAATAACTAATTTTTAACTCTTTTTAAATTATTAACCTTAATTTTTGAAAATTAATTAATAAATAAAAACAAAAATATTTCAATTCTTATCTATCTTTTCTATTTCTAATTTTTCTCTTCTTTATTTCTATTTATTCGAAATCCTCTTCCCCATTTTCAAAGTATTACTTTTCTCTCTCATCTTCCATCTTCACTTTTCTATCCTCTTCTTCTTTCTTCACATCTCACTGGGAGTCTTCTATACTCAAATCAGACATAGAAGCTTCCTTTCTTCCTTTTCTTCTCTTCTTATTTATGACCAGGAATAGGGATAAAGAACCCATCTTTAGTCTTGATCCTGAACATGAAAGGACTCTGATGAAAAGCTTACAACAAGCTAGAGCACAACACTCCAGAAGAATCAAAAAATTTTGAACAAGAAAATGGAGACATGGCCGAACCTGAAGGTGATGCTAGAAAGGTTCTTGGTGACTTAACCATACCTACCTCTGACTTTTATGGCATAAGTATTTCTGTACCTGCCATTGGAGCTAACAATTTTGAGCTTGAACCTCAGTTAGTCTCCCTTCTGCAACAGAATTGCAAGTTCAATGGACTTCCAATGGAAGATCCACATCAGTTCTTAGCTGAATTCTTAGAGATCTGTGATATTATAAAGACTAATTGAGTAAATCATGAAGTCTATAAGCTTATGCTCTTTTCCTTTACTGTAAGAGGCAGAGCTAAGATATAGTTGGATTCTCAACCAAAAGAGAGCTTAGACTCTTGGGAAAAGTTAGTTAATACTTTTCTGGCTAAATTCTTTCCCCCTCAAAGGATGAGCAAAATTAGAGTGAAAGTTCAAACCTTCAGACTGAGAGAAGGTGAATCCCTTTATGATGCTTGGGAAAGATACAAGCAACTGATCAGGAGGTGTCCTCCTGACATGCTCTCAGAATGGTCTATCATAGGCGTGTTCTATGATGGTCTGTCTGAGATGTCCAAAATTTCATTAGACTACTCTGCAAGTGGGGTCACTCCACTTGAAGAAAACACCTACAAAAGCTAGAGAACTCATTGAGATGGTTGCAAACAACCAATTTATGTACACTTTTAAAAGAAATCCTGTAAACTATGGAATCTCTAAGAAAAGAGTTCTTGAAATTGATACTATGAATGCCATATTGGCTTAGAATAAGATCTTGACCCAACAGGTCAACATGATCTCTCAACATTTGACTGGAATGCAAACTGCAGCTGGCAGACTCAGGAAGCTTCTTCTGAAATAGATGCTTATGATTCTAATCAACCCACCATGGAGGAGGTGAATTACACGGGGAACCCTATGGAAACATCTACAATCTTTCATTGAGGAATTATCCTAACCTTTCATGGAAGGATCAACAGAAGCCTTAGCAAGGCTTCAATAACAATCAAAGTGGAAGGAACTAGAATAGGCTCAACAATAGACCATCATTCCCATCTTCTCAAGGGAATATGGAAACCTCTAAGCAGAGCCTCTCTGACTTAGTTACTCTAGTTTCCAACCTCTCTAAGACCACTCATAGTTTCATGAATGAAACAAGGTCGTCCATTAAAAACTTAGAGGTACAAGTTGGTCAGCTGAGCAATTGGATCCTTGAGACTCCTCCTGACACTCTTCCCAATAACACTAAAGTGAATCCAAAAGAAGAGTGCAAGGCCATAACCATGGAAGTAAAGGCCGAATCTAGAGAAACTGGGAAGGCATTGAACGCTAGTGAAGAAGGTTTCACTAGGCATTCAACGCCCAATCTAGCAGCAAGCCTGGCGCTGAATGCTAGTGAGGAAGCCCTCACTGGGCGTTCAACGCCCATCCTGGCAGCAGAGCGGGCGTTGAACGCCAGCCAGGGAGCACTGGCTGGGTGTTCAACCCCCAAACATGCAGGAACTCTAGCGCTGAACGCTAGTGAGGAACCCCTCACTGGGCGTTCAATGCCCAAACACCTAGGAACTCTGGTGTTGAACACTAGTGAGAAACCCCTCACTGGGCGTTCAATGCCCAAACAGGAAGGCAGCCTGGCGCTGAACGCCAGTGAGGAATCCCTCACTGGGTGTTGAACGCCCACACACCCAGGGAAGCTGGCGTTGAACGCCAGCAAGGATACCCTTGCTGGGCGTTCAACGCCTAAAAGGATAGAGGAACTGGCGTTTAACACTAGTTAGGGTGCACAGCAAGGGCGTTCCATGCCCAAGGATCTAATAGAGTTGACGTTGAACGCCAGTAAAAGCACACCTTCTGAGTGCTCAATTCCCACTCAAGAAACCCCTATCCCAGAACCAAAGTATGCCAAGGCTCATATAAAGACCATAGAGGTTCCTTTGAATGCACTCCTGCAATGCATGAGTTCTAATGAATACTCATCCTCTGATGAGGGTGAAGCCACTAGGGAAGAACAAGTTACTCGGTACCTAGGAGCTCTTATGAAGTTGAATGCCAAGTTATTTGGTACAAAGCCTTTGAAGGAAGAACCTCCACTGCTTACCAAAGAACTCCATGCTTTAGTTCAGCAGAAGCTACCTCAGAAGCTTCCAGATCCTGGACGCTTTCTGATTCCTTGTACCATAGGCATCATGACCTTTGAGAAGGCTCTTGTGACCTAGGGTCAAATATCAACCTCATGCCACTCTCGGTAATGGAGAAGCTGGGAATTCTTGAGGTACGAGCTGCAAATATCTCATTAGAGATGGCAGACAAGACAATGTGGAAGCTATATGGCTTAGTAGAGTATGTCTTGGTAAAAGTTGAAAACTACTACATCCCTGCAAACTTTATAGTCTTGGATATTGGGGAGGATGAGAATGACCTTTTCATTCTTGGAAGACCTTTCCTAGCCACTGCCAATGCTATCATAATGTGGCTAAAAGAGAACTGACTCTACAACTAGAGGAGGACTACATCTTGTTTAAGATGCCTTACCCCAATTCTCCCTCTAATAAAAGAGAGATAACTGTGCAACACCTAGTGTTCCAACCCTCTCTTTCTCTGTAGAGCTTTACAGAGCCCCCAAATATCAATTCTAAGTTTGGTGTTGGGCAGCCATCAACAAGCTCTAAGCACAAAGGTACTAACAAGAAAGTACCTAAAAGCTGGTGGGATAAGAATGTCCCAACTGAAGGCCTCTCACCTGGCATGAGAGTTGTCTTCATCAAGAAGCCAGTCTTACCACATACAGTGAGTCGTATCCTATTTCTAGAGAATGTGGAACTCATTCATGAGAAGACAGGAAGAAAGTTCACTATAAGGGGCGAAATCTGAGCCCATACTCACTTCCGTAAAGAGCTAACCGTCAAGCTAATGACGTTAAAAAAGTGCTTGTTGGGAGGCAACCCAACCTTAATTAATCATTTTTGTTTGGTTTTATTTTGTTTTGTTTTTCTTTCAATTATTTTTAGAGTCATGATCATGTGCATAAGTCAGAACAGAGACAAAATTCTTCAGCAGTGAAAATAAAATACTCTGGATGGAGTGTTATTAAAAGTTGAACACCAGCCAAGGAGCTCTGGCTGGGCGTCCAACGCCCCAAATGGGCAGCATTGCTGGAGTTGAACGCCAGCCAGGGAGCAACCCCTGGGCGTTCAAACGCCAATGCAGAGAGAGCGGGGAATCTGAATTCCCTAGCCTCTCAGTACCAATGGGTCCCACAGCATCTTCACCTAGCCCACTTACTTTCACACTTCCATCTCCTTCTATTTTCTTCTTCTTCTAGTCCATTCTTCTCTTTTCTTTATTTTTGCTTGAGAACGGGAAAAGTTTTAAATTTTGTGTTGGAAAAGCCTAGATTTTTTCTTTCCATTACCATTCATGGCACCCAAGGTTGGAGAACTCTCTAGAAAGAGGAAAGGAAAAGCAATAGCCGGCACCTCTGAATCTTGGGAGATAGAGAGATTCGTCACCAAAGCCCACCAAGACCACTTCTATGAAGTAGTGGCAGAGAAGAAAGTGATCCCTAAGGTCCCTTTCAAGCTCAAGAATAATGAGTATCCAGAAATCTGAAGAGAGATCCGGAGAAGAGGTTGGGAAGTCCTAACCAATCCCATTCAAGATGTTGGGATTCTAATGGTGCAAGAGTTTTATGCTAATGCATGGGTTACTAAAAATTATGACACTAGTGTGAACCCAAATCCGAGGAATTGGAGCACCATGGTCCGAGGGAGAATCTTAGACTTTAGCTCGGAAAGTGTGAGGTTGGCGTTTAACTTGCCTCTAATGCAAGGAGATCTTCATCCTTACACTAGGAGAGTCAACTTTGATCAGAGACTGGATCAAGTGCTCTCAAATATCTGTGTGGAAGGAGCACAATGAAAAAGGGATTCCCAAGGCAAACCCATTCAACTAAGAAGACTTGACCTCAGGAATTCATCTAACGCTCTATCATTCCTACTAGCAATTGGTTAGAAGTGACTGTTGACAGAGCCATCATGATCCATTGCATCATGATTGGAAGTGAGGTGGAAGTACATGAGGTGACTCCTCAAGAAGTGTACAAGATAGTTTAGAAGCCTTCCACCAATACAAGGTTGGCATTCCCACACTTCATCTGTCATCTATGCAATTCAGCTGGAATTGTCATAAAAAGAGATATCTCCATTGGGGAGGACAAGCCCATCACTAAGAAGAGGATAGAGCAAACAAGAGAGCATGCACAAGAGCCTGTGCAGCAGCCTCAACATGAGATCCCTGAGATGCCTCAAGGGATGTGCTTTCTTCCTCAAAGCTATTGGAATCAATGGCAGACTTCTCTTGGAGAACTAAGCACTAACATGGAGCAATTGAGGGTGGAGCATCAAGAGCACTCCATCACCCTCAATGAAATAAAAGAATATCAAAGAGCCATTAGAGAAGATCAAAGGGCTATGAGGGAAGAACAACAAAGGAAAAGGAGTGACATTGAAGAGATCAAACATCACATTGGATCCTCAAGGAGGAGCATGATACAAAGATTTTTGTTGGTCTAGAATTTCTCTTATAGAAATAAAAACTTCGTTGTAAGTATAGCTCCAAACCAACAAATAATCTTAAAATCAAATTTAAATTGTTTGGCTGTCACAAGTACAAACCCCAATGAAAATTAACCGAAGTATTTAAACCTCGGGTCGTCTCACAAGAAATTGCAATAAAGTGATCAATTATTGGCTATAAAGGAACAAGGGGGTTTGATCGATAAAAGGGGCAAGAAAATAAATGACAAGAAAAGTAAATCAAGTAGCTAAAGGAAGCAAGTAATAAAGAAAGACATTCATGGAAAAGATTGAGAATATAGACTTTCTATCCTAGTCACTAATCATAACAATGATTAAGAAGAATTTATCTTATCTAGTTAACTCTAGCATTGGAAGAAGGTACAATATCTTCACACGAGAGAAAGTCAAATAAGAGTAGCTAATCTCAATCCAAAAATCCTAATCAACTCACTAATTAAATTAGCAAGAAATTAGAGCCAATGGAAATTATATTAACTAACAACTCTAGATCACCAATCTAAATTGGGTATCAATGACTCAAGATTGTCCAAAGTCTCTTTCCAAGCCAAGAATGCTCAAAAATCTACTCTAACATCCAACCAAGCATTTTGTCAAACACTTGGAAGGCACAAAAGGAAAACATGATAAATTGTAAGAATAATAAAATCTACCAACTACCAATTGTAAGGGAACAATAATAACAACTCAAAGGAACAATAAGAGAACATCAAACATCAATTGCATTAAAGAAAACTAAATCCAACATGAGTTCATCAATAAACTAAAAGGGGCATAAAAAGGGAAATTAACAATGCAAACTAAGAGGATTGAGATGTAGGAATAAGAAATTATAAAGGAAACAAGATGAGAACAAGAAATTAAACCTAGATCTAAGATGTAAATTAGCCTAAGAACCCTAATACTAGAGAGAAGAGGGAGCTTCTCTCTCTAGAAAACTAAACTACATGATGCTAATTCTACAACTAATTGCTCCCCCCCTTTTGCCCAAGCTTGAATTCTGCATGAAATAGCCTTAGGAATGAGTTGGATTTGGGCCTGGGCAGCTCAGAAATCGCCCCCAGCATTTTCACTTTAAAGAGGTCATGTGCGAGCTGTTACGCGTACGCATGGGTCACACGTACACGTCGCTTGGCGTTTTGCTTCTCACGTGTAGGCATCATGTCACGCGTACGCGTCGCCATGTGACTTCATCTCCACGCGTGCACGTCTATCATGCGTGCGCGTCGATGTATGCACTCCAAATCTTTGTTTTTCCATGAATTATCCACTTTGCATGCTTTTCTCTTCAACCTTCAACCAAATCTTTGCCTTCTAATCCTGAAATCACTTAACAAATATATCAAGGCATCAAATGGAATTAAAGTGAATTAAAATTAGCAATTTTATGGCCTAAAAAGTATGTTTTTACTCTTAAACACAAATTAGGAGCAATTCACAAAATCATGCTATTTCATTGAATAAATGTTAGAAAAGTTGATAAAATCCCCCAAATTAAGTACAAGATAAACCACAAAATTAGGGTTTATCAGAGCACTAGCCGCCACCATTAAAGGTGGATTCGTTCCCTTTTACTTCCTTTCCCTTTTTATTATTTTTCTATTTTCTGTAATGTTTTGTCTGTTCTCTTGTTCTTGTTGCATGATCATTTGCATTGATGTCTTAAAGATGTAAAATTTTTCATATATCTCTCAGCTTGCTTAAAAAGAAAATTTTATTTGAAAAGAATTGAGAGATACATGAATTTCAAGTTTATAATAAGAATAGTTCAATTATCTTGATGTGGTGGCATTGCTTTTGTTTTCTGAATGTATGATTAAATAGTGCATATTTGAAGTTGAAATTTTAGAATGTTGGCTCTTGAAAGAATGATGAAAAAGGAAAAGTATTGTTGATAGTCTGAAAAATTGATTCTTGAAGCAAGAAGAAACAGTAAAAAGAAAAAGAAAAAGCATGTTGCAAAAGAAAAAAAATTAATGCATGCGAAAAAAAGAAAGAAAAAATGGCGAAAAAAATAAAAAGCAGAAAAATCCATTACTGCCCAAAAATGCAGGAAAATAAGTGCATATTGAAAAAGCCAATAACCCTTTAAACGAAAAGGCAAAGGTAAAAGGATCCAATGCTTTGAGCATTAATGGATATGAGGGCCTAAAGGAATAAAATCCTGGTCTAAGCGGCTCAAGCAAGCTGTCCCTAACCATGTGCTTGTGGCGTGAAGGTGTCAAGTGAAAAGCTAGGGATTGAGTGGTTAAAGTCGTGATCCAAAGCAAAAAGAGTGTGCTTAAGAACTCTGGACACTTCTATCTGGAGATTCTAGCAAAGCTGAATCACAATCCAAAAGGGTTCACCCAGTTAAAGTGTCTGTAGTATTTATGTATCCGGTGGTAATATTGGAAAACAAAGTGCTTAGGGTCACGACCAAGACTCTAAAAGCTGTGTTCAAGAATAAAAAAGAGCTGAACTAGGAGAATCAATAATATTATTTGGATTCTAAGTTCCTAAAGATGCCAACCATTCTAAGTTTCAATTGATAGTGAGATGCCAAAACTATTCAGAAGCAAAAATCTACTAAGTCTCGCTCATCTAATTGTAACTGAGCTTCATTCAAAACTTAGAGATTTATTGTATCTTAATTTTCTTTTCTATCCTATTGTGTTTTAAGTTGCTTGGGGACAAGCCACAGTTTAAGTTTGGTGTTGTGATGAGCGGATATTTTATACGCTTTTGGCATCATTTTCATATAGTTTTTAGTGTGTTTTGTTTAGTTTTTATTAAGTTTTTATAGGTTTTAGTGTTAAATTCACATTTTTGGATTCTACAATGTATAATAATCTATACTTTGCCTCAGATTAAAAGGCCCAAAACTGGCATCCAATGCCCTAAATAGCAGAGCCCAGCGTCCAAACGCCCAGAGTGGAGTCCCTAACCAGCGTTCAATGCCCTAGAGACCTCCTAGCATGTGGATCTTATCAAAGCTCAACCCAAACACTCACCAAGTAGGGCCTCAAAAGTGGATTTTAGCACTAGAAAGATTGTTTTACCCTTACTAGTCATTTGTTTAGTATTTAAGGGATTAGATTTATGTTATTAAAAACCTTTTACCAGACTTTACACATTATTTGAGTTTTACAATGTATTTTTATTTCGATATGAGTTTCTAAACCTCCTATGTTGAGGGGAGGAGCCCTGCTGAATCCTATAAATTAATAAAAGTATTACTATTTCTCTTCGATCTGTGTCTAATTTATTTCTAAGATGTATACTTGTTCTTCAACATGGTGAATAGGATGACCACTGACAATCAACTATGTTCATCATACTAGGACCGCGTGTCTGACAACCACCCGTGTCTACTTGGGTTCACGTGAATACGTGACCAGAAAGCGCGAACCACCAGCTTGATTATGCATCTCTCAGACGACTAATCCACAACTTCGTTGGGGACTTCTCGAGACACCATTTCATCCGATTTTGGAGAGATTAGGGTCTCTGTGTTATAGGCTAGAACCCAAAGAATCATCAATCTCTGATCCAGAAGATTCGACCTTGTCTATGGCGTTTTGAGCAGGATTGCCAAGAGAATGAACTGCTAGAGCTTCAGCCTCCGTCAGATTGGATGACCACGGCCAATGACGTTTGATATGGAGTAGAGGAGATTGATGACCATGGCCCATGGCATTGATCACATACAGCCTGCCATAGAAGAAATCACTCACAAGCAAAGAAGACAGTAATACCAGAGTTAATTCAGAAAGACAAAGCAACTCCAATCCTTAACCATATTCCTATTACTAATTCCAATTCACAAATACAAATTACGAATAGCCAACCCTTCTGATATGCCTGACTAAGACCTGCAAAATAACCATAGCTTGCTTCAAACCACAATCCTCGTGGTATTACTTGGACGACCTAGTGCACTTGCTAGTACAGCTGTACGAAAGTGTGGGGATTCGTACACTAGTAGTTAAGAAGAGTCATATTGATGATTTCCTCTACACATTTTGTTTTATTCTGAAACAACTTCCTATTCCTTTCCAACCAGATGTTCCAGTATACCGCAAAGAAAATTATAAATCACTTCTTACGCTCCTCCTTACTAGAAGTTACACTTGTCCAGTTTAGAAAGTGTTCCTTCAAAGTACTCTGGAAGGACCATTGTTTGCCAACATCAGATAACCAAGTGCACCACACCTGCCAAGTAAAGTCACAACCAAGAAACAAGTGGTGAACATATTCAATATCCTTATTATACAAAAGACACACATTATCACTCAGATTTACAATTCTGAGACGACCCAATCTTTCCTTTGTATTCACCCTGCCTATCAAGACAAACCATGCAAATAACTCAACTCTTGGAGGGACTAACCCTCTCCAAATAGTCTTAGTGAAACTATAACTTGTGACGTTATCTGGAAGCGTTTCTGCCTGCAACACCTGCACAAAGAGTTAGTAGAAAGTACACCTTGTCTGTCAAACTTTCAGACCACTCTATCCTTTCTCTCAATAGCTAATTTAACTGGCCTTAGAGTCTCGCGTAACTGGTTTACAAGTTCCAACTCCCATTGGAAAAGCTCATGCCTCCATTGGAAGTTCCAAATCCACTATAACCCATCTCAAAAGCCACACACCCCTATGACTAATTCTTTTTCGATTGAAACCGAGAAGAGCCTTGAAAACCTATCCTTTAGAGGGCCACAACTTAGCCAAACATCTTCCCAAAAATGAGTTCTTCTTCCTTCACTAATATCCATGGACAAGTCAGTTATTATCTTGTCTCTTATATGTTGCTCCTTTATCTATAGCTGACGTATGTCCTTCCATGGACCCCCTCTAATAGGTAACGTCTGGGTTGATAATAGCGCATTAGGAGAGACATTTTTACAAAAGCATACCACCTTCTTCCACAATGGACACTCCTCCTTTGAGAACCTCCACCACCACTTAAATAGGAGTGTTACGAATCATCGCATCTCCGACACCTAACCCACCTAACTATTTTGGAGCTAGGACCACTTCCCAACTAATCAAAGCCATACCATTCCTTCCATCCTCCTTACTTCACAAGAATCTTCTCTATAATGAAATCAGTTTCTCCGTAACAGCCTTCGGCATCTTATATAAGTTTAAGTAATATACCGGCAAGCTGTTTAGTACTTCTTTGATGAGCATTAACTTTCCGGCTTTGTTTAGTACCTTAGATTTCCATAAGCTGAGTTTCTCCTTCACTTTGTCTACAATTGGCTTGTAAGTTTTAACCAACCTCGGGTTAGCTCCTAGAGAGATTCCAAGGTATCTGACTAGAAGGGTAGCTTCCTTGCACCCAGCAAGCTGCACATACTTCGAACCCACTACTATTCACAATTGATTGGGATCAAACTGGACTTGTCAAAATTGATACTTAAGCTCGACATCAACTCAAAGCATCGTAGAAGCCTCTTATAATTCTTAATGGTCTCCTCCTCTGACGGACAGAACAACACAGTGTCATCAACAAATTGAAGGTGTGACAATTCAATATTTTCTCTCCCAGCAAATAATGGGATTATTCGACCATTTCTAACTGCCGCTACAATTATTCTATGTAAGATGTCAACAACAAGTACAAATAAGAATGGAGATAGAGGATCACCTTGTCTCAGACCTCTTTCCATCCTTAACGGCTTCGTTGGTGAACCATTTATCAACACCGACATAGAGGTTATGCTGACACACTCCATAACCTATTCCCTCCACCTTTGCCCAAAACATATCTTCTATAGGGCAATGTCTACAAAACTTCACTTGACCCTATCATATGCCTTTTGAAAGTGCATTTTGATTATTGTCGCTTGTTTTTTCCTTATTTGAAGTCAATGTACAATTTCACATACAATAAGTGCCTTGACATATATTTTCCGACCCTTGACAAATGCACTATGAGTCTCTCCAACCAGGGCTGGCATAATTGCTCTCATCCTCCTGACCAACACCTTAGAAATCACCTTATACATAACCCACCATGCTAATTGGTCGAAGGTCCTTGATCTCCTTAGCCCCAATGAACTTTGGTGCCAAAGCAACCCAAGTTATATTAGTATCGGTCGGTAACCTAGAAGTCTGAAAGAACCTACTATAGCTGCTGTGAACTCAACTCCAATCTCGTCCCAGCACTTCTTAATAAAATTCATGTTGTACCCATCACTCCCTGGTGCCCTAGAAGATTCACAATCCCACACTGCATGTTTAATCTCCTCAACCGACGGCAATACCTCTAAGGCCGTAGCATCCTCTTCAACTATCATACCCACCAGACCATCCCTAAAACCCAATATAGGAGACTCCTCCGGATAATATAATTTCTTATAGAAATCTTTGGTAGCAATTTTTATTCTTGCTTGATTTCTTACCAACCTTCCATTAATTACTAGTGCATCAATCATGTTGTTCCTTCTTCTTGTTGAAGCTATGTTTTGGAAGTACCTAGTGTTTTTATCCATGTCCTTTGTGAGATGGGAATGCGACATCTGTTTCCAGCATAATTCTTTTCTCATATACCACTTCTCACAAGTCACTAACGCCTTTCTTCTTGCCTCCGCCGTTCCATTATATACCCCATTGCTTACCATGTCATCTATCTTCTTGATCTCATCCTCAAATTTCATAATTTTGTTATCCATGTCTCCAAAATTGTCTCTATGCCATCTCCCCAAAGGAATCGTCAAGGCCTTCAATTTATCTGTGAACTGTACCTCCCCTAGCCCCCTCTATTCCTCTTTTACCATTCTGAGAAAACCTTCGTGTGTAAACCATGAGCCTAGGTTTCTGAACGGTCTAGGTCCATCTCTCAACCTTGAATCTTCCACTATCATCGGGCAGTGATCTGACAAGCCCCTCGGTCCTACTCTTAAGAGAATCTCAGGGAACTCCTCAACCTATTCTAGACTAACCAGAACTCTATCAATCCGACTGTAGGAACAGCCTCTAAACTATATAAACTTACGGTCATTAAGCGGTAAGTCTAGCAAGTGCATATCTTGTATCCAATTCTTGAAGTCTTCAGCAGATGCTGTTAGGCTTGTAGTACCTTTTCTTTCCTCAACGTTTACAATCTCATTAAAGTCTTCCATGAAGCAATAAGGGACTTGGCACAATCCAGCAGTATAGCTCAATTCCTCCCATACAACAAATTTCTCTTCTCTAGTATGAGCATCATAAACCAAAAAGACAATAGTTGAAATTATTTTTTAATATGATCCCTTTCATACACAACTATCTCTTCCCTTTTCAAAATTATTATTAATAAATAATAATGTCAAATATTTACTTTCTCCAAACATGTGGAAGAAACATACTAATATTCATATCTTATAGTTATATTTACATGCAGTAGATGTGGAAATTATTATATCAATAAACCCACAGGGGCCTACATCAGTGTTATACACATAAATATCATATTAACTCATCATTTATTATGGAATAAAATATAAACCACATTTCAAATGATGAAGCCACCTTAAACAACAGATGATAGAAAATGTATAAGTTGATACAATATCTCAGAGTCACATCATACGAATACAATATTAACATAATACACAATATTTTCCATTGATAAAACTTGTTCGTGTTGATGCGTGCAAACAACAATTTAGATTTGCATTGAACGATCTAACGATTCGCAATGTCATCTTCACGTGAAAATGTCTTTATGAGAGCATTTACTTTGCAGTAATCTGAATCTGAACTTCGAAATTACATAAAGTGCAAAACCAATGGTAAAAGAATATATAAGAAAACAGATATGGCATGCTTCTCTATGAAGCCTATCTACTAATAGTTTATACTTTATACACTAATAGAGTACATCATTACCCAAGAGTCAGGTGCTTCAAGTTTAATTGATAGAGTTTACGCACCTTGCTCTGTTGCTCATGTTAGATATAAGCTAGTGTCTTTTTGTTTTAGCCCTTTTTATTTTTCGAGATGAAGTTTATGTTAGTTACTTTTATAAATTGCTTGCAAAAAGAACTTTACACTCATGTTCCAATATAAAACTACCGGATCCCTTGGAACCCAGTTGATAATTTTATGAGCTGATGGCTACACCTACAAATTAAACCATAATGCAGGCCAAGCATTACATAAATTTCTTGGCCATGGCCATTACTTTGTGAACTACGGAAATATATTTATTATATATCTATTATGGACGGTGTTCAAGGGGTGGGTAGGTTTTCCTTTGCGAGAGGAGCAATCTCCTCTCCTTCAATTCCAGGTTCACTGCCAGCAACACCAAGGCTCAACAGCATCTTTTCCCATAGTTTTGCTGGTTCCTGCAACATAATCAATCATCCTAATGATTAGTGGAACTTTATTTTTCCGTTTATGTTTTATATCTAAACAAGCGTGCTATAAGTATTATACATGAGATCATTCCCTTGCCTTGGCTTGTCTAACAGCTTAAGCTTTGGGGAGGGATGATTTTCATGTCATGCTATCAAAACTTTTAATAACAAATAGGTCTAGAATTCAATCATTGTTACTCTCCATTTTTCTAAATAAAAGTTGAAATTTTGAAAAATGGTAGGATGGGCCTGTCACTTGTGTAAAAGGACATATTATATAAAAAATTATTCGCAATTCTTACGGAATAGTTTAAATTTTAAAGAGAAATAGTTGAAGTTACATGCTGCGGGGTGTGTGCTATTACCTTCCATGAGAAGTCTTGGGCCATGCAGTTCTGGACCATCTCTTTCAAGAAGGGGGTACCGAAGGTTTTAAGGGCTCTAATAATGGTAGAAGTTAACTTTTCCACATCAGCTGGGTCAACAGCATCACACTGAAGAACAAACTCAAGTTATCAATCTTTAGTTAACTCCTCTATCAAATCAAAATGAAACAAGGGTATTTGTATACATCTTTTTACCTCAACACTGAATGCTCCTGCATGGAATCCGGTATATCCTTCGATCACGGTGTCAACAAGTCCACCAGTTGAGGAAACTATTGGAACCTGTTGCAATGTCACAGCAGAATTAATGGCTTAGACCATTAAACAAAAATATTGGCATTGAACATATCAATGACTAGAATCAAGCAAGGCATGTAAAACTCGACAATTAAAATTGGCTTGTAATTTTTCCAAGTAAAATTAGGAGGAAAAAAGAAAACACTATACCGTTCCGTAAGGCATGGCATGCAACTGAACAAGACCACATGGCTCAAATCTACTTGGGATCACTATAAAGTCCGCCCCAGCGATGATCTTGTGGGCCAAAGGAGTATTGAATTTCGCTATCCCTCTTGCCTTCTCAGGATAGAGTTCCTCCAGCTGTTCAATTTGCTTCTCCATGTACTTTTTGCCGGTTCCCTAAAGAAAAAAAACATACACCACTCATCAGCGCAATTTTGCTTAGCTAGCGGTAACAAGTAATGAAAATTCAGAGGGAAAAAAGAAAAAAAATACAGCGGAACCATGAAGCTTACAAGAACTATTATCTGAACATCGAGATGGATGAACTTTGAGATGGCTTCAAAGAGAATATCTGAACCTTTCTGCTCTTCTAGCCTACCAATGAACCCTATGACAGGGATATTGCTGTCAACAGGCAAGCCACACTCTGCTTGAAGGGCTTGTTTCAGAAGGCATTTTGCCTCGGTGACCTAAGAACATAACTTTCTAATAAGGATTTTTGTGGTCAAAGTTAATAAGAGAAAAGCACATTTCACAGAGAAGGTAGCGCTTACAGTCGTTGCATCATAGTGTATGCTAATAAATCTATCGGTTTTTGGACTCCACTCCCGATGGTCCATACCATTTCTTATACCGGTGATACCAACTGAACGAATTATGGTGTCCAATTCGACGCCTCTGTCCTCTCCAGAAACAAGTTCCTGGGCATAGTATGGACTCACAGTTACAACCCTGTCTGATTCTATTATTCCAGCCTTCATCCAATTGATTTTCCTTCCCTTCACAGGCTTATCGTACCTGAGAAAAGCAAAAAGAAATATGAATATTGAATCACAATAGATTAGTCAGATGTACAAGCACTAAAGAAGAGATAATGGTATCATACCCATCCATAAAGTCAAAGGAGCTCCTGAATTCATCAGGTAAACCAAGAAGAGGGAAGTCTGCAAAGGCAAATCTTCCCTGGTAGGCTATGTTATGAATACAAAATGCAACCTGCCATGAATGAACGAATAAAAATCAGCTTCCTGAGAATGATGAAAGCAGACATGCAAAACAATGATTCCAATGCTCACCTTTGCATTCATGTAAATTCCCCTGGACTTGTACATTGATTTCAAGTAGCAAGGAAGAAGAGCAGTGTGCCAATCATTGGCGATAAAGACTACATCTTCGCCTGCCAGAATACAGGGAAAAAAAATTTGTAAACACTAACTCAATCATTCCCCCCGCCCCCTATTTGAAGATTTGAGATGAAAGATGAATACCATATGGTCCTGAAAAATATGGGTTGCTGTTTAGGTTCAAAACCCTTGGAGCCTCAAGTGCAGCCTGAAAATTGTTAAAAACATTGACAATGTCTCTAAAATTCACCATAAAGTAGTTGATTATTTAACAAAGATTATTTATACAGGGTAAACTATAGGAAGCAGGTGTTAAGAAAATAAGCTACCAGGCACAACAAGCTGAATCTAAACTGGTTATCTTCATAATCTACTCCGGCCTTAGGACCATATAGTTTTGACTGCGTCTTGCCCCATACCTTTCAAATTCCAAATGTAAAAGAAATCAGTTTAAGATATAAATTCAAGCCTGGGTTTAATTCAATCCTATAAGTTCTATGAGATGGTTGATGCCTTAGAAAGAAAAGCAGTTAACCTTCTCAAGGAAAACTGGATGATCCACAAAAACGCGATCGACTCCGCGCTTGAAGCAGTGGAAGTAACGGACAGTTTCCACTCTGTCACCAACTTTGATCTTTCGTCACAAAATAGGAAAACAAGAACATTATTAGTTACAAGGGATAATCTCCTAGATCCTTAACTTGTAGATACATACCAAGAACAAGTAAGTTTACCTCCACCAGAACACTAGTGTCCCATGCATCCTTGTATTGGTCATAACGGGGAGACACTGTCATAACACGGTGCCCATTTGCCTGAATCAATTTGAACAAAGCTAATTAGATATCATATATAATAATTAAAGTGAAGAAAGCTTCTCATAGCACTCCTAGATCATCTTTCATATATATTTTTTTTTATTTCTCTAGACTTTTACAAGATTGTTCAAGGTTACAGCCAAATATTATGCCGTATAAACAATAGTTAAAATATATGTCCATGTGAATACACGGAGAATAGTTAATTCCTCCATCCTCTTTGTAATCTGTCATTACTAAAATCTTTAGTATCCAAATATATTGATAAAAGGATGTTACAAAACGTGACATTGACAAAAGAAAAATGGAAATTGATGGACTAAAAAGTAAAAAGTAAAAACAGAAGAAACCAATCAATTCACTTACAGCCAATCTTGGGGGGAGCGCACTAAGAACATCACCAAGTCCTCCAGTTTTGCTCCAAGGTCCAACCTCAGCACTCACAAAGAGAAAGGTCATCCCAGTTTCACACACAATCTTCCCCACACTCCTGTCACTGCCACTCTTCTTGCTCCTCACGGAGACAGAGATATTTGTTGCATGTGTGGTCTTCATGTTGAGCTTGTTCATGGATTTCAACCCATCATAGGTCATTCCCTGGCTGTTCAGGCTCAGCAGTGGTGAGCTCGCCTTCCCCTCGGTTCTAGCGCTTCCATGGTGGTTGAGGCACCCGGTTCTTGACACCACATAAGGGGTTGTCACAGTTGCCATAGCCTATTTATCTTTGTCCCTCAAAATATAAAAGCAGCTCAATAGCCCCTTCTTCTGCATGTCACACGCCAAAACCATTTCTAATCAACAAAGATTTGAATGATACAATTTAACCATAAAAATGTAAACTAACTTGATTACATCAAATATTGGATTAGTTCGACAAAACTACCCAACGAAACTTCTCATGCATTATCAAGGATCTACTTAGAAATCACAGGTTAATGATTTTCTATTCAAGCATTTGATAGCAAAATTTGCTTAGTTTCAAGGATATGAATGAAAATTTCAGATAACTTATTAATACTCCCTCTGTTCCATAATAATCACTTTGAAAATTCGATACATTAAAAAAAAAAAAGTGTCATAAAAGTTGTAAATTTCCGAATAACAGATATTGCAGAACAGAGGGAAGAGTAGTAAAGCCCAGAAATCAAACTAAATCATGGCCTTACATGAACAGAGCATCAATCAAGTGAAGCCAGCTCCAGTGATTAAAAATACCGTGAGTTCTATAGCGTATGTAAGACTATACACTAAAGAATACAGAAATTAGAGAAAAGCTTGGCATGAATCAAGTTATGCAAGTTGCTGAATTAAACAATTAGATTTGAGTCTTATAATAAGCTAAAATGCAAGAACCCTAAAAAGTAGACAACAGTGAGGCGAAAAATCTGGATCCAGTAATGATGTGTACTTTGAATCATTCGAACAAATTTTTAAAGGAAAAAAAAAAATAAAAACAAAAAACGGTTAGTGTTATTTACCGGTAAGGGAAGAGTGATGACTATTGAGTGTGTGTGTAAGTGTGTTGGTGGCTGCCATTAACAAAGACCTTTGGTGTTGCATTTGTAGCTGAAGGGTGCCTACTATCTCTGCCTACGATATAGTGACACGTGGCAGAGACTGACAGATTTCATCATACGAGCCTCAGATGATAGTTTTGTGGGGCCATGGACGTCATGGGATTCTTATGAATATGCTGAATATGCGAAGGAAATTTTTGCTTGAGGACAGTAATGAATCATCACTTACTATTCGTGTTAGCACAAATTATATAAGAAAATATTTTGTTGATTGTGGTGTGGGCTTAATTGAGCAGCAAGGTGCTGTTACATCACACCAAATCTTAAAGGAATTGAACATTATGTGGCTCTTGAATTTTATTAAATTGAGGGAACCAACGGCCCAAATATTATTCTATTTATGTGATTATTCATTTCATTGAATAGTACTAGCTACTAAAGAGAATTTTATTAAATACTATTAAATAATAATATTCACTTCTATTAACACATATTAAATTTCATGAGATATACATACGTTCCATCTAATACTTAAATAAATTGTTTGAAGAATAGTGATTTAAAAATAAAAGAAATTTAATTATTTTAACACATTTAATACATAAAAATTTAAAAATTTATAATTAATTTATATTTTCTACTAAAACATGCTATTTATAATAGTTTTAAATTGTATCTTTGGAACACGTTTTCCAATATATACAAGTAGCTTTCTGTGTTAAATATTAGAATAGGTGAATGCTATAGTGCCTAAGTTATGATGTCTAACTTATTAAAACAGACAAAAAATAATATTTAATAAATTTTAACTATTTTATTTTTATTTTATACATTTTATTTTTTACCTATAAAAATAAGTTAGACAATTTAAGTATAATAATACTAACTGTTAACAATCAAGTGGGGGGAGAAAGGGGACAAACGACCCAGCAATCCATACAGTCATGCAGATCCATCATCAACTATCAGACAACTGAGTAGGCCCACCTTCTAGTCTAGTCTACGAAATTGTAAGTAACTTGGCACCATTGAAGTAAAAAGTAGAAACTCAAACGTTGTGAATTATTACGGTAAGATATATGCATAAACCAAACACATATTAATATTATACAAAAATTTTAAAATAAATAATATTATATGTATATTTTTATTCATATATAAATTAAATTTATTAAATTTGAATTAGGTCTTCATAAATGTCAATAAGAAAATACTACCATTTGAATTCAAATAAAATATCAAAGAAATTAAAATGAATAAGAATAGAAATTCAACTTTTATATTTTAGTTCGAATTCTAAAAAATTTACATTTTTATAAACTTGTGAATTTAAAACAGAATAATAAACGATTTCTAAAAATTTATTAAAAATTATTATTTGACTCATTAGCATCTAAAAAATTATTACCAAGACATTTGATGTTGAAAAAGTTAATATAAAGTATAGCCATCCAAGGTGACATAAGAATTAAAACTTAAATTTTTTCATAATAAAAAATAACAGATAGTTATACATTATAAAATGACTAACTTTATTTATATAATATATAATTTGAGAAATAATTAAAATACTATATCAATTAAATTATTATTAATTTGGGAAATGATAATTAAATGCATCAAAACAATACATTCTATACTTAATTTCACAAATGAAATGATAATTTAATTAATATAGTATTTTAATTATTTCTCAAATTACGTATTGTATAAATATAGTTGGTCATTTTATAATGTATAACTATTTATAGGGGTGGTAAAACAGGTTGAATCCGTCGGGGCCAACCCGCTAAACCAGCTAAAAAGGCGGGTCGGGTTAGGATTTGGAACCCGCCAAATTATAAAAATTCGCCGAACTCACACCGCCAAATTGGATTTGGAACCCGCCAGATTAAATAAAAGAGTGATTACTATTATAAAATTAATAATTATAGAACTTTTAAACACTTTTTTTAGTTTTTATTCTTCTTTTAGTTATTAACTTTATTTATTTTATTTTATAATTTCGTATATTTGCTCAAATTATGTGATTTATTTTTTAAAATAAAGATAACACTATTCACAAATATTATTTTGAACAATTTCATTTAAGTTAAAAATTAAAAAAAAACAAGATAGTGAAAAAATTATATTATGATTTGACTATTTTTTATTTATATTTAATTTTTTAATTATTATTTTTTGGTTAATTTTAATAATTTTTTTTTAAAAAAGAGTCAAGTAAGCTAGCCCGCCGACCCGTTAATCCGCCATAAAGCATAGTGGGCTAGTATTTTAAACCCATCTTAGTTGGGGGCGGGCCCGCCCCATTTATGAGGCGGTGCTAGACCGGGTGGGACGGATTGGGATGGGCAGGCCCGCTTTGCCACCCCTAACTATTTATTACTTCTGACTCTGACAAAAAGTTCAAATTTTAACTCCTGTACCACTTCGGAGTGCTATAATTTATATTAACTTTTTCAACATCAAAAGTCTCGATAATGATTCTTTAGATACTAATGAGTTAAAAGATGATTTTTAGAAAAATTTTTAGAAATTGTTTATTGTTTCGTTTTAAATTCATAAATTTATAAAAAATATAGATCTTTTGGAATTTAAACTAAAACAAAAAAGTTAAATTTCTATTCTTATTCGTTTTGATTTTTTTTTATATTTTATTTAAATTTAAATGGGATATTTTTTTTATTGACATTTATATTTTCCTTATTGAAATTTATATTTTAAAGTTAATAACAATTAACTTAAAAATAGTAAATATCAATAATCTATACAGGTAGTAAATCGAATCAAACTGATTCAATTTACTATATATGTACTATGCAGTAGTAAATTGAATGTACTAGATTCGATTTATATATATTTAATGTACTAGATTCGATTTAGCACTATAATGACTAATTCGAATTCAATAAATTCGATTTATGTAAATATATAAAATGATATTAATTCGAATATGTTTAATTTGATTTAGTTTTAGAAGATCTCGAATTCAATAAATTCGATTTACGTAGATATATGGGCTAATTTTTTTTATATAGAAAAAATATTGGTGTTTTTGTTGAAAATAGGAGTATTTTGTGTAATTACAGATGAGTGGATTTTTTAGGTGGGAAGTCAATACGTGGGGGGCGTGTTGGACACATGGCAGCATTCTGACCAATACGTGGGGCGTGTTGGATACGTGAAAGCATCTTAGCCAACACGTGGGGGGCATGTTGCACAATATCCACAATACTGTAAAACATTTCAAATGTCAATATTCAACTAAAACACCATCTTTCTTTTCATATTAAAAATAATTTCTGAGATATATGAATGAAGACATATATATAATATTATTTGTTTTGGGACTTTATGTAATATTACTGTGTTTGATTTATGTATGTGTTTTATCCGATGCAGTAAAGATACTAACGGAGTGATTGCGATATATTGCAACATTTTTTTTTTCTTTAAATCATTGTTGTTCATCTCACATTTAAAAATTGTGACGATTTTTAATCTATAAAACCGTGACATTTAAAAAAAATCCACAGAATTTATAAAAAGTAAATAATAATCACCAAAGGTCACAATTTTAAATATAACTTTTGTTTAAAAAACTGTGACTATTAAACTATATTAACCGCGGTTAGAAACCGTGACTTCTACTAAAAATTAAAATGGCGATCATAAATAAAAAATTATAATTTTTTAATATTTATATCACGGTTATAAAATATTCTAACGTGATGATACATGCATCTGACTCCTTTTGTGTTAAAATAATTATGCATGGATATGATATATTATATATAATATATATAAATATTTTCCATCTCTGTGCCTTAAAAAAATAAATGAAAAAAAGGTGAATGTTTAAACTTGTAATGTGTTAAATATACTTGACCATCTTCTTAAAGGTACTCATTAGGAAAATCCATTATTCATTGTCGCGTAGAAATACTACATGTGAAAAATAAAACATAAAAAAGTTACTAAAAATGTGCCTACGATGCAAGGGGAAAAAACACTTTATATTCTTAATTCTTAAAAGCAAATCATCCTCCTTTTCTTTGGTTATTAGCAAATGTAAAGCCTCTTTTTTATCTGGTCGGAAAGCTCCGGAACCTTGAATACATTATTATTTATGTGAAGGACATGCATAACGCATTGCAACCGTATTATTGCAAGGGAAAAGGACCCACTGGAATGATTAACGGTGGAGGAGGAAACACACAAAATCCAAGCACAGTCGTTGAATTATTCGTTAATTGGATTAACGTGGTAGTGAATGCCATCTCTAATGTTAGTGACAAAAGTGAGTGTCACTAATGTTGGCATATCATGCTTAGCTCCACGTTACTTCTCACGTTAGTGGTCTTAACATGACCACTAACGTGGGCACTCTTGGGTTGGTCCAACGTTAGTGACAAAGGTGAATGTCACTAACGTTGGTAATTGATTCCTCATCCCATGTTAGAGTTCACGTTAATTATGTTAACGTGACTCTTAACGTGGCTTAATTTGTGCCTTTGTGGAACGTTAGTGGCATTCACTTTTACCACTAACGTTGGAGCTCCTCTTTTCCTCCATGTTAGCTACCACGTTAATGTAGTTAACGTGGCAACTAACGTGGGCTATGATGGCTTCGAAGGCGTTATTGGTGATCTCCTTTTCCATTAACACTATAAGCTTGTCCCCATTCCACGTTAGTGACCATGTTAATTAGATTAACGTGGCTGCTAACGTGGTTCCTTCTAGCTTCCTTTGTCCTGAAATCAAGCAATTAACGTGCATCAAAGCTTTGTTCCAAGTCATGAGATTATGCATCATCAATTATATCATTCAATTCCTGCCTAATTCTCATGAAATCATGTAAAGTTCACAATAATTTCTTGAATCAAGGTGTAAGTGTATTTTCATAAAAAACTTGCTTATTTCCTAAGAAAATGCATGAAACTATCCTAAAACAGTAAAGGAAAGGTTAGTGAAACTGGCCTAGATGCCCTGGCATCACAATACCAAACTTAAAGCTTGCTTGTCCCTAAGCAAGTACTGAAACATAGGAAAAATGAATGAAAGAACAAGATAAACAAATAATTGTTATAGAAGTTCAAATCCCTGGTTTATGGGGTTTCATGCATAGCAACTTAGGTTCATTCCTTCACTAGTTTTCAGGCCTTTATCATGCCCTTGAACACTCACTTGATTGCATCCTTTGAGACTTCCTATTTATTGATCCTCCCTTCCTTTTCAGGTTTTATTACATTCTTTTTAGGCAAAGTGCTTTATGAGAGGGCGACTCTTTATGATAAGCTTTCAGCCAACACTCCCGAACCAGTTGGTTCAAGGTGCTAGGTGTTAAAGACACCCCTAAGGACTTACTCCCTCAAGTCTCTTTCCCCCATACATACACACCACAGGCACATGGCTTGTTATTTTTTTCTTTCTTGAGACCTTGGTGTCCAGCACCTCTTTGGGTTACTAAGTGCTCTGTAGCAAAGGTTGCTCTTAGTGGACTTTCAACTGATAATCCCGGATTAGTTAACCCAAGTTACCAGATGATAAGGCACCCCTAAGAGCTTATTCATCCAAGCATATCCCTTGCACAGGTACACCACAGACACATGCCTCAATATTCAAACCCTTGGTGCCTAGCCCTATTTCTTATTGTTTCTCTTTCTTTTCTCTCATTGGGATCTTATTGTTTGGTTAGTCTCATAGGGTGTGTCTCAAGCGTGTAAATTGGAGCATATAGTTGCCTATACACCTTGTTGGTGAACCAACTTAGCTAATCAATGACCCTACCACAAACATTTAGAATTTGCTTCACAAAATAAGTCCACTTTTGTTTTTCATAACATTTTCTTTTTAATTGACTTAAAAGGACAAGCATACATATAAGCAAGATGACAATGAAAACTAGGGGCCTAGACCAAACACTTTAGACTTAAGCAATGAAAATTTAAAGACAGAATTGAAAATTCCTAAGCTAATATGGAAGCATGTTCTATTTCATACATAATTTTTCTTATTTAAAACTTGAAAAAGATAAACGAAGAGGGAACTCCACCACCTTTTACTCATTGGAATGCTCATGCTCTCTCCCATGTTTGTCCTCTTTATGTCCACTTGCACCTTGGATGTCCAACCTTAGCTGTGTCATCCTCTTGGGAGGGAAATATTGATTCAAAAATTTTTCTGACAGCTGTTTCCATGTCCTTATGCTGGCCTTAGGTTGGTTATTTAACCACCTCTTAGCTTGGTCTTTTATAACAAATGGAAACAGCAATAATCTATAGACATCCTGGTCTACTTCCTTATCATGTATTGTGTCAGCAATTTGTAAGAACTGTGCCAGAAACTCAGTAGGTTCTTCCTGTGGAAGACCAGAATACTGGTAATTTTGCTGCACCATGATAATGAGCTGAGGATTCAACTCAAAATTACTGACTCCGATGGAGGGTATACAGATACTACTCCCATATGAAGTAGTAGCGGGGTCAGCATATGACCCCAGAGTCCTTCTGGACTGTTCATTTCCACTTAGTTCCATGATGGAGAAAGGGAGATTATGTGGATTTATTTTATAAAGTGGTTAGTAAGTTTTGAAAAAGATATGATTTTTAGAAAGAGAAAGTTTTGAAAAGATATGATTGAAGAACAATTTAAAAAGATTTGATTTTTAAAATTGATGACTAATTTAATGCAAAATTTTCAAAAATTTGGAGGAAAACACCAAGGAACACCAAACTTAAAAATTTTAAGATCAAACACAAGAAGGACTCAAGAACACTTTGAAGATTCACAAGAACTCAAAGAACAAAAATTCAAAGACTCAAAGGATTTAAGAACATAAAAAGAACACCAAACTTAAAATTTTTAGAAAACCAAAAAATAAATTTTTGAAAATTAAATAAAAACTAACAAGAAAACACCAAACTTAAAACATGCAACTAGACTCAAACAGAAAAATCTAAAAGAAAAATAATAAATTTTTGAAAAATTTTGAAAAGAAAATAAAAGACTTTGACCCAAAAGACGAAATTTTCCTAATCTAAGCAACAAGATGAACCATCAGTTGTCCAAACTCAAAACAATCCCCGACAACGGTGCCAAAAACTTAGTGCATGAAATTGCAATCACACTTGCAATTCTGCACAACTAACCAGCAAGTGCACTGGGTCATCCAAGAAATACCTTATGTGAGTAAGGGTCGATCCCATGGAGATTGTCGGTTTGAAGCAAGCTATGGTTACCTTGTAACTCTTAGTCAGGAGATTAATAATGGAAAGGGTTTTTATTTGCAATATAATAGAAGAACATGAAATAAAAGGTAATTGTGGTTCAATAATGGAGAATATGTTGGAGTTTTGGAGATGCTCTGTCATCTGAATCTCTGCTTTCCTACTATCTTCTTCTTCACGCACGCAATGCTCCTTCCATGGCAAGCTGTATGTAGGGTGTCACCGTTGTCAATGGCTACTTCCCATCCTCTCAGTGAAAATGGTCCATGTGCACTGTCACCGCATGGCTAATCATCTGTCGGTTCTTGATCATGTTGGAATAGAATCCAGTGATCTTTTTGCGTTTGTCACTACGCCCAACACTCGTGAGTTTGAAGTTCATCACAGTCATCCCTTCCCAGATCCTACTCGAAATACCACGAACAAGATTTAGACTTTCCGGATCTCAAGAATGGCCGCCAATAATCCTAGCTTATACCACGGAGACTCTGGATGCATGAGTTCAAACACTCTGTTGTCAGGAGAGGTACTCAATTTCGTGAACCAGGAACCCAAGAGATACACATTCAATCTAAGATAGAACGGAGGTGGTTGTCAGGCACATGTTCATAAGTTGAGAATGGTGATGAGTGTCACGGATCATCACATTCATCATGTTTAAGTGTGAATGAATATCTTAGAATGGAAACAAGCATGATTGAATAGAAAACAGTAGTAATTGCATTAATCCATCGAGACACAACAGAGCTCCTCACCCCCAACAATGGAGTTTAGAGACTCATGCCGTAGAGATATAATGTAAAACGTGAAAATGTCATGGGGTACAAAATAAATCTCTAAAAGTAGTTTTTATACTCAACTAGTAACCTAGGTTTACAGAATTCTCATATGCCTCCAACTTTATTCACTCTAACTCTTCCAATTGAAATTTTCTTTAAATTCCGGCATTCCCCAATCCCAAATTACATTCCTTGATGGCCCAATATGCCTTATGTTCAATTTCCATCGGAAGGTGACATGCCTTTCCATAGACCAACCGGAACGGACTCATGCGATTGGTGTCTTATAAGCCGTTCGGTAGGCCCACAGTGCATCTCTGAGCCTAGAGCTCCAATCCCTCCGATGGGGTTTCACCATCTTCTCTAAAATCCTCTTGATTTTTTGGTTGGAAATATCCGCTTGGCCATTGGTTTGGGATGATAAGTCGTAGCTACCTTATGGATAATGCTATATCTCTTCATCAAAGTTGCTATCCTCTTGTTGCAAAAGTGTGAGCCTTGATCGCTCACGATTGCTCGTGGCGATCCAAAACGGCAAATAAGAGAATTTATTACAAAGGAGGCAATAGTTTTAGCATCATCGGTACGGGTTGGGATTACTTTCACCCATTTAGAGACATAATCAACCGCTAACAAAATGTAGAGAAAACCATTAGAGTTTGGAAACGGACCCATAAAGTCAATGCCCCAAACATAAAAAATTTCACAGAAAAACATAAGTTGTTGGGGCATTTCATCCCTCTTTGATATATTTCCAAATCTTTGGCATTGGTGGCAAGAATTACAAAATGAGGTTGCATCTTTGAATAGGCTAGGCCACGAAAATCCATAGTCTAACACTTTTCTTGCTGTCCTTTGAGGACCAAAGTCCCTACCACTTTCGGAAGAGTGGCACGCTTCTAAGATAGACCAGAATTCCGTTTGAGGCATACGCCTTCAAATTACTTGGTTGGCACTACATTTCCACAAGTAGGGTTCATCCCATATGTAATACTTGGACTCGTTTTTAAGCTTGTCCCTTTGGTGCTTAGAAAAGTGTGGAGGAAAGGTATGGCCTACCAAGTAATTGGCAATAGATGCAAACCAAGGAGTGACTTCCGAGATTACTTGCAAGGCATATAAGGGAAAAGCATCATTGATAGGGGTGGAATCACATGGCAAATGTTCAAAGCGGCTCTAGTGGTCTGCCACTAAATTTTGTGATCCACTCCTATCCTTGATCTCTAAATCAAATTCCTGAAAGAGTAATATCCATCGGATCAATCTCGGCTTAGACTCTTTCTTTGCCAACAAATATTTCAATGCCCATGATCCGAATATACTACCACCTTGGAACCATGTAAATAGGCCCAAAATTTATCAAAGACGAAAACAATTGCCAACAATTCTTTTTCTGTGGTAGTATAATTGGATTGGGCACCATCTAGAGTCTTAGAGGCATAAGCTATAACATAAGGATCCTCACCATCGCACTGTGACAAGAGCGGCACCCACAACATGGTTAGATGTATCACACATGATCTCAAACGGGCTATTCCAATTTGTCCATCTCACTATGAGAGCTTTAGTCAAGGCTTCCTTCAATGTATCAAATGCTTCCATGCACACCTCATTGAAATCAAATTCTATATCTTTTTGGAGCAAACGGGAAAAAGGCAAAGCCACCTAACTAAAGTTCTTTATGAACCACCGGTAAAAACCTGCGTGACCAAGAAAAGTACGGACTTCCCTCATAGAAGAGAGGTAAGGTAATTCAGAAACAACTTTAACTTTTGCAGGATACACAGAGATACCATCACTAGAAACGATGTGGCCTAGCACAATACCTTATTTATCCATAAAATGACATTTTTCAAAATTGAGAACAAGGTTTGAGCTAGCACATCTTTCTAGTACTTTGGCCAAACTAGCCAAGAAATCATCAAATGAATCTCCATAAACACTAAAGTCATCCATAAAAATTTTCATGCAATGTTCACGAAAATCAGAAAAGATGCTAGCATGCACCTTTGGAACGTCGCAGGTGCATTACATAAGTCAAAAGGTATCCTCTTGTAAGCATATGTTCAAAAAGGACATGTAAAAGTAGTCTTTTCTTGATCTTCTGGAGCTATATGAATTTGAAAATAACCAGTATAGTCATCTAGGAAACAATAATGTGATTTACCTGAGAACCAGTCAAGCATTTGATCAATAAATGTAAGTGGGTAGTGGTCCTTTTGGATTGCCAAGTTCAAGCGCCTATAGTCAATGCATACCCTCCAAGAGTTTTGCTCCCTAGTTGCCATGAGTTCTCCACTTTTGCTCTTGACCATGGCGACACCCGACTTCTTGGGCACAACTTGCACCGGGCTAACCCATTTGCTATCCCAGATAGGGTAGATAACGTTGGCCTCTAGAAATCTAGTCACCTATTTCTTAACAACTTCCATGATAGTGGGATTTAACCTCCCGTTGTGGCTGGCAGACCGATTTATCTCCTTCCTCTAGAAACATGCGATGCTCACAAACATGGGGGCTTATACCCATTATATCCGCCAAGCTCCACCCAATGGGCTTCTTATTCTTTTGCAACACATCAAGTGATCTCTCCTCCTGATCAGAAGTGATCTTCTTATTCTAGTTTATATGGCACAAAAACTCTGATTACCCAAAAAATAAAAGGATTATATGTCACGTATCCAGTTAAATCCAGATAATTAAAATTTAGGAGAATATGTTTTCAAGCTGTTGTTCAAGTAAAGAGCTTTTCCAAGTTATACAAGAACTCAAATAGAAAGAGGGTCATACTTCCATTCCACCCAAATTCATAAGATGAAAAGCGAAAACAATTCTTAAATTATAAATCCATACATGAATTAAAATAGAAAAAGCAATAAAATCAATCCATACAAATAGACAGAGCTTCTAACCTTAACAGTGGAGGTTTAGTTACTCATGGTTCAGAGGGAAAATAAGGATTCAGGTAAAATGTAATGAGTTCCAATTTGATGGTATGAAAAATTAACTAACGGAATCCCTTTTTATAATTAATCCTAATTAATTTTAGAAAAATCTATTTTCTAAAATTAAGTAGTATCTTTTCCTAATTTAAAAGTTAAATTTGAATTTAAATCAAAATTAATTATAACAATCATCAAGTCTTCAATTAATGGATGGAGACCACTTGATTCCTTCACTCTGCAGCCTCTGATCTGTGCTTTTCGGACTGAAAACTGGGTCAAAAGCAACCCAGAAATTGCCCCAGCATTTTCTGCATGTGGCACATGTCACGTGTACGTGTCGATAGTCTTTTTCGCATGTCACGTGTACGCGTCAAGTACGCGCACGCGTCGCTGTGCAAATCTTCAAATCATGCGTACACGTCATCCACGTGCACGCGTCGCCTTTGAAAGCTCTAAATCACACGCACGCGTCAGGTACGCATACGCGTCGCTCCTCGCTAGTTTTCTCCTTTAATTCTTGTGGTACAGAAACTCCATCAAATCCAGCTGAATGCTACCTAAAATAAACAGAAATGCACAAGACTCAAAGTAGCATCCATAGTGGCTAAAAGATAATTAATTCTTGATTAAACTCAACAATTTAAGTGCAAATTCACTAGAAAAAGATAAGAAAGATGCTCACGCATCACAACACCAAACTTGAACTGTTGCTTGTCCTCAAGCAACCAAAACTAATATAGGCTTAGGATGTGAATTTATATGAGAATGAGAGTTCGATTAAGCTCATGTCTCTTCTTATAGTGGGGTTTATAATTGCAATCCTGAATAGGTTTGGCATCTCACTCTCCTTTGAATTAGAAGTATGTCATTGTCATTCAGAATTAGAATCCGGATAATATTATGAATTCTCTGATCTTTATATTTCAGTTTAATTCTTGAACACGGTAAAATTTACTTTAATTAATTTTCTTTGGTGCTTTGCACCTTGAGCCTAGCCGTGACTTTAAATGTTTTGTCTCAAGGGTTACTTGACACAGAAACACCACAAGCACTTAACTGGGGAACTCTCTTTGAGTTTTGATTTTTTCTTTCAGTTACTGCCAGACAATGGTGCTCAAAGCCTTTGGCATACTCTGTTAAACGCACTTGGTCTCGACTCTAAGTGTTTTGTCTCAAGGATTACTTGACACAATCACACGACAAACATATGACTAGGAAAACAACTCTTTGAGCTTTTAATCATGTCTAACCTCCCTAGTCATTGATGCTCAGAGCCTTGGACCTTGCTTTTGTAGTTTCTTTTTCTTTTGTTTCAAGGATTAAAAAATTTTTTTGTTTGTTTTTTTCAGAGAAGTCATAATAATTCTCTAAATTCCTGTTCCTTGTACATCAACATTCCTTGATTCAAATTCAAATATGCACTGTTCATGTCATGCATTCAGAATCACAGAAAATACCACCACATTTATGTAAATAAGACTACTCTTAAATATAACTCAATTTCTCATGCAATACATCACTTCTTTTTCTTTTGAATTCAAGCTTTAGTGAGTAATACATGAGACAAATTTATTTATTTATTTATTTATTTTTTTGGGTTAAAAGTACTAAAGATCATGCAAGCAATCAAAGTAATAGAAAACAGAAGATAACACAGTAAGAACAGAGGAGAAATAGAATGAAAGGAACTCAACCACCTCAGTTATACTGGTGGTCATCTCATTCCTTCATGAAGATCATTCTTCTCCCTTTTGTGCTTGACAGAAAAGCCATAAGCGAAGCGTCAACACCAAACTTAAATGTTTGCTTGTCCTCAAGCAAAGAAAAATTGCAGACAGAGAAAGACATAAAAGCAATTTATATGATAAAAGAAGAATAAAAAGATAAAAGAACAAGAGAGAATTAGGATTTGGGAGGTGGATGATTTGAAATCAGGCGCTGAGGTGGTTCAATTGGGCGTCGCATGCGACGTGTTCGCGTGAGGCACGCGTATGCGTGGACTGCCTGGATAGGAAAACAATGTGAACGCGTCAAGGACGCGTTCGCGTGGTGGGGTTTGTGCGTCCATCATAGTTCCAGCCCCACACCAGCATAACTCTCTGGCTAAACACCTTTTACGCCATTTTTACTCATCCACGTGTGCGCGTGCTTGACGCGTACACGTGGAGTTCCGAAATCGCAAATGACGCACACGCGTCATGGACGCATACGCGTGAGCCAATTTGTGCTCCAAGCACACTTTCTGCTCCCCTCCCGCGTAACTTTCTGTTCACTTTTTATTTTTCACGCACACACATATGACGCGTACGCGTCAGCGACGCTTGCGCGTCGTGTGCTCGTTTTTTTTCGGTCCTTGTTCTAAGATAGCTGCACGATCAGAAAAATAGTAATAACTCAATAAAAATCAAATAAGTAAGAAAACTACTTCTACGAAAAATAACTAAGGATACGAAATTATCGGGTTTCCTCCCGACAAGTGCTCTTTTACTGTCACTAGCTTGACGGTCAGCTCCTCTAAGGAGGAGGATCATAGGGGCTCAGCACTTCACCCCTTACTTTGAACTTCTTTCCTGTGTCTCCATAACGTAGCTCAATATGCTCCAGAGAGAGGATTCTGATTACTGTATAAACCCATGCTAGATTGCTGGTCAACATCACCTTCATTCCTGGGGAGAAACCTTCAGTGGGGATCTTTTTGAAGGGTTGGATCAATAAGCTCAGTCTGCATGCACCTTTCTTCTTCACCTGTTGAATGTACATCTTTGAAAACATGGAAGACTAGTTGCTCATCATGCACTCTAAGCACTAATTCGCTCACTTCTACATCAATCAGAGCTCTTCCAGTGGCTAGGAATGGTCTTCCTAGAATTATAGAGGCATTGATGAGCGGATAATTTATACGCTTTTTGGCATTGTTTTTAGGTAGTTTTTACTAGGATTTAGCTACTTTTAGGGATGTTTTTATTGGTTTTTATGCAAAATTCACATTTCTGGACTTTACTATGAGTTTTTGTGTTTTTTTGTGATTTTAGGTACTTTCTGGCTGAAATTGAGGGACCTGAGCAAAAATCTAATTCAGGCTGAAAAAAGACTGCTGATGCTGTTGGATTCTGACCTCCTTGCACTCAAAATGGATTTTTTGGAGCTACAGAACTTCAAATGACGCGCTAATAACGGCGTTGGAAATAAGACATCCAGAGCTTTCCAGCAATATATAATGGTCCATACTTTGTTCGAGTTTGGACGACGCAAACTGGCGTTCAACGTTCATGCTACATTTTGGAGTAAAACACCTGAAACACGTCACGAACCAGAGTTAAATGCCAAACAGACGTTACAAATTGGCGTTTAACTCCAAGGGAAGCCTCTGCACGTGTAAAGCTCAAGCTCAGCCCAAGCACACACCAAAGTGGGCCCCAGAAGTGGATTTCTAAACTTAGACTTATTTCTGTAAACCTTAGTAGCTAGTTTAGTATAAATAGAACTTTTTACAATTGTACTGGCGTCTGGTCTGGTCTTGTCTTTTGATTGATCTTTAGTTAGTGTATGCGATTTTAGACCTTCAGGGGGGCTGGCCATTCGCCATGCTTGGACCATCACTTATGTATTTTCAATGGTGGAGTTTCTACGCACTATAGATTAAGGGTGTGGAGCTCTGCTGTACCTCGAGTTTTAATGCAATTACTATTATTTTCTATTCAATTCATGCTTATTCTTATTCTAAGAAATTCGCTGCCCTTCAACCTGATGGATGTAATGATACGTGACACTCATCATCATCCATCCTTATGAACGCGTGCTTGACAACCACTTCCGTTCTACCTTTGACCGAGCGCATATCTCTTGGATTCCTTGATCAGAATCTTTGTGGTATATGCTAGAATTATTGGCGTACATTCTTGAGAATCCGGAAATTCTAAACCTTGTCTGTGGTATTACGAGTAGGATTCAAGGATTGAATGATTGTGACGAGCTTCAAACTCGCGATTGTTGGGCGTGGTGACAGACGCAAAAGAATCAATGGATTCTCTTCCGACATGATCGAGAACCGACAGATGATTAGCCGTGCTGTGATAGAGCATTTTGACCATTTTCACTGAGAGAATGGGATGTAGCCATTGACAACGGTGATGCCCTACATACAGCTTGCCATGGAAAGGAGTAAGAAGGATTGGATGAAAGTAATAGGAAAGCAGAGATTCAGAAGAAACACAGCATCTCCATACACTTATCTGAAATTCCTACCAATGATTTACATAAGTAACTTTATCTTTATTTTCTGTTTATTTATTATTATTTTCAAAAACCTCCATAACCATTTATTATCCGCCTAACTGAGATTTACGACATGACCATAGCTTGCTTCATACCAACAATCTCCGTGGGATCGACCCTTACTCATGTAAGGTTTATTACTTGGACGACCCAGCGCACTTGCTGGTTAGTTGTGCGAAGTTGTGAAGAATGTGAATCACAATTTTGCCTATCATGTTTTTGGCACCGTTGCCAGGGATTGTTTGAGTTTGGACAACTGACGGTTCATCTTGTTGCTCAGATTAGGTAATTTTCTTTTCAAAAAATTTTAAAAAAATTTTCAAAATTTTTTTCTTTCATTGTTTGCGTTTTTCAAAATAATAATTTTCAAAAAAAATAAAAATACAAAAAAATTAATAAAATCATAAAAATAAAAAATATTTTGTGTTTCTTGTTTGAGTCTAGTGTCAATTGCATGTCTTTAAAAATTTGTGCATTTTTCGAAAACTCATGCATGGTGTTCTTCATGATCTTCAAGTTGTTCTTGGTAAGTCTTCTTGTTTGATCTTGATAATTTCTTGTTTTGTGTTTTTCGTTGTTTTTCATATGCATTCTTGCATTCATAGTGTCTAAGCATTGAAAATTTCTAAGTTTGGTGTCTTGCATGTTTTTCTTTTCTTGAAAATTTTTCAAAAATAAGTGTTGATGTTCATCTTGATCTTCAAAGTGTTCTTGGTGTTCATCTTGACGTTGATAGTGTTCTTGCATGCATTAAGTGTTTTGATCCAAACTTTTCATGTTTTGGGTCATATTGGTGTTTTTCTCTCTCCTCATTAAAAATTTAAAAATAAAAAATATATTTTCCTTATTTTGCTCATATTTTCGAAAATTTGAGTTGACTTAGTCAAAAATTTTTAAAACTTAGCTATTTCTTATAAGTCAAGTCAAATTTTCAATTTTAAAAATCCTATTTTTTCAAAATCTTTTTCAAAAATCAAATCTTTTTCATTTTTTTATTATTTTCAAAAATTTTTAAAATTTATTTTCAAAATCTTTTTCTTATCTTTATTTCAAAATTTCGAAAACTTTACTAACAATTAATGTGATTGATTCAAAAATTTGAAGTTTGTTACTTGTTAAGAAATGTTCAAACTTTAAATTCTAGAGTCATATCTTTTAGTTTCTTGTTAGTCAAGTAATCAATTCTAATTTTAAAAATCAAATCTTTTCCAAAATATCTTTTTCAATCATATCTTTTTCAAAATATCTTTTCCAAAATATCTTTTTCAAAATCATATCTTTTTCAAAATTGATTTCAAAAATCTTTTCTAATTTCTTATCTTTTCAAAATTGATTTTCAAATCTTTTTCAACTAACTAATTGACTTTTTGTTTGTTTCTTATCTTTTTCAAAACTACCTAACTACTTTTTCCTCTCTAATTTTCAAAAATTCCTCCCTCTTTTTCAAAATTCTTTTAATTAACTAATTGTTTCAAAATTAACTAATTTTATTTCTTCCCTTAATTTTTGAAAATCACTAACCTTTTTCAAAATTAATTTTTGAAATTCTCTCTTTCTCATCTCTTTCTATTTATTTATTTATTTATTTAATTACTAACACTTCTCTTCATCCTAAAATTCGAACCCCCTCTTCTTCTCTGAGTTCGAATTTTCCTTTTTTCCTTCTTCTATTCTTTTCTTCTTCTACTAACATAAAGGAATTTCTCTACTGTAGTAAAGAGGATCCCTATTATTATTTTCTGTTCCCTTATTTTTCATTTGAGCAGGAGCAAGGACAAGAATATTATTGTTGAAGCAGAACCTAAACCTGAAAGGACTCTGAAGAGGAAACTAAGAGAAGCTAAATTACAACAATCTAGAGACAACCTTACAGAAATTTTTGAAAAGGAAGAGGAGATGGCAGCCGAGAATAATAATGCAAGGAGGATGCTTGGTGATTATACTACACCTACTTCCAAATTTGATGGAAGAAGCTGATGTGTGGAAAACGATCCAACACAAAACTCACCGGCAAGTGTACCGGGTCGCATCAAGTAATAAAACTCACGGGAGTGAGGTCGATCCCACAGGGATTGAAGGATTGAGCAATTTTAGTTTAGTGGTTGATTTAGTCAGGTGAATCAAGTATTGGTTGAGTGGTTTATCATTAACAGAAACTAAATTGCTTGGAATGTAAAGGGAGAGGAGAGAATTGCAGTAAATTAAAGAGCAGGAAAGTAAAAGATGCTGAATCTTAAAGAACAAGAAATAAATTGCTTGAATGAAAAAGGGATTTGAGGATTGGGATTTCAGAATTCAAACGAGGAAAATTAAATTGCAACAATTAACTAAACAAGAGATGAATTGAAATAGACTAGATCTCAAACAGAAATGGAAATTAAATTGCAGCAGGGATTCACAGAAGAACCCAAAAGGAAGATGAGATCTCAGGGCTCTAGAGACTAGATAGCAGGGTCTAGATCTCAATTGCCTTCCCAGATCCAAGTTTACAAAGCAATTAACAAGAAATTAAAGAAGAAGCAGTAAAGGAAATGTAATTAAACTCAATTATGCAGAAGAGAAATTAAAGAGATCTTGAATGGAGATTGAGACAGAAATTCCTCAATTCTTCACACCCAAGACTCAAACAAGAAAAGTAAAAATGCTCAAGCAAGAACGAGGAAGAAGAGAGATCAATTCTCCTCCCCATGTCTCTGAAATCTCGGTGCCTAGCTCTCAGTGAAGTCTCCAAGAGAAGGTTCAAAAGTCAAAAATAAAAGAAAAAATTCAAAGCTCAAAAGAAAGGTCTTAATTACATCAAATTATCTCCTATTTATACACTTTCTATTCTTGGATCTTGGGATTTGGATGGGCTTTTGATTTGGTGAAGAAATGAATTAAATTAGATTTTTGATTCAATTTCCAGCCCATGAAGAATTAGCTTCCAGGAGGCTGCCCTGCCCTTGTGGAGGGCAAGGCAGGAAGGTGTGCGTGCGGCCCTTGTGCGTGCGTGTTGGTGCATGTGGTGCTGCAGGATGCTGCCCTGCCCTTGTGGAGGGCAGAGCAGAAAATGCTGCCCTGCCCTTGCGGAGGGCAGGGCAATGTTTCCAAAAGTGAAGCTCCGCGTTCGTAACTCGGTGGATGCACACGCTACTTCTTTTCCTTGGTTTTCTTAGCACCAAAGTAAGGCCTAGTTCCTTGCTTCCTCATGGTGCCGAGTTCAATCCTTGTGGCAAGCATTGGTAAGCTTTTTCCTTGAATTATTCTTGATTGGAGCCCGATATTGCTCTTGAGGAGGGCAGGCAGAGTTTTTGCTCTCCTTGACCTTTTGCATCAAATTGTGCTCTGCCCTTGAGGAGGGCAGGGCAATGTTGCTTCTCAAGCTTGTTTCATTATGATGCCCTCCTGGAGGGCAGTGTGCCCTTGTGGAGGGCAATGTTTGCTTCCTCCTTCTATGCGCCACACTTCTCATCTCTTGGGCCACGCTTCCTCTTTTCTTCTTTTCTTCACCTTCAAATAATCAAAACAACCAATCAAAGTATCACTAAATTCACAAGGCTTATAAATCAATTAAAAATCAATTAAATTTAGCTTAAACCTCATGAGTTAGCATCAATTTAATGGTAGTTGCTTGATTTAACGAAGTTATGCATTTTTATTCCAAATCACTTACTTAGGATGCAAGAAAGTGCATAAAGACTAATAAAACAAGTGAAATTAGCTTGAAAAATGGGTATATGATGACTTGTCATCAGAAGCATCTCAATCCCTTCCATTGGAGCAAACAATTTTGAGCTGAAGCCTCAACTAGTTACTCTAATGCAACAGAACTGCAAATTTCATGGACTTCCATCAGAAGATCCCTACCAGTTTTTAACTGAGTTCTTGCAGATCTGTGAGACTGTTAAGACTAATAGAGTAGATCCTGAAGTCTACAGGCTCATGCTTTTCCCTTTTGCTGTAAGAGACAGAGCTAGAACATGGTTGAACTCACAACCTAAGGATAGCCTGAACTCCTGAGATAAGCTGGTCACGACCTTCTTGGCTAAGTTCTTTCCTCTTCAAATGCTGAGCAAGCTTAGAGTGGATGTTCATACCTTCAAACAAAAAGATGTTGAATCCCTCTATGAAGCTTGGAAAAGATACAAGCAGATGAACAAAAGGTGTCCTTCTGACATTCTTTCAGAGTGGACCATTTTGGATATATTCCATTATGGTCTATCTGAGTTCTCTAAGATGTCAGTAGACCATTCTGCAGATGGATCCATTTACCTAAAGAAAACGCCTGCAGAAGCTCAAGAACTCATTGACATGGTTGCAAATAACCAATTCACGTACACCTCTGAAAGGAATCCTGTGAGTAATGGGACGCCTCAGAAAAGGGGAGTTCTTGAAATTGATGCTCTGAATGCCATATTGGCTCGAAACAAAATGTTGACTCAGCAAGTCAACATGATTTCTTAAAGTCTGAATGGATGGCAAAATGCATCCAACAGTGCTAAAGAGGCATCTTCTGAAGAAGAAGCTTATGATCCTGAGAACCCTGCAATGGCAGAGGTGAATTACATGGGTGAACCTTATGGAAACACCTATAATTCCTCATGGAGAAATCATCCAAATTTCTCATGGAAGGATCAACAAAAGCCCTAACAAGGCTTTAATAATGGTGGAAGAAACAGGCTTAGCAATAGCAAGCCCTTTCCATCATCTTCTCAGCAACAGACAGAGAATTCTGAACAAAGCTCCTCTAGCTTAGCAAACATAGTCTCTGATCTGTCTAAGGCCACTTTAAGTTTCATGAGTGAAACAAGGTCCTTCATTAGAAATTTGGAGGCACAAGTGGGCCAGCTGAGTAAGAAAATCACTGAAACTCCTCCTAGTACTCTCCAAAGCAATACTGAAGAGAATCCAAAAAGAGAGTGCAAGGCCATTAACATAATCAACATGGCCGAACCTAGAGAGGAAGCGGAGAACGTGAGTCCCAATGAGGAAGACCTCATGGGACGTCTCCCAGACAAGAAGGAGTTTCCTATTGAGGACCTAAAGGAATCTGAGGCTCATATAGAGACCATAGAGATTCCATTAAACCTCCTTCTGTCATTCATGAGCTCTGAAAACTCTTTTTCCTCTGAAGAGGATAAAGATGTAACTGGAGAGCAAGTTGCTCAATATCTAGGAGCTATCATGAAGCTGAATGCCAAGTTGTTTGGTAATGAGACTTGGGAAGATGCACCTCCCTTGCTCATTAGTGAACTAGATACATGGGTTCAGCAAACTTTACCTCAAAAGAAACAAGATCCTGGTAAATTTTTAATACCCTGTACCATGGGCACCATGACCTTTGAGAAGGCTCTGTGTGACCTGGGGTCAGGTATAAATCTTATGCCACTCTCTGTAATGGAGAAACTGGGAATCTTTGAGGTACAAGCTGACACTTTCTCATTAGAGATGGCAGACAAGTCAATAAGACAAGCTTATGGATTGGTAGAGGACATATTAGTAAAGGTTAAAGGCCTTTACATCCCTGCTGATTTCATAATCCTAGACACTAGGAGGGAGAAGGATGAATGTATCATCCTTGGAAGACCCTTCCTAGCCACAGTAGGAGCTGTGATTGATGTTAACAGAGGAGAATTAGTTCCTCAATTGAATGGGGACTACCTTGTGTTTAAGGCCCAAGGGCATCCCTCTGTAAACATGAAAAAGAGGCACGATAAGCTTCTCTCAATACAGAGTCAAACAAAGCCCCCACAATTAAACTCTAAGTTTGGTGTTGGGAGGCCACAACCAAACTCTAAGTTTGGTGTTGAGAAGCCCCCACATTAAAACTCTAAGTTTGGTGTTAGGAGGCCCTCATCATGCTCTGAACATTTGTGAAGCTCCATGAGAGCTCACTGTCAAGCTATTGACATTAAAGAAGCGCTTATTGGGAGGTAACCCAATTTTTATTTATTTATATTTATATTGTTCTTTTATGTTTTAATAGGTTCATGATCATGTGGAGCCATAAAACAATTGCAAAAATTAAAAATAAAATAAAAAACAGCAGAAGAAAAAGCACACCCTGGAGGAAGATCTTTCTGGCGTTTAAACGCCAGTAAGGAGCATCTGTCTGGCGTTCAACGCCAGAACAGAGCATGAATCTGGCACTGAATGCCAGAAACAACCAACAGTCTGGCGTTTAGATGCCAGGATTACACCTTGAGGAGAGTTGGCGTTAAACGCCAGAAACAAGCATGGAACTGGCGTTCAACGCCAGAAACATGCTGTAGACTGGCGTTGAATGCCCAAAACAAGCATAGAACTGGCGTTTAACGCCAGAAACAAGCATCAATCTGGTGTTAAACGCCAGGATTGCATGCAAAGGGCATTTTACATGCCTAATTGGTGCAGGGATGATAAATCCTTGACATCTTAGGATCTGTGGATCCCACAGGATTACCTAAGGATCTATGGACCCCACAGGATCCCACCTACCTCAACTCACCCTCTCTCTTCTTTCACACAATTCAATAACACTCTTCCCCAAACACCCTTCACCAATCACCTCAATTTCTGTTCCCCATCACATCTTCACCACTCACATCCATCCACTCTTCCCCATAAACCCTACCTACCTTCAAATTCAAATTCTCTTTCCCACCCAAACCCACCCTAAATAACCGAACCTACCCCCCTCTCCCTCCACTATATAAACCCTTCCATCCTTCTTCATTTTCACACCATACAACCCTCTCTTCTCCCTCTTGGCTGAATACACCTCTCTCTCCCTCTTCTCCATTTCTTCTTCTTCTTCTTCTAATCTTTCTTCTCTTGCTCGAGGGCGAGTAATTTTCAAAGTTTGGTGTGGTAAAAGCATAGCTTTTTTGTTTTTTCATAACCATTGATGGCACATAAGGCCGGAGAAACCTCTAGAAAGAGGAAAGGGAAGACAAAAGCTTCCACCTCCGAGTCATCGGAGATGGAGAGATTCATCTCAAAAGCCCATCAAGACCACTTCTATAAAGTTGTGGCCAAGAAGAAGGTGATCCCTAAGGTCTCTTTCATGCTCAAGAAAAATGAGTATCTGGAGATCCGACATGAGATCCAAAGAAGAGGTTGGGAAGTTCTGACCAACCCCTTTCAATAAGTCAGAATCTTAATGGTTCAAGAGTTCTATGCCAATGCATGGATCACTAGGAACCATGATCAAAGTATGAACCTGAATCCAAAGAATTATCTTACAATGGTTTGGGGGAAATACTTAGATTTTAGTCCGGAAAATGTAAGGTTGGCATTCAACTTGTCTATGATGCAAGAAGATGCACGCCCCTACACTAGAAGGGTCAACTTTGATCAAAGGTTGGACCAAGTTCTCATGGACATATGTGTTGAAGGAGCTCAATGGAAAAGAGACTCTAAAGGCAAGCCAGTTCAATTGAGAAGAATGGACCTTAAGCCTGTGGCTAGAGGATGGGTGGAGTTCATCCAATGCTCCATCATCCCCACTAGCAACCGATCTAAAGTTACTGTGGATCGGGCCATCATGATCCATAGCATCATGATTGGAGAGAAAGTAGAAGTTCATGAAGTTATCTCTCTTGAATTCTACAAAATAGCCAAAAAGCCATCTACCTTGGCAAGGCTAGCTTTTCCTCATCTCATTTGCTATATATGCTACTTAGCTGGAGTTATCATAGAAGGAGACATCTTCATTGAAGAGGACAAGCCCATTACTAAGAAGAGGATGGAGCAAACAAGAGAGCCTACTCATGGATCTCAAGAGACGTATGAGGAAGCTCACCATCAAGAAATCCCTGAGATACCTCAAGGGATGCATTTTCCTCCAACCAACTATTGGGAACAACTCAACACTTCTCTAGAAGACTTGAGTTATAACATGGACCAATTAAGGGTGGAGCACCAAGAACACTCCATCATTCTCCATGAGATTAGAGAAGATCAAAGAGCTATGAGGGAGGAGCAACAAAGGCAAGGAAGAGACATAGAAGAGCTCAAGGACATCATTGGTCCTTCAAGAAGAAGACGCCACCATCACTAAGGTGGACTCATTCCTTAACTTCCTTGTTCTTATTTCTCTGTTTTCGATTTTTGAGCTTCATGTTTGTTTATGTTTTATGTCTTTACTACATGATCATTAGTGTCTAGTGTCTATGTCTTAAAGCTATGAATAATTCCATGAATCCTTCACCTTTCTTAAATGAAAAATGTTTTTAATACAAAAGAATAAGAAGTACATGAGTTTCGAATTCATCCTTGAAATTAGTTTAATTATATTGATGTGGTGATAATATTTTTTGTTTTCTGAATGAATGCTTGAACAGTGCATATTTTTTATCTTGTTGTTTATGAATGTTAAAATTGTTGGCTCTTGAAAGAATGATGAACAAGAGAAATGTTATTGATAATCTGAAAAATCACAAAATTGATTCTTGAAGCAAGAAAAAGTAGTGAAGAACAAAGCTTGCGAAAAAAATGGCGAAAAAATATAGAGAAAGAAAAAGAAAAAGCAAGCAGAAAAAGCCAATAGCCCTTAAAACTAAAAGGCAAGGGTAAAAAGGATCCAAGGCTTTGAGCATCAATAGATAGGAGGGCCCAAGGAAATAAAATCCAGGCCTAAGCGGCTAAATCAAGGTGTCCCTAACCATGTGTTTGTGGCATGCAGGTCCAAGTGAAAAAGCTTGAGACTGAGTGGTTAAAGTCATGATCCAAAGCAAAAAGAGTGTGCTTAAGAGCTTTGAACACCTCTAACTGGGGACTTTAGCAAAGTTGAGTCACAATCTGAAAAGGTTCACCCAGTCATGTGTCTGTGGCATTTATGTATCCGGTGGTAATACTGGAAAACAAAGTGCTTAGGGCCACGACCAAGACTCATAAAAGTAGCTGTGTTCAAGAATCAACATACTTAACTAGGAGAATCAATAACACTTTCTGAACTCTGAGTTCCTATGGACAACAATCATTCTAAACTTCAAAGGAAAAAGTGAGATGCCAAAACTGTTCAGAAGCAAAAAGCTACAAGTCCCGCTCATCTAATTAGAACTAATATTCACTGATATTTTGAGATTTATAGTATATTCTCTTCTTTTTATCCTATTTGATTTTCAGTTGCTTGGGGACAAGCAACAATTTAAGTTTGGTGTTGTGATGAGCGGATAATTTATACGCTTTTTGGCATTGTTTTTAGTAGGATCTAGCTACTTTTAGGGATGTTTTTATTAGCTTTTATGAAAAATTCACATTTCTGGACTTTACTATGAGTTTGTGTGTTTTTCTATGATTTCAGGTACTTTCTGGCTAAAATTGAGGGACCTGAGCAAAAATTTGATTCAGGCTGAAAAAGGACTGCTGATGTTGTTGGATTTTGACCTCCCTGCACTCAAAATGGATTTTCTAGAGCTATAGAACACCAAATGACGTGCTCTCAACGGTGTTGGAAAGAAGACATTCAGAGCTTTCCATCAATATATAATGGTTTGTACTTTGTTCGAGATTGGATGACGCAAACTGGCATTCAACGCCAGTTCCATGCTGCATTCTGGAGTAAAACACCAGAAACACATCACGAACCAGACTTAAACGCCAAATAGACGTTACAACTTGGAGTTTAACTCCAAGGGAAGCCTCTGCATGTGTAAAGCTCAAGCTCAGCCCAAGCACACACCAAAGTGGGCCCCGAAAGTGGATTTCCGCACTTAGACTTATTTCTATAAATCCTAGTAGCTTGTTTAGTATAAATAGAACTTTTTACTATTGTACTGGCATCTGGTCTGGTCTTGTCTTTTGATTGATCTTTAGTCAGTGTATATGATTTTAGACCTTCATTGGGGCTGGCCATTCAGCCATGCCTGGACTATCACTTATGTATTTTCAACGGTGGAGCTTCTACACACCATAGATTAAGGGTGTGGAGCTCTGCTGTACCTCGAGTTTTAATGCAATTACTACTATTTTCTATTCAATTCATGCTTATTCTTATTCTAAGATATCCGCTGCCCTTCAATCTGATGAATTTGATGATCCGTGATACTCATCATCATCCGTCCTTATAAACGCGTGCTTGACAACCACTTCCGTTCTACCTTAGACCGAGCACATATCTCTTGCATTCCTTGATCAAAATCTTCGTGGTATAAGCTAGAATTATTGGCGGCCATTCTTAAGAATCCGGAAAGTCTATACCTTGTCTGTGGTATTCCGAGTAGGATTCAAGGATTGAATGACTGTGACGAGCTTCAAACTCCCGATTGTTGGGCATGGTGACAGACGCTAAAGAATCAATGGATTCTATTCCGACATGATTGAGAACCGACAGATGATTAGCCGTGCTATGACAGAGCATTTAGACTATTTTCACTGAGAGGGTGGGATGTAGCCATTGACAACGGTGATGCCCTACATACAGCTTGCCATGGAAAAGAGTAAGAAGGATTGGATGAAAGTAATAGGAAAGCAGAGATTCAGAAGGACCACAGCATCTCCATACACTTATCTGAAATTCCTACCAATGATTTACATAAGTAACTCTATCTTTATTTTCTGTTTATTTATTATTATTTTCAAAAACCTCCATAACCATTTATTATCCGCCTAACTGAGATTTACAAGATCACCATAGCTTGTTTCATACCAACAATCTCCGTGGGATCGACCTTTACTCACGTAAGGTTTATTACTTGGACGACCCAGTGCACTTGCTGGTTAGTTGTGCGAAGTTGTGAAGAATGTGAATCACAATTTTGCCTATCAGGCATTCTGATCCTCCCCCGTGTCAAGAATCACAAAGTCTGCTGGGAGGAAGAACTTACCCACTTTGACCAAGATATTCTCCACTAATCCGTATGCAGGCTTCATAGATTTGTTTGCCATATGTAATGCTATCTTTGTGGGTTATGCCTCTTGGATTTGCAGCTTCTTCATCACAGATAAGGGCATTAGATTTATGCTTGCCCCCAGATCACATAGGGCTTTCTCAAAGGTTGTGCTCCCAATGGTGAATGAAATTTGAAAGCTCCCTGGATCTGACATCTTCCTTGGCAAGTTATTCTGAATTACAACACTACATTCTTTAGTCAGGACTACTGTCTCATCTCCCTTTAAACGCTTCTTCTTTGATAACAGCTCCTTCATGAACTTGACATAGATAGGCATTTGTTCCAAAACCTCAGCAAAAGGAATATTGATTTGCAACTTTCTGAAGACTTCCAAGAACTTTGAAAACTGCTTGTCCTTGGTCTCCTTTTGAAGTTTCTGAGGATATGGCATCTTATGCTTGTACTTAGGAGCCTTTGGCAATGTAGGATGAGTGTCAAGAGAGTCTGGGAATGGGTTGTTCACACGCTTTAGAAGGGCGTGCTCTTCTTCTTCCTTCTTCTCCTCTGGAGCTTCTTTTTCAACTGACTCTTCATTGACCTTGGCCTCAAAGACAGCTACTTTACCACTTCTTAGTTGAATAACCTTGCAATCTTTTTCAACTGGCTCCTCAACAACTTGTGCTTCCATACTTGCCACTTGTCCACTTATCAAGGTGATAGCCTTGCATTCCTCTCTTGGATTCACCACTGTATTACCAGGAAGGCTATTAGTGGGCCTTTGATCAATTTCATTAACTTTTGTGGCTAATTGACCCATCTGAATGTCTAAGTTCTTGATTGATGCTCTGGTTTCTTGTCTAAAACTTATCAACATTGCTTCCAAATCATTATTCTGTTGGGGCTGAGAAGTTACTTGCTGAGATGAATGAAACTGGTTGTTATTAAAATTCTGTTGAAAACCACCCAGAGAATTATGATTAAAATTTGGGTGATTTCTCCACCCCTGATTGTAGGTCTTAGAATAGGGAGCATTGTTGGGATTTCTAGGAGCACTCCCCATGTAATTGACCTGTTCAAAAGAAAATTGAGCATAATCATAATTATCATTTTGCACAAAATTACCTGTCATGTCATAAGAGGCTTCTTGAGGTGGATTTTAGGTGTTGATAGCTGAGACTTGCATGCCATCCATCTGTTGAGCAAGTAGACTTATTTGCTGAGACATAAGCTTGTTCTGAGCAAGAAGAGCATTAAGAGTTTCTACTTTCATGACACTCTTCTTCTGAGGAGCCTCAGAGTTCACAGGATTCCTGTTAGATGAGTATAAATATTGGTTACTGGCAACCAATTCAATAAGCTCAATAGTCTCCTCCGGTGTCTTCTTCTTGTGCAATGAACCACCTGTGGAATTATCTAAGCACATCTTGGACATTTCACCCAAACCTTCATAAAAGATATCTAGTTGGGTCCATTTGGAGAACATGTCCATAGGGCATTGCCTAGTCATTAGCTTGTATCTCTCCCAAGCTTCATAAAGAGTTTCACCATCCTTCTTCCTGAAGGTCTGAACCTCCACCCTAAGCATAGTCAGCTTCTTTGGTAGGAAAAATTTAGTAAGAAACTTAGTAACAACCTTGTCCCAAGTATCCAAACTCTCCTTGGGTCGGGAATCTAACCATGGCTTTGCTCCATCCCTCAGGGTAAATGGGAAGAGCATGAGTTTGTACACCTCTGGGTTCACTCCATTTGTCTTCACAGTATCACAAATATGTAGAAAATTGGAAATAAATTGATTTAGGTCTTCGTGGGAAAGACCATGATACTGGTAGTTTTGTTGCACCAGGGTGACTAGTTGTGGCTTCAACTCAAAGTTGTTCGCAGCTATAGGAGCCACCACAATTCTTTTTCCATAAAGATCTGCAGTAGGAGCTGAATAAGAGCCAAGCACTCTCCTTTGTTGCTCATCCCCATTCAGATTTGCCACATTGGCATTATCAGCATTATTAGGATCCATAGTGGGTTCTGCAGCCTTGTAAAGTCTTGCCTGTTGGAAACATCGCCTGAAAGTCCTTTCAGGTTCAGGATTAAAATCTAAGAGATGTTCTTTGTATCTTTTCCTATGCATAAATAAATAGAAAATAAGAAAAGATGAAAATCTCTACGTCAGAGTGCAGAGAATTTCCAGTGAGGTAACCTGTGTAAAGAGATAAAATATATTTTTTTCGAAATTAATAAAGCAAAAGTTATATAAAATTAAAACTAAAATGCCTAATCTAAGCAATCAAACAACTAATAGTTGTTAATCACCATCAATCCCCGGCAACGGCGCCAAAAACTTGGTGCGGTGATTTAACAACCACAGACTAACTGGCTAGTGCACCGGGTCGTACCAAGTAATACCTCAGGTGAGTGAGGGTCGATCCCACGAGGATCGATGGATCAAGCAACAATGGTTGATTGATGAGCTTAGTCAGGCAAATAGAAAAGAGTGTTGGATGTTCAAAGAGCATTAAACAATCGTGCAGAAACTAAAATAGTAAAGTAAATGGTTTGGAAATAAAATATGGAGAAAACAGTTAAGGTTTCAGAGTTATCTATTTTTCTGGATTAACTTTTCTTACTAACTATTTTAATCATGTAGGATTTAATTTGTGGCAAACTATATGTGACTAGACCTTAATTCCTTAGACCTTTCTAGTCCCCTCTAAAATTCATCAACAGCCAATTCCTTGGTCAATTAATTCCAATTAGAGGGTGATGATCAAATTCCAGTTTATATGCCACAAAAACTCTAATTACCCAAAAATAAAAGGATTATATGTCACGTATCCTATTAAATCCGGATAATTAAAATTTAGGAGAATATGTTTTCAAGTTGTTGTTCATGTAAAGAGCTTTTCCAAGTTATACAAGAACTTAAATAGAAAGAGGGTCATACTTCCGTTCCACCCAAATTCATAAGATAAAAACCGAAAACAATTATTAAATTATAAATCCATACATGTTTTAAAATAGAAAAAGCAATAAAATCAATCCATACAAATAGACAGAGCTCCTAACCTTAACAGTGGAGGTTTAGTTGCTCATGGTTCAGAGGGAAAATAAGGATTCAGGTAAAATGTACTGAGTTCCAATCTGATGGTATGAAAAATTAACTAATGGAATCCCTTTTTATAACTAATCCTAATTAATTTTAGAAAAATCTATTTTCTAAAATTAAGTAACATCTTTTCCTAATTTAAAAATCAAATTTGAATTTAAATCAAAATTAATTATAACAATCATCAAGTCTTCAATTGATGGATGGGGACCACTTGATTCCTTCACTCTGCAGCCTCTGATCTGTGCTTTCGAGGCTGAAAACTGGGTTAGAAGCAGCCCAGAAATCACCCCCAGCATTTTCTGCACGTGGTGCATGTCAGGCGTACGCGTCAGTCATGCGTACGCATTGATAGTCTTTTCCGCGTGTCACGCGTATGCATCAAGTACGCGCACGCGTCGCTGTACAAATCTTCAAATCATGCGTACGCGTCATCCACGCACACGCGTCACCATGGAAAGCTCCAAATCATGCGCATGCGTCAGGTACGCGTACGCATTGCTCCTCGCTGGTTTTCTCCTTTAATTCTTGTGCTGCAAAAACTCCATCAAATTCAACTGAATGCTACCTAAAATAAACAGAAATGCACAAGACTCAAGGTAGCATCCATAGTGGCTAAAAGATAATTAATTATTGATTAAACTCAACAATGTAAGTGCAAATTCATTAGGAAAAGATAAGAAAGATGCTCACGCATCATGGATGCTTCATTGCCTCATCCAAATTAAAGCTTACCGCTCTACCGTCAATCTCGAATGAGTAGGTTCCTGAGAATGTATGAAGTTTAAACCAAGATGTCTTCAAGAAGGGCCTCCCTAATAAGATAGATGACAGTTTCCCAGAGTCGTTAGGAGGCATCTCAAGAATGTAGAAATCAATTGAAAAGGTCAACCCCTTGATGCTCTCTAAGACATCCTCAGCAATACCAACCACAGAAATAATGCTCTTGTCGGCCAAAACAAAGCGAGCCACCGACCGTTTCAATGGTAGAAGGTTCAGTTCATCATAAACAGACAAGGGCATAATACTCACACAAGCACCAAGATTACAAATACAATCCACAAATTGAGTACCACTTATAGTGCAAGATACCACGTAGGGTCCCGGATCCCCATATTTTTCAAGAATAGCACCCATTAAAGTAGAAATTGAACTACCCAAAGAAATAGTTTCCAATTCATTAATCATTTCCTTGTTCATAGATAAATCCTTTAAAAAATTGAAATATTTAGGAACTTGGCGAATGGCATAAAAAAGGGGAATGGTTATTGGTATGTGAAATTGTGATTCACACTTTTCACAACTCCGCATAGCTGACCAGCAAGTGCACTGGGTCGTCCAAGTAATACCTTACGTGAGTAAAGGTCGATCCCACGGAGATTGTCGGCTTGAAGCAAGCTATGGTCATCTTGTAAATCTTAGTCAGGCGGATTCAAATGGTTATGAGGTTTGATAGTAAAAAGAACAATAAAACATAAAATAAAATAAAGTCACTTATGTAGTTCCTTGGTGAGAATTTCAGATAAGCGTTTGGAGATGCTTTATTGCCTCTGAATCTCTACTTTCCTACTGTCCTCATCCAATCATGTGTACTCCCTTCCATGGCAAGCTGTATGTTGGTGGATCACCGTTGTCAATGGCTACCATCCGTCCTCTCAGTGAAAACATGTCCTCTATGGTTTCCCGCATGGCTAATCAGTTGTCGGTTTTCGATCGTGTCGGAATAGAATATATTTATTCTTTTGCACACTGTCACTGCGCCCAACAGTCACGAGTTTGAAGCTCGTCACAGTCATCCCATCCCAGGTCCTACTCGGAATACCACAGAAAAAGTTTAGACTTTCCAGATCTCAAGAATGCTGCCAATTGGTTCTAGCTTATACCACGAAGGTTCTAACTTCATGGATTCGAATGATCTGTTGTTATGAGAGGTGATTCAGATCTGTGGGTCAGAGACCAAAGAGAATATACTCCAGCTGTCGTCCAATGACTACGTTGAGCATCATGTAGACCGCTTTGCAGTTGTTAGGCACGCGGATCTTGGCTAAGCGAGTAACGAAGATTGAGTGATTGTCACGAGTCACCCCTTCATTCTGACTTAACTGAATTAAGTACAAGAGTATATCTTGGGGGAGAAGTAGGCGTGAATTGCATAGAAAAACAATAATACTTGCATTAATACTCGAGGAACAGCAAAGCTCCTCACCTTAATCTATGAGGTGTAGAAACTCCACCGTTGAAAATACATAAGAACAAAAGATCTAGGCATGGCTGAATGGCCAGCCTCCAAAAAGGGTTTGAAGAACTCCCAAAAGGTCCAAGAGACTAAATACAATAGTAAAAAGTGCTATTTATACTAAACTAGTAAACTAGGTTTACAGAAAATGAGTAGATAGTGCAGAAATTCACTTCCAGGACCCACTTGGTGTGTGTTTGGACTGAGCCTTGAAGCTTTCACGAGCATAGGCCATCCTTGGAGTTAAACACCAGCTTTGGTGCCAGTTCTGGCGTTTTACTCTAGAAAAGGGTCTCTAGTGGGCGTTTGGACGCCAGTTTGGGCCATCAAATCTCGGGCAAAGTATAGACTATTATACATTGTTGGAAAGCCCAAGATGTCTACTTTCCAACGCAATTTTGAGCGTGCCAATTGGGCTTTTGTAGCTCCAGAAAAGCCACTTCAAGTGCAGGGAGGTCTGAATCCAACAGCATCTGCAGTCATTTCTCAGCCTATGAATCAGATTTTTGCTCAAGTCCTTCAATTTCAGCCAGAAAATACCTGAAATCATAGAAAAACACAAAAACTCATAGTAAAGTTCAGAAATGTGATTTTTTGCATAAAAAATAATAAAAATATATTAAAAAGTAACTAAAACATACTAAAAAGTATCTAAAAATAATGCCAAAAAGCGTATAAATTATCTGCTCATCACAACACCAAACTTAAATTGTTGCTTGTCCCCAAGCAACTGAAAACAAAATAGGATAAAAAGAAGAGAATATACAATAAATCCCAAAATATCAATGAAGCTTATTTCTAATTAGATGAGCGGGACTTGTAGCTTTTTGCTTCTGAACAGTTTTGGCATCTCACTTTATCCTTTGAAATTCAGAATGATTGGCATCTATATGAACTCAGAATTAAGATAGTGTTATTGATTCTAAGCATCTTGTTTTCCAGTATCACCACCGGATACATAAATGCCACATACACATAACTGGGTGATCCTTTTCAGATTGTGACTCAGCTTTGCTAGAGTCCCCAGTTAGAGGTGTCCAGAGTTCTTAAGCACACTCTTTTTTCTTTGGAACACGACTTTAACTACTCAGTCTTAAGCTTTTCACTTAGACCTTTATGACATAAGCACATGGTTAGGGACAACTTAATTTAGCCGCTTAGGCCAGGATTTTATTCCTTTGGGCCTTCCTATCCAATAATGCTCAAAGCCTTGGATCTTTTTTACCCTTGCCTTTTGGTTTAAAGGGCTATTGGCTTTTTTTGCTTGCTTTTTCTTTTTTTCTTTCTTTTTTTTATTTTTTTTGCCATTTTTTTCGCAAGCTTTTTCTTTTTCACTGCTTTTTCTTGCTTCAAGAATCAAATTTATGATTTTTTAGATTATCAATAACATTTCTCTTTTTTCATTATTCTTTCAAGAGCCAACAATTTTAACATTCATAAACTTCCCTATAAAAAGATATGCATTGTTCAAGCATTCATTCAGAAAACAAAAAGTATTGCCACCACATCAAAATAATTAAACTAATTTCAAGATAGAATTCGAAATTCATGTACTTTTTGTTCTTTTGCAATTAGAAAGATTTTTCATTTAAGAAAGGTGAAGGATTTATGGGACATTCATAACTTCAAGGCATAGACACTAGACACTAATGATCATGTAATAAAGACACAAACATAGACAAAACATAAAGCATAAGGAACGAAAAATAGAAAAACAAATAACAAGGAAATTAAAGAACGGGTCCACCTTAGTGATGGTGGCTAGTTCTTCCTCTTGAAGATCCTATGGAGTGCTTAAGCTCCTCAATGTCTCTTCCTTGCCTTTGTTTGCTCCTCCCTCATGGCTCTTTGGTCCTCTCTTATTTCATAGAGGAAAATGGAGTGCTCTTAGTGCTCCACCCTTAGTTGCTCCATATTAGAACTCAAATCCCCTAAAGAGGTATTGAGTTGCTCCCAATAGTTGTATGGAGGAAAATGCATCCCTTGAGGCCTCTCATGGATTTATTGATGAGGGACTTCCTCATGCACTTGTTGAGGTCCATGAATGGGCTCTCTTGTTTGCTCCATCCTCTTTTTAGTGATGGGTTTGTCCTCTTCGATGAGGATATCTTCCTCTATGATAATTTCGGCTAAATTGCATAGGTGACAGATGAGATGAGGAAAGGCTAACCTTGCCAAAGTGGAGGGCTTGTCAGCCACCTTGTATAGTTCTAGAGGTATGATCTCATGAACTTCCACTTCCTCTCCAATCATGATACTATGGATCATGATAGCCCGATCCATAGTTACTTTGGATTAGTTGCTAGTAGGAATGATAGAGCGTTGGATAAATTCCAACCATCCTCTAGCCACAGGATTAAGGTTCGGCCTTCTTAGTTGAACCGGCTTGCCTTTGGAAGTTCTCTTCCACACAGATGTCCTTGAGGACTTGGTCCAACCTTTGATCAAGGTTGACTATTCTAGTGAAAGGACAAGAATCTTTTCTCATGATTGGCAAGTTGAATGCCAATCTCACATTTTTCGGATTAAAATCTAAGTATTTCCCCCGGACCATTGTGAGCCAATTCTTCGGGTTCGGATTGATACTTTGGTCATGGTTCTTAGTGATCCATGCATTAGCATAGAACTCTTGAACCATTAAGATTCTGACTTGTTGAATGGGATTGGTGAGAGCTTCCTATCCTCTTCTCTTAATCTTTTGTCGGATCTCTGGATATTCGCTCCTTTTGAGCTTGAAGGAGACCTCAGGGATCACCTTTTTCTTGGCCACAACTTCATAAAAGTGGTCTTGATGGGCTTTTGAGATGAATCTTTCCATCTCCCATGACTCGGATGTGGAAGCAATTGCCTTTCCTTTCCTATTCCTTGAGGATTTTCCGGCCTTAAGTGCTATTAATGGTTATGGAAAATGAAAAAGCAAGGCTTTTTCCCACACCAAACTTAAGAGGTTTTCTCGTCCTCAAGCAAAAGAAGAAAAAAGAGAGTAGAAGAAGAAGAGAAGTGGGAGATGGAGGCGTGAGAGGGTTTCGGCCAAGGGAAAAAGAAGTGTTTGTGATGTATGAAAGTAGAGGAGTAAGTGGGGGTATATATAGGGTAAGAGAAGGGGTGGGTTTGTGTGAAGTTGGGTGGGTTTAGAGGAAAATGGTTTGAATTTGAATGGTGAGGTAGGTGGGGTTTTATGATGTGTTTTTGGGAATTAGGAGATGAATGTGAGTGGTAAAGAGAATACGGGGAAGAGGGTAAGATTTGATTGGTGATTGGTGTTTTGGGTAGAGTGTTATAGAGAGGTGTGAAGAGGAGAAAGAGTAAGGTGGGGTAGGTAGGAATCTTGTGGGGTCCACAAATCCTGAGGTGTCAAGGATTTTTCATCCCTGCACCTCCTTGGCATTAAACGCCCTCTGTGTGACATTCTTGGCATTTAAATGCCAGACTGCTACCCTTTTCTGGCATTAAACGCCAGTCTGCCTGCTAGTTCTGGCATTTAACACCCAGAATGGTGCCAGGCTGGGCGTTTAAATGCCCATTTTTCTACCCTTACTGGCGTTTAAACGCCAGTTTGCCTGCTAGTTCTGGCGTTTAACACCCAGAATGGTGCCAGGTTGGGCGTTAAACGCCAGAACTGGCAGGCAAACTGGCGTTTAAATGCTAGGTTGGGCATTAAACGCCCATTTTGGTATCCTTACTGGCGTTTAAACGCTAGTAAGCTTGTCCTCTAGGGTGTGCTATTTTTTATGCTATTTTTTATTTTGCTTAAATTTTTGTAGTTGTTTTTGTGACTCCACATGATCATCATCCTAATGAAAACATAAAGTAACATAGATAAATAAATAAAATTGGGTTACCTCCCAATAAGCACTTCTTTAATGTCAATAGCTTGACAGTGAGCTCTTTTCAGAGCTTCACAATTGTTCAGAGCATGATTGTGGCCTCCCAACACCAAACTTAGAGTTTGAGTGTGGGGGCTCTGCTTGACTCTGTATGGAGAGAATTGGATGAAGCCTTTCATGCTTCTTCTCCGTGTTTACAGAGGAAGATCCTTGAGCCTTAAACAAAAGGTAGTCCTCATTCAACTGAAGGACTAACTCTCCTCTGTCCACATCAATTACACCCTTTGATGTAGCTAGGAAGGGTCTTCCAAGGATGATGGATTCATCCTCATCCTTCCCAGTGGCTAGGATTATGAAGTCAGCAGGGATGTAAAGGCCTTCAACCTTCACTAAGACATCCTCTACAAGTCCATAAGCCTTTTTCATCGATCTGTCTGCCATCTCCAATGAGATTCTTGTAGCTTGTACCTCAAAGATTCCTAGTTTCTCCATTACAGAGAGTGGCATGAGGTTGATGCCTGACCCCAGGTCACACAAAGCCTTCTCAAAGGTCATGGTGCCAATGGTGCACGGTATTAAGAACCTTCCGGGAACCAGTTTCTTTTGAGGTATCTTCAGCTGAACTAAGGCGTTTAGTTCATTAATGAGCAGTGGAGGTTCATCCTCCCAAGTCTCATTACCAAATAACTTGGCATTCAACTTTATGATTGCTCCTAAATACTGAGCAACCTGCTCTTCAACAATGACTTCATCTTCTTTAGAAGAAGAATATTCATCAGAGCTCATGAATGGTAATAGGAAATTCAGTGGAATCTCTATGGTCTCTGCATGAGCCTCAAATTCCTTTGGTTCCTCATGAGGGAACTCTCTAGTGGTCAGTGGACATCCATTGAGGTCTTCCTCATTGGGAACCACTGCCTCTTCCTCTTTTCCAGGTTCGGCCATGCCAGGTATGGTTATGGCCTTGCACTCTCTTTTTGGATTCTCTTCTGTATTGCTTGGGAGAGTACTAAGAGGAGTTTCAGTAACTCTTTTACTCAGCTGACCCACCCGTGCCTCCAAATTTCTGATGGAGGACCTTGTTTCATTCATGAAACTGAGAGTGGCCTTAGATAGATCAGAGACTATGTTTGCTAAGCCAGAGAGGCTCTACACATAATTCTCTGTCTATTGCTGAGAAGATAATGGAAAAGGTTTGCTGTTGCCAAACCTATTTCTCCCACCATTATTATTGTTGAAGCCTTGTTGAGGCGTTTGTTGATCCTTCCATGAGAAATTTGGATGATTCCTCCATGAAGGATTATAGGTGTTTCCATAGGGTTCTCCCTTGTAATTCACTTCTTCCATTGTAGGATTCTCAAGGTCATAAGCTTCTCCTTCAGAGGAGGTATCTTTAGCACTGCCGGATGCAGCTTGCAATCCAATCAGATTCTCAGGAATCAGATTGACTTGCTGAGTCAATATTTTGTTCTGAGCCAACATGACATTCAGAGTATTAATCTCAAGAACTCCTCACTTCTAAGTCGTCCTAGTGTTCACAGGATTTCTTTTAGAAGTGTACATGTACTGGTTATTTGCAACCATCTCAATGAGTTTCTGGGCTTCTACAGGTGTTTTTAGATGAAGGGATCCACCAGCAGAATGGTCCAATGACATCTTTGACACTTTAGACAGACCATCATAGAATATACATATGATGCTCCATTCTGGAAACATGTCAGAAGGACACCTTTTGGTTAATTGCTTGTATCTTTCCCAACCGTGTTCTAGCTCTATCTCTCACAGCAAAGGGAAAAAGCATAAGTCTGTAGACCTCGGGATCAACCCCATTAGTCTTAACAGTATCACATATCTGCAAGAATTCAATTAAGAACTGATGAGGATCTTCTGATGGAAGTCCATGAAACTTGCAGTTCTGCTGCATTAGAGAAACTAATTGAGGCTTAAGCTCAAAGTTGTTGCTCCAATGGCAGGAATTGAGATGCTTCTTCCATAGAAGTTGGTAGTTGGTGCAGCATAGTCACCAAGCATCTTCCTTGCATCTCTAGCATTGTTGTTAGGTTCGGCTGCTATGTCTACTTCTTTTTCAAAATTCTCTGTAAGGTCCTCTCCGAAGTGTTGTGCTTTAGCTTCTCTTAGCTTCTTCTTGAGTGTCCTTTCAGGTTTAGGATCAACTTCAACAAGAATGTTTTTATCCCTGTTTCTACTCATATGAAAACAAAGAGAATAAAAGGGAGTAGTGGAATCCTCTATGTCACAATATAGAGATTCCTTGAGGTGTCAGAAGAAAAGAAGAGTAGAGGAATGAGGTAGAGAGAGAATAAGAGGAATTCGAACACACAGAGAGAGAGAGAGAGGGTTCGAATTATAAGTAGAAGAGAAGTGTTAGCAAATAAATAGAAAGAGATGAGATGAGAGAGACGGAGTATTCAAAAATTTGAAAAAGAAATAAAATAAAATTAGAATTGAAAACAATTAGTTAATTAAAAAGATTTTTGAAAAAGTGGTTAGTGATTTTTGAAAATTAGAAGTGGAAAAGTGGTTAGGTGGTTTTGAAAAAGATAATAGTAATTAGTTATAAAAGATTTGAAAATAATTTTGAAAAGATAAGAAGTTAGAAAAAGATATTGAAATCAAAATTTAAAAAGACATGATTGAAAAAGATTTGATTTTTAAAAATTGATGACTTGACTAACAAGAAATTAAAAGATATGATTCTAAAATTCAAAGGTTGAACCTTTCTTATCAAGAAAGTAACAGACTTGAGATTTTGAATCAAAACATTAATTGTTAGCAAGGATTTTTGAAAATATGAGATAAGATTAAGAAAAAGATTTTTGAAAAATTAGTTTGAAAAATTTCAAAAACATTAAAAGAAAATAAAAAATAAAAGTTTAAAATATGTTTGATGCAAAAAGTTATGAATTAAAACATGAAAATTGAAAAAAAATTTGAATTGGAAACAAAATTACCTCCCTTGTGTCATCCTGGCGTTAAATGCCCAGGATGCTATCCATTCTGGCGTTTAACGCCCAGAATACTACCTCTATGGGCGTTTAACGCCCAGCCAGGTTCTTTGCTGGGTGTTTTTCTAAATGCCCAGAATGCTGCCTTTTCTGGCGTTAAACGCCCAGAATGCTGCCCATTCTGGCGTTTTGATGCCAATGAGCTCTTTTTCTCTATGATTCTTCTGCCTTATGTTCTGAATCTTCATTTCTCTGTATTACTTACTTGAAAAGATATATTATTTTTTTGATTTTTGAATTTTTAATGAAGAGATAGAAAAACAACAAAAACGGAATAAAACAAAAAAATGCAAGATCAAAACAAGTAATGCATGGAAGGACACTTTGAATGTCAAGATGAACACCAAGAACACTTTGAAGATCATGCTAAACATCAAGAACATATTTTTGAAAATTTTTAAGAAAAGAAAGACATACAAGACACCAAACTTAGAAATTTTGAATGTTCAGACACTATGATTTTGAAAATGCATATGAAAATCAACATAAAACACAAAACAGGAAAATCATGAGATCGAACAAAGGAAATCATCAAGAACAACTTGAAGATCACAGAAGAACACAATGCATGAATTATTATTTTTTGTTTTTTTTTCGAAAATAAAAATAAAAATTATCCAATCTAAGCAACAAGATAAACCGTCAGTTGTCAAAACTCGAACAATCCCCAGCAACGGCGCCAAAAACTTGGTATGCGAAATTGTGATTCACACTTTTCACAACTCCGCATAGCTGACCAGCAAGTGCATTGGGTCATCCAAGTAATACCTTACGTGAGAAAGGGTCGATCCTACGGAGATTGTCGGCTTGAAGCAAGCTATAGTCATCTTGTAAATCTCAATTAGGCGGATTCAAATAGTTATGAGGTTTGATAGTAAAAAGAACAATAAAACATAAAATAAAATAAAGTCACTTATGTAGTTCCTTGGTGAGAATTTTAGATAAGCGTTTGGAGATGCTTTGTTGCCTCTGAACCTCTGCTTTCCTACTGTCCTCATCCAATCATGCGTACTCCCTTCCATGGCAAGCTGTATGTTGGTGGATCACTGTTGTCAATGGCTACCATCTGTCCTCTCAGTAAAAACATGTCCTCTATTGTTTCCCGCATGGCTAATCAGCTGTCGGTTCTTGATCGTGTCAGAATAGAATACATTTATTCTTTTACACACTGTCACTGCGCCCAACAGTCACGAGTTTGAAGCTCGTCACAGTCATCCCATCCCAGATCCTACTCGGAATACCACAGATGAGGTTTAGACTTTCTGGATCTCAAGAACACTGCCAATTGGTTCTAGCTTATACCACGAAGGTTCTAACGTCACGGATTCGAATGCTCTGTTGTTAGGAGAGGTGATTCAGATCCGTGGGTCAGAGACCAAAGAGAATATACTCCAGCTGTCGTCCAATGACTACATTGAACATCATGTAGACCGCTTTGTGGTTGTCAGGCACACGGATCTTGGCTAAGCGAGTAACAAAGATTGAGTGATTGTCACGGGTTACCCCTTCATTCTGACTTAACTGAATTAAGTACAAGAGTATATCTTGGAGGAGAAGTAGGTGTGAATTGAATAGAAAAACAATAATACTTGCATTAATACTCGAGGAACAGCAGAGCTCCTCACCTTAATCTATGAGGTGTAAACATTCCACCATTAAAAATACATAAGAACAAAAAGTCTAGGCATGGCCGAATGGCCAGCCTCCAAAAAGGGTTCGAAGAACTCCCAAAAGGTCCAAGAGACTAAATACAATGGTAAAAAGTGCTATTTATACTAAACTAGTAAACTAGGTTTACAGAAAATGAGTAGATAGTGTAGAAATCCACTTTCGGGGCCTACTTGGTGTTGGTTTGGGCTGAGCCTTGAAGCTTTCACGGGCATAGGCTATCCTTGGAGTTAAACGTCAGCTTTGGTGCCAGTTTTGGCATTTTACTCCAGAAAAGGGTCTCTAGTGGGTGTTTGGACGCCAGTTTGGGCCATAAAATCTCGAGCAAAGTATGGACTATTATACATTGCTGGAAAGCCCAAGATGTCTAATTTCCAACGCAATTAAGAGTGCGGAAATTGGGCTTCTGTAGCTCCAAAAAATCAACTTCGAGTGCAGGGAGGTTAGAATCCAATAGCATCTGCAGTTCTTTTTCAGCCTCTGAATCAGATTATTGCTCAGGTCCCTCAATTTCACCCAGAAAATACCTAAAATTACAGACAAACACACAAACTCATATTAAAGTCCAGAAATGTGATTTTTTTCATAAAAACGAATAAAAATATATTAAAAGTAACTAAAATATACTAAAAACTACCTAAAAATAATGCCAAAAGTTTATAAATTATCTGCTCATCAGTTACCTCAACCTTTTTAAAGATATCCACCATCTTTGGATTCAACTCCAATTGATTTTTGGTCCTCTTTGCCAAGCTTGGGAATGGGATTAGAATGGCTTCTTGAATAGAGCCACTCTCTCTTTTTCCTTAGAGCCACTCTCTCTTGCTTGAGAAACTTCCTCTTCTACAACTTTTTGAACTTCTTTCTCATCCTCTACTTCCACAACATCTTCATCTAGAGTAGCATCCTTCTCTTGTAGCGTGGTGCCAGACCTCAAGGTGATGGCATTGAGGCCACCCTTGGGGTTAGATAATGGTTGAGAGGGAAGTGCACTTGAGCTTGAGGGCTGAGGGGGGCTTTGAGTTTGGTTGGTTGGTAGAGGTATGCGGGGTATAAGATCTTGAATGATGGAGTGAAATTCTCTTTGCTCTTGAAGAATAATGTGGAGGGTGTCATCCATTAGAGCTTGATTGGAGAAAGAAGAATAGTAGGTGATTTAAGGAACTTGTGGTTGGGTGATTTGTGGCACTTGAGCTTGTCTTTGGTATGGAGGTTGGTATCTTTGGCCTTGGTTTTGTGGTTAGAAGGATCAGTTTTGTTGGTTGTAGTATGCTTGATGGTTATTGTTATTCCACCTTTGAGTTACACCGTCTCTCCATCATTGGTTATAGTTGTCTCTCCACCCTTGGTTTTAGTTCTCTTGCGAACCTTGGTTTTGCCACCCTTGGTTATAATTACCCCCTTGTTGATAAGGGCCATGATTAGAACAGTTGAAGTAAACATTGGTGGCCACCAAGGTATTGTCCTCTTGGAGTTGTGGAAATTCATCGGTATAATAAAAGTTGCAAGAAGAAATTCCACATGCTCTTTGTGGAGCTACCAGTTGGTATTGTTGTTGTGGAGGAGGTTGTTGTTGATTAAGATAGATTTGCTTGAGAATGGTGGTCATCTCTCCTAAGGTCTTGGTAAGGGTAGACTCATTAGAAGAAACTTCATTGATAGCCCTTGGATGATTATTTCTTTGCTTTGCATGTTGGGTAGATTCAGCTATATCGGTAATAAGTTGTCAAGCCTCTTCCGCCATTTTGTACTTCACTAAAGAGCCAATGCTAGAAGCATCTAAAGAATTTTATCTTGACACTTGAGGCCTTGGCAAAAGTAACTAATCAACACTAAGGCGTCAATCCTATGATGAGAGCATGAATCAAGGAGCTTCTTAAAACGTTCCCAATACTCATGAAAAGTTTCTGAGTCACCTTGGATGATGCATGAGATCTTTTTTCTCAACCTATCGGTCACCTCCGGTGGGAAAAATTTGTCTAGAAATTCTCTCCAAAGCAAGTCCCAATTGGTGACAACTCATGAGTGGATATTTTATACCCTTTTTGGTACTATTTTCTTAGTGTTTTTAGTTACATTTTATTAAGTTTTATTATGTTTTAGTATATTTTAGTGCAAAAATCACATTTTGGATGCTACTTTGAGTTTTTGTGTTTTTATTATGATTGTAGGTGATTTTTGGGTGAAATTGGCAAGTTCTGTCAAAGTCTGATTTAGAGGCAAAGAAAGGATAGCAGATGCTATTAGATCCTGACCTCCGTGCATTCCAACGAGCATATCTAGAACTACAGATATCCAATTAACACGCTCTCAATGGCGTTGGAAAGATAATTTTTAGAGTTTTTCAGCATTATATAATAGTCTATATTTTTCTTTGGAAAGGACTGCCCAAAACGGGCATTGAATGCCTAACTTACTCCCTTTTTGGCGTTCCACGCCCAAGAAGGAATAACCACCCAAGTTGAACGCCTAAAACTGGCGTTCAACACCAGCCAGGGAGTAGGAACCAAAGTTGAACGCCCAGAACTTGAGTTAGACGCCAGGCATCAGCCCAAACACTCACCAAGTGGGCCCCAAAGTGAATTTTAGCACTTCTTAGCTTATTTTATTTTCTTTTTGTAATTTTTAATTAAAAATAGTATCTTTTAGGTTTAGTCTGAGAGTTTTTATTATAAATAAAGGACTTCCTTCCTCCTGAGGACTGTGCCTCCTAGGAGGGGAGAAGCACAGACATTACTTCTGTTTTCTCTATAAAGTATGAGCAACTAAACCTCCTAGGTTTATGATTGGAGCTCTGCTCATTCCTATGGATTAATATTATTATTTTTCTACTCTAATACATGTTTGATTCCATTCTATGATGTATTGTCGCACTTCATCTTTATGAATCTGGGGTGGAACGAGAGCATGACCCCTTATTCTACATGAGTTCTTTACTAGTCCTAATCCGGATAGTATTGAGCTGCAGCTCGAGAGTACATCACCAGTTCCAACAAGTTATTTGGGATAATTATGATACGTGACATGAAATCTCGTTAGTCATGGGTAATTGAGGTCGCTGTGGCGTTAAGGATAGAATACTGAGCTTCATTCTCCGATCCGGAAGATCCGACGTTGTGTGTGACGTTTTGAGTAGGATCATCAGAGATTGAATTGTGTGAGCTTCACCCTCGTCTAGATTGACTGACCTGTTCGGGCATTTGGTTTGGATTAGAGGAGATTAATGACCACTACCCCTGGCTTAATCACTTACAGCCTTGCCATTGAATGAATATCTCATTGTTAAAGTAGTGAGTAAGAAGTATTAATTCGGAAGAACAAGCATCTCCGAGGTCTTAACTGATTTCTCACTATTGTTTTGACATCAATTCTTTATTGCTTTCGTTATTATTTTGTTTATGCGTCTACAACAACAACAATCTTTTTATTCACCTGACTAAGATCTGCAAGATAACCACAGCTTGCTCAATTTGGCAATCCTCGTGGGACTCCACCTTCACTCATCTGAGGTATTACTTGGACGACCCGGTATACTTGCCAGTTCAGTTGTGCGAGTTCTAATTTCGTGCACCAACCTTTTGGCGCCGTTGCCGGGGATTGTTCGAGATTGACAAACTAACGTTTGACTTGTTCCTTAGATCAGGTACTTCTTACCATTTTTTCTTTTAATTCTATTTCTTATTAATTTTCAAAATCACTCTATAAATATTTTTCAAAAATTTTTTCGTTTAGTCATCTTTTTCCTTTGTTTGAGTCTTGTGCCAAATCTTAAGTTTGGTATCCTTTTAGTTTTTGTTGATTTACCTTTTCTTGGATTTTTCAAAAATTGTTCTTGATTTTCTTTCTTTGTTGTTCAAAATTTTTGTGTTATTTTTCTTATTTGATTTTGAATGTTTTCAGAATGGGTTAAGCTGGACGTTTTCTATTAGGGTATCACAGAGATGGCTAAGATGGCCCTAGATCATTCTACTGGTGGTTCAATTCACATGAAAAAGATAATTGACGAAGCTTAAGAACTCATTGAGACAGTCGCCAGCAACCAGCATCTATACTCATCTAGTAAGACTTCAATAAAAGGAGAGGTAAAGATAGTGTCCACTGAATCTAACCCTCCGGAACAAAGTGAATCATTAACCTAGCAGCTACACTCCCTCAGACAGCAATTGCTAAGTTTGCAAGAAGTGTTGTAGAAGACCCGAGCCTCTAACAAGAATATAGATGCACGGTTAAAACAAGCTGAAAAGTATTTGTCTGAACAGATAAAAGAAGAGTGCTAAGCCATCCAATTGAGTAGTGGAAGGACCCTAAACAACCAGCCCTAGAACAGTAAGAAGCAGGGAGAAGAGGAATTAGCAGAAGATGAACAAGCTGCAACTCAGAGCACCATCAAGGGCGCTGAACACCCAGAAAGGTATAACAGGGGCGTCCAACACCCAGAAGGGAGCAATCCTAGCGTTGAACACTAAGAAAGAATCACCAAGGGCGTTTAATGCCCAGAAAGGGTCAAGGAATTCTCATCCCTGCTCCAATTGGGCATTCAAAGCGCCTTATAGTGCAATTATGGCATTTAAACGCCAGCTTTCCTTCCTGTTCTGGCATCTAAACGCCAATTTGTTGCCCTATTTTGGCGTTTAAATGCCAGTCTGGTGCCCTATTCTGGCGTTTAAACGCCCCAAAAGGTGCCAGATTGGGGGTTTAAACGCCCATTTTGCTACCCTCACTGGCGTTTAAACGCCAGTAAGTCCTTCCTCCAAGGTGTGCTATTTTCAATGCTATTTTTGATTTTTTTTTCTTTATTTTTGAAATTGTCTTTGTGACTTCACATGATCATCAACCTAAAAGAAAACAAAATAATATAGACAAAATTAAAATAAAATTGGGTTGCCTCCCAATAAGCGCTTCTTTAATGTCTTTAGCTGGACCTTGCTGAGCATTATTCTAGTCTCAGTACTGAGCATTCTTGCTCAATATTGCTTTCAAGATAGTGTTTGAATCTCTATCCATTAACAATGAATCTTTTATCAGAGTCAGTATCCTGAAGCTCCACATATCCATATGGTGACACACTTGTAATCACATATGGTCCCCTCCACTGGAATTTTAATTTCCCAGGGAATAATCTGAGTCTAGAGTTGAAAAGCAGGACCTTTTGTCCTGGTTCAAAGACTCTGGATGACAATTTCTTATCATGCCATCTTTTTACTTTCTCCTTGTAATTTTTTGCATTTTCAAAAGCATTGAGTCTAAACTCTTCTAGCTCATTCAACTGGAGCAATCTTTTCTCTCCAGCTAATTTAACATCAAGGTTTAGGAATCTGGTTGCCAGTAGGCTTTGTGTTCCAGTTCGACGGGCAGATGACAGGCTTTGCCATACACAAGTTGGTATGGAGAAGTTCCTATAGGAGTCTTGAATGCTATTTTGTATGCCCACAGAGCATCATCCAAGCTTTTTGCCCAATCCTTTCTACGGGCCATTACAGTCCGTTCCGGGATTCTTTTTAGTTCTCTATTAGAGACCTCAGCTTGCCCATTTGTCTGTGGATGATATGGAGTTGCTACCTTGTGGCTAATTCCATACTGGACCATAGCAGAGTAAAGCTGTTAATTGCAGAAATGAGTGCCTCCATCACTGATTATTACTCTGGAGACACCAAATCCACTGAAGATGTGTTTCTGGAAGAACTTTAACACTGTTTTAGTATCACTAGTGGGTGTTGCAATTGCCTCTACCCATTTAGATACATAGTCTACTACCACCAGAATATAAGTGTTTGAGTATAAAGGTGGGAAAGGCCCCATGAAGTCAATACCCCATAAGTCAAACAATTCAATCTCTAAGATCCTTTGCTGAGGCATGGCGTAACCATGAGGTAGATTACCAGCTCTCTGGCAACTGTCACAGTTCCGTACAAACTCTCGGGAGTATTTATAGAGAGTAGGCCAGTAGAAGCCGCATTGGAGGATTTTTGTGGCTGTTCGCTTACTTCCGAAATGTCCTCCATATTGTGATCCATGGCAGTGCCAAAGGATCCTCTGCGCTTCTTCTCTAGGCACACATCTACGGATTATTCCGTCTACACATCTCTTAAAGAGATATGGTTCATCCCACAAGTAGTACTTTGTATCAGAAATTAATTTTTTCATTTGCTGCCTGTTGTACTCCTTGGGTATGAACCTTGCAACCTTATAGTTTGTAATGTCTACAAACTATGGAACTTTCTGAATGGCAAAGAGTTGCTCATCCGGAAAGGTTTCAGAGATCCCAGTGATGGGGAGGGACGCCCCTTCTACTGGTTCTATCCAGGACAGATGATCTGCCACTTGGTTTTCTATCCAGCACCCACCTTTTGAGCCTGGGTTTTGAATCCTGCTTTATGAGTAGATATTTAAGAGCAGCATGGTCAGTGTACACAATCACCTTTGATCCTACCAAATAGGATCTGAACTTATCAATGACATAAACCACTGCAAGCAATTCCTTTTCTGTGGTTGTGTTATTCTTCTGTGCATCATTTAGGACACGGCTGGCATAGTAAATGACATGCAAAAGTTTGTCATGCCTCTGTCCCAATACTGCACCAATGGCATGGTCACTAGCATCACACATCAGTTCGAAGGGTAATGTCCAGTTTGGTGCAGAAATGACTGGTGCTGTAACCAGCTTGGCTTTTAGGGTCTCAAACGCCTGTGGACACTCTGTGTCAAATATAAATGGCATGTCAGTAGCTACCAGATTACTTAGAGGTTTTGCGATTTTTGAAAAATCCTTTATAAACCTCCTATAGAATCCTGCATGCCCCAGAAAGCTTCTGATTGCCTTAACATTGGCAGGTGGTAGTAATTTTTTAGTTACCTTTACCTTAGCTTGATCCACCTCTATTCTTTTATTCAAAATCTTGTGCCCAAGGACGATCCCTTCAGTCACCATAAAGTGACATTTTTCTCAGTTTAAAACCAGGTTAGTCTCTTGGCACCTTTTTAGAAAAAGTGTCAAGTGATCATGACAGGAGCTGAATTAGTCTCCATATACTGAGAAGTCATCCATGAAGATTTCCAGAAATTTCTCCACCATATCAGAGAAAATAGAGAGCATACATCTCTGAAAAGTTACAGATGCATTACACAGCCCAAATGGCATCCTTTTGTAGGCAAATACTCTAGATGGGCATGTGAATGCTATTTTCTCTTGATCATAGGGATCTACTACAATTTGGTTGTAGCCTGAATAGCCATCCAAAAAGTAGTAATAATCATGACCTGCTAGTCTTTCTAGCATCTGGTCTATGAATGGTAAAGGAAAATGATCCTTTCTAGTGGCTGTATTGAGTCTTCTGTAGTCAATACACATGCGCCACCCTGTAACTGTTCTTGTGGGAACCAGTTCATTTTTCTCATTATGAACTACTATCGTGCCTCCCTTCTTAGGGACGACTTGGACAGGGCTCACCCAAGGGCTAGATTCAGCCGTCTTTGTGGTTGAACCACTGGCTTAGCATTATCCTCCAAGAGAATCTTGTGCATGCATCTGGCTGGACTAATGCCCTTAAGATCACTTATGGACCACCCAAGAGCTGTCTTTTGTGTCCTTAGCACTTGAATCAGTGCTTCCTCTTCCTGTGGCTTTAAGGTAGAGCTTATGATCATAGGAAAAGTTTGTCTTCTCCCAAAAATGCATATTTCAGGGATGGTGGTAGTGGTTTGAGCTCTGGTTTGAGGTGCTTTTCCTCTAATTGAGGAATTTTCAGAGGTTCCCCTGTTTCCTCTGGCTCCTCCAGATCAGGCTGAACATCTTTAAATATGTCCTCTAGGTCTGATTCGAGACTCTCAGTCATGTTGACTTCTTTTACCAGACAGTCAATAAGATCCACTTTCATGCAGTCTTTTGGTGTGTCTGGATACTGCATAGCTTTGACAACATTCAACTTAAACTCATCCTCATTGACTCTCAGGGTCACTTCCCCCTTTTGGACATCAACGAGAGTGCGTCCAGTTGCTAGGAAATGTCTTCCTAGAATGAGAGTTGCACTCTTGTGCTCCTCTGTATCTAGCACTACAAAGTCAGTGGGAAAGACAAATGGCCCAACCTTGACAATCATGTCCTTAATTATGCCTGATGGGTATTTAATGGAGCCATCAGCAAGTTAAAAACAGATCCGGGTTGGTTTGATCTCTTCGGTCAAACCAATCTTTCTGATAATGGATGCAGGGATTAGGTTGATACTTTCCCTAAGATCATATAGAGTTGTCTTGGTGCAAATTCCTTCTAATGTGCATGGTATCATAAAGCTTATGGGATCCTTAAGCTTCTCTGGTAAGCTTTTTAGAATGACTGCACTGCATTCCTCAGTGAGAAAAACTTTTTCAGTTTCTCTCCAATGCTTCTTATGGCTTAAGATTTCTTTCATGAACTTAGCATAAGAGGGTATTTGCTCAAGTGCTTCTGCAAACGGAATTTTTATTTCAAGAGTCTTGAGATAGTCTGCAAAGCGGGAAAATTGCTTATCTTGTTTCGCTTGGCGGAGTTTCTGAGGATAAGGTATTTTGGCTTTATATTCTTCAACCTTGGTTGCTGCAGGTTTTTTTTCCTACAGAAACAGGCTGAGACGCCTTCTTGAATGTGTTATTATCAGCACTTGCGGGTGTCTGATCCCCTACTGGCATTTGAACGCCAGGATTGGGCACTGAATTGGCATTTAATGCTAGATTCCTACCCTGTTCTGGCATCTGAACACTAGAATTGAACATAGAATTGGCGTTTGACCCCAACATTTCACCCTTTTCTGGCATTTGAATGCCAGAGCTGGGCGTCTACTGGGCGTTTAATGCCAGTTTGTCACCCTTTTCTAGCATTTGGACGCCATAATTATTCCTCTCTGGACTCTTACTGTCCTCAAAGGAATTTTGGGTAGCATTCTGTTCATCCTCTGTCAGCTAGTCTTTCCTTGGCTTTCTGTTGCTTTGAGTTAATGTATTTAATGTTTTTCCACTCATTAATTGAACAGCTTGACATTCTTCTGTTATTTGTTTAGATAACTATTGTCTTGTCTGGTCAAGTTGTGCTTCCATATTCTTATTAGCATCCTGAGTTGTCTGGTCAAGTTGTGCTTCCATATTCTTATTAGCATCCTGAGAATCTTGTAACATTTCTTTAAATTCTGCTAACTGTTTTGTCAGAGTAAGTAATTGCTAGTTGAGTTCAACAACTTTTTCTGGAGGACTAAGGTCAGTATATACTGCTTTAGCCTCTTCCTTCATGGAAGACTCACTGCTCAAGTACAGATGCTAATTTCTAGCAACAGTATCTATAAGCTATTGAGCCTCTTCAATCGTCTTTCTCATGTGTATAGATCCACTAGCTGAGTGGTCTAGAGATATCTGAGCTTTTTCTGTAAGCCCATAGTAGAAGATGTCTAACTGCACCCATTCTGAAAATATTTCATAGGGGCATTTCTTCAGTATCTCTCTATACCTCTCCCAGGCATTGTAAAGGGATTCATTATCCTCTTGCTTAAAGCCTTGGATGTCTAGCCTTAGCTGTGTCATCCTCTTGGGAGGGAAATATTGATTCATAAATTTTTCTGACAGCTGTTTCCATGTCCTTATGCTAGCCTTAGGTTGGTTATTTAACCACCTCTTAGCTTGGTCTTTTACATCAAATGGATATAGCAATAGTCTGTAGACATCCTGGTCTACTTCCTTATCATATACTGTGTCAGTAATTTGTAAGAAATGTGCCAGAAATTCAGTAGGTTCTTCCTGTGGAAGACCGGAATACTGGCAATTTTGCTGCACCATGATAATGAGCTAAGGATTCAACTCGAAATTACTGACTCCGATAGAGGGTATACATATACTACTCCCATATGAAGCAGTAGTGGGGTTAGCATATGACCACAGAGTCCTTCTGGACTGTTCATTTCCACTTAGTTCCATGATGAAGAAAGGGAGATGATGTGGATTTATTTTATTTATTATATTATATTTTTATATATATATTTTTTTCGAAATAATAATAATAAAAAATTGGAAACTAAAAAAAATAAAGTAAAAAAATTTGAAAATTTTTTGATGAGGATTTTTGAAAAAAAAATGAAGAAAGAGAAAGTGGTTAGGAAGTTTTGAAAAAAAGATATGATTGAAAAGATATGATTGAAGAACAATTTAGAAAGATTTGAATTTTAAAATTGATGACTAATTTAATGCAAAATTTTCAAAAATTGGAGGAAAAACACCAACGAACACCAAACTTAAAAATTTTAAGATCAAAACACAAGGAGGACTCAAGAACATAAAAAAGAACACCAAACTTAAAATTTTTAGAAAACCAAAAATAAATTTTCGGAATTTAAATAAAAACTAACAAGGAAATACCAAACTTAAAACACGCAACTAGAATCAAACAAAAAAATCTAAAAGAAAAATAATAAATTTTTGAAAAATTTTTAAAGGAAAATAAAAGAAGCAACAAGATGAACCGTCAGTTTTCCAAACTCGAACAATCCCCGGCAACGGCGGCAAAAACTTAGTGCACAAAATTGCAATCACACTCGCAATTCCGCACAACTAACCAGCAAGTGCACTGGGTTGTCCAAGTAATACCTTACGTGAGTAAGGGTCGATCCCATAGAGATTGTCAGCTTGAAGCAAGCTATGGTTACCTTGTAACTCTTAGTCAGGAGATTAATAATGAAAAGGGCTTTTGTTTGCAATATAATAAAAGAATATGAAATAAAAAGTACTTGTGATTCAATAATGGAGAATAGGTTAGAGTTTTGGAGATGTTCTATCATCTGAATCTCTGCTTTCCTACTATCTTCTTCTTCACGCACGCAAGGCTCCTTCCATGGCAAGCTGTATGTAGGGTGTCTTCGTTGTCAATGGCTACTTCCCATCCTCTCAGTGAAAATGTTCCATGTGCGCTGTCACCGCACGGCTAATCATCTATCGGTTATCGATCATGTTGGAATAGAATTGATAAATGAAATTTAGCATGCCGATATAGAATTCAATAATGGATATAATCATGAGTATAGTCTAATCGACATTCAAACTTTGCATCAAACAATCCTACAATCTATAACCGAGAGTACTAGTCTCCCGAGTCGTCCTCCCTTGGAATTACTAGAGAATGCATATTATTGATTAGGAAGCCTTGTTATGATTCTTTTGGAGTTTAACGAAAGTAGATTACAAACAATCAATATTAGAAGAATTGGCCTAGGATTGGCATTAGAAATTCTATCATTATAATTTCCTTCAATGATGATAACAATTAAGCCTTGCTTCACTTAGTTAACCCCTAGGTATAGAGGAAAGTCAAGTGAGAGTAACTTACTTGAGTCACAAGTCCTAGTTTTACCTGTGGGAAATCTAGCTTTAGTGCACTCCAAGTCAATTAGCAATTCCTAATTTTCACTCAACAATTGACATTAACTCTTCAACTTTTTCTAATGGTCCAAACCCTAAGCCAAGTAAGAAACTTTTACTCCATAACTAGTGTTGGCATTTTATCGAACAATTGATGAGTAAGAATGAAAGACATAGTAAGAATGAGAAGAAATTAGAATTAAAAGTACTTCAACACAAGAGATTAACAACAATCAAGAAAGAGCAACAATAGAAATGAATTTTTCAAGGAATTGATAGAATTCAAAACTACAAAGTTGAATCTAAGATCTATGAGGATTGAACAATTACAAGCACTAATTGAAATTAAAGAAGATGATTTATAACATGAACAAAGTAAATTGAGAGTTGCAATAGATCTCACCAAGGAATGGTTGAGAATTGAGAAATTGAAGAAGATGAACCCTAATGAGAGGTTGAAATCTCTCTCTCTCTCCAAGAGTGTAACTACCACTAGGAAAATATCTAGAATGTAAAAATGAGCAAAAGTCCCCTAACCCTTCAACCCTTGGTCTTTTTTAAGCTTTTCCCGCCAAGGCATTTCCCTAAAATGGGATCTCCAACTGTCTCCACGCCTAGGTCACGTGACCTTTAAAAAATCATATTCGAGCATCGGCGCGCACGCGCACAGTACGCGTGCGCACCACTGGGGCGTCTTGCAATTTGCGCGGAAGCGTGACGTACTCGGACGCGCCCATGGGGTCATGGCTTAGCCGCTACATGCGCCGGCTCGTAGCTTGGCTCCTGACTTTGGCTTCTGGCTGCGCAATCCACACGGGCATGCTAGGTACGCGCACGCGCCCTTGCTGAAGTTTCCAAAGCTCATTTTCTCATGCTCCTTTCCTTTGCACCCACTTTCCTTCTTTCCTCCGGGTCATCCCTGCCCTATATTCTGAAACCACTTAACACACAGGTCACGGCATCGAATGGCACCAAGAGAGGATTAGAAATGTATCTAGTTTAGTGCAAAATAAGCATGTTTTCATCCGTGAGGCAAAATTAGGAAAGGAACACAAAGTCATGTATTTTCATATGAAAAGCGTGTGGAATCATTGATAAAACCCTTGAAATCAATACAAGATAAACCCTAAAAGCGGGGTTTATCACCCTCTCCAGACTTAGATTCTAGCATGTCCTCATTCTTAGAGAAATGCAAAATACCGAAGGATCATAAAGGTATAAGACTCATGAGGTGCAATGTACTTACATGAATGCAACTATGACTAGTGCTACTATCTACTTGGTTAGGAGCAAATCAACCTTCCTAAGATACATTCAAGCATATAGGGCAAGATAGTGGGCAATGCATGAGACTTACCAATTTTTAATCATCAAAGTGAAATATACGCAACTTGCATGAAGAACGCTCGCGAGAGTCGGGAACAAGAATTAGAGCCTTTGAACCCTCACCGGAAGTGTTTACACTCTAGCCGCTCAGTGTATCGGGGTCTGTTCACTCAATTCTCCCCTAATCATGCTTTATAAGATTTATTTTTTGTCTAACAATCGACAATTATTCAATGCATGCATACAATTATCATGAGGTCTTTTCTTTTAGGTTGTAATGGGGCTAGGGTCAAGGTAGGGTCATATATGGCTAGTGGACTAGGATTTGAATCTTTTATTAGCTTAGACTTTCCCACCTAACCTATATAATGACCTATACAATTGAATACTAATCTAACTACCCATTTTTCACTTTTTCACATACTTATGCATTTTCTTTTTTTTTGTTTCACAACATTTATGCATTGATTCTTTTATTTGAGTTTCACCTTGGGGCGTTTTGTCCCCTTTATTGCTTTTTTTTTTGCTTTTTCTTGCTTTTTCTTTTTTTCCATACATTTTGTCGCCTTCATTTCTTTTTCTTTTGACTTTTTCATTCATTCATTTTTTTCCTTTCTTTCAAACTATATATAGGAGCACCAATACATAAGGTCCATACATTTAATCAGTACATGAGTATGAACCCAATTCCCAAATATATAGGTACAAAGCACACCCTTTTATTCCAACCAATGTCCCAAGTTTCCCACACTTAAATGATACTCACACACTCTAGCATAAGCTAACCAAGGATCCAAATAAAGGACATCTATTGTTTTTCGCTTTAGGCTTGTGATGTGCTAAATTAAAGAATAAGTGGGTTAAGCGTAGGCTCAAATCTGGCTAACAATGGTTGTTACAAGGTAAGGCTATTTGGATAAGTGAGCTTAATGAATTGATGGCCTCAATCATATAAATGCATGAATACAAGGAATAACGGATATATAGACTCAAACAAAGCAAAGATCACAATCATAGAGAGAGAACAATTGCACACAAGAAGGAAAATAAGTGACTATAAGATGTAACCACACAATAAGGCTCAAAGCTCACTAGCTTGTGTTCTTAACTCAAAATCCATGTTCCAAAGTACAATCTTCAAACAAGTTTAGCATCAAAATTTTCAAAATTGGCAAGGTTAAGGTTGCCCCAAAATCTTAGTTTTGCCCTAAGGTATTAGTTTCCTAGGAGAGAGTTCATTGTTCCAACCAAGTAAATTTATCATGCAAATGGTGTCGAAGAAAACCTAATCATGCACCCTATCCTAACTACAAAGGGGTTCAAAAATTTATTCAGGTGTTACCTACAGAGATCGGTTGGCCGACCTCCCCACACTTAAAAGTTAGCACGGTCCTCCGTGCTATAGGTGATGCGCAATGGGTGATCGAGTCCTGAGTGTCCTTCATCTCCTTTGTCATCGCTATTTCCGCTTGAGGATGCGGTAGATGTGGAGATATCCGGCTCCTCCATAGGTGGGGTGACAATGCTTAGAAGCTTCTTCACGTGAGCATATCGGCGCTGGTTACGCCTCTCATAACGGTCCAACTTCTTGTGAAGGTCTTCAAGGCGTTGGGTGGCTGATTTTTGTGGTGCGGATGAAGTGGTAGTGTTGCGAGTGGGGGTGGCCATTCCAAGGTCCTTGGTAACTTCCGGAGGCTTGAGGCACCTCTTGGTCGGAATAACATCTCCCTCGACCGGGATTGAGGTCCTCCTATCCTTAGTCTCGCGGTGGACACTGGCTGTCGCGACTAATTCGGTCACCATAGCGGGGAAGGGTAAGTTTCCCTTAACATGAATGCGCCCCATGGATTGTCGAATGGCATGCGGAATGTCAACCGGTTTCTTGGTTAAGATGCACCATACCAATAAGGCAAGCTCGGCGGTAAAGGATGACCCATGGGTGCTTGGGAGCACGTAGGGAGGTAGGATTTGGGCCCATGCCGGGGCTTCTTGTGTGAGGAAACGTGCATATAAACCCTTTGGTCTTCGCTTTATAGTCCCTCGAATCCAACATGCTTCGGGGAAAGCTATTACGCGGAGGACCGCGCTCCAATCGAACTCACGTTCGTCGAATGCCGACAAAACTTCTTAATAGGCATCATATCCATCCGCTAATGGCCCAATCTTAAGTACTCCTTGGATGGCGTCCACTGTGACTGGAACTTGCTTTTGGCGCACAAAGATTGATGCGAGAAGGGGTGAGTGGTAGTTGGAGTAAAACTCCACCACCCATGATAAGTTGGCCTCCTTTGGTTGCCTCAAGAGGAATCTCCATTGCCTCCGGTCAATGCGGGGCATCACCATCGGAGTGAGGTGGGCCGGTAGGACTAGAAGGGGCTCCGGGTGATAATTCCGCTCAATCATCCTTGAGTAGACAAGTTCACAGTAGCGGTTAGGGAACTTTTTTGAATTCTTTCGAAGGTTGTCCTTCTCTAAAGCCTCAACGGGGCCCTTAGCCTTCTTTAGGAGGGGCTTGGCCGTTGGTTCTTGGCGTGCTCTATTGGTGGTTGGCTTCTTCGGGACTTTCCCTTTGTCCTTCTTGATGACCATCCTGCGATAGTAAAAAGGGAGGTAATATCAAACCCAAAAAAACACAATTAAACGGGGATCATGCAAGTGAAAAATTGTGCCATAAGAGTATAGGTGTCCTCATTACATGACAGCTGCAACATGTAACTAAGATAACATTTGGTAAGCAAGGCAAATCACTAGCATGTGGTATAGGGTAGTTTAAGCATGCAAGTAAGAGGCATGAGAAGCATACACCCGCAAATACCAAGAATGGAAAGCAAATTATGATAAGGTGAGTGGGAAGAATGTAGAATGTGAAGATGCACCTAAGAATAACCAAGGTATTGGGAAAAAGCACATAGTTAAGAAGCAATGAGTCATAATGAGCTCAAAAGATCATGTATGCTTTTCCTCAAACACTTGGCGTGCATCCTTTTTGTAGTATGCAAATAAGTGGAAAGAGAGGGGTTGGAAGAAAAGTGGTAGTGAATAGTAGGAGAGGTGAAAAAAAGAGGGGAGTAAGTGTGTTCCCTTTTAAATTCACGTCGCACATCCACGCGTGCACGAACAGTGCGCGCCCGTGCAGGGGAGCAGGATGGGGTAGTGGCGCGCGTGCACAGTGCGCGCGAGCGTACATGTGTTTGTGCCAGTGGCACAAGGTTGGCCCAGAGGTGGCACAACTCTCTGGAAGGAGTACCAGAAGTTGGCTGCAGGGGTATTGGCGCGCGCGCGGGCCTGGCGCGGACGCGCACGTGCTGAATTTTGGAGTTGGCGCGTGCGCGGCTGGTGCGCACACGCGGCAGTGGTTTTTATGCCTCAGGCATGAGATGGGCCTGGGTTTGGCCTAACTCTCTGGAAAGTGACCCAGAGGTTGCTACAAGACGATGGACGCGGGCGCGTCCATTGCGATTCGAGCGTACTGTCGCGCAGGCGCCTGGTGCGCGTACGCGGCAGTGGTGGTGTGCTGGGGGCTCAGTTAAGGCGCGAGAGTGGCCCAACTCTCTAGAAGATGTAAGGGCCTGCATCCGTGCTAAGGACGCGTGCGCGTACAGCGTTCGCTCGCGTCCTGCCCCCCCTTTTTTTTGTGATGTGCACATATGATTCATAACTACAGCAAAAACCTCGCTAAAACTTCATCAAAGACCTAACAATGAGTTGTTTTCCATTATTCAAATAGTTCATAGTGCAAATTTTCTAGAAATCAAATCTAACTACTCAAGTCAAGTGTTGAGCAAGCATCAATCAAAGAAGAGTTCAATGGCTATATACAAATGGTAGATCTTACCATGGTGGGGTGTCTCCCACTTAGCACTTTTGTTTACCGTCCTTAAGTTGGACTTCCACTAGCTCAATGTTCTTGTCAAGAGGTGCATCCTTGAAGAGGAATACTTCAAATTCCTTGGAGTTCTTTCTTTGCTCACCATGGTACAATTTGAGACGGTGCCCGTTTACCTTGAAAATATCCGGACTTGCTGGGTGGCGCAAGTGGTAAACCCTGTAAGGTTCTACCTTCTCTACTTGGTAAGGTCTATCCCATCTTGATCTAAGCTTTCCGGGTAACAATCTCAACCTTGAATTGTAAAGGAGGACTAGGTCACCGGGTCCAAATTCCTTTCTCCTAATGTTCTTGTCATGGATGGCTTTCATCTTTTCCTTGTAGAGCCTAGAAATGTCATAGGCCTCTAATCTCAAGCATTCTAATTCCACCAATTGAAGCTTTCTCTCAACTCCGGCTCCACCCAAATTCAGATTGCGTTCCTTTACGGCCCAATAAGCTTTGTGTTCGATTTCTACCGGCAAATGGCATGCCTTACCATATACTAGCCTAAAAGGGCTCATGCCAATTGGTGTTTTGTAAGCCGTTCGATATGTCCAAAGTGCATCGGAGAGCTTGGCGCTCCAATCCTTCTTACTCGGCTTCACAATTCTTTCCAACACATGTTTAATTTCCCGGTTAGAAACCTCAGCTTGGCCATTTGTTTGGGGGTGGTAGGCCGTGGCAATTTTGTGTGTGATGCCATACTTTCTCATGAGGCCGTCTATTTTCTTGTTGCAAAAATGGGATCCTTGGTCACTTATGATCGCTTTTGGGGAGCCAAAGCGACAAATGATATTGTTCCTCACAAAAGAAAGAACAACATGAGCATCATCCATCCGGGTGGGGATTGCCTCCACCCACTTTGATACATAATCGACGGCCAACAAAATGTAGAGAAAGCCATTGAAATTTGGAAATGGTCCCATGAAGTTGATTTTCCATACATCAAAGATCTCACAAAAAAGCATATTTTGTTGGGGAACTTCGTCCTTCTTAGAAATATTTCCAAACCGAATGCATTAGGGACAAGATTTGCAATAGAGGGAAGAGTCTTTGAGAAGGGTTAGCCACCAAAATACGCAATCAAGGACCTTTCTTGCCGTTCTTTGAGGGCCGTAATGGCCACCTCCTTCGGAAGAATGGCAAGCGTCTAAGATTGCTTGGAATTCGGTTTGAGGTATGCACCGTCAAACTACTTGGTCCGCTCCACATCTCCACAAATAGGGATCGTCCCAAACATAGTATTTGGATTTGCTTTTCAGCTTATCCTTTTGATGATTGTTGAGGTTGGGAGGGAAGGTGCGTGAAACCAAGTAGTTTGCTATTGGAGCATACCAAAAAACTACTTCCGAGATTGAGTGCAAGCCATCTAGAGGAAAAGAATCAATGATAGGAGTGGTGTCGCCTTTTGTATGTTTGAGGCGACTTAAATGGTCTGCCACTAAGTTTTGGGAACCACTCCTATCTTTGATCTCTAAATCAAATTCTTGTAACAATAGCACCCATCGAATTAATATTGATTTTGATTCCTTTTTGGCCAACAAATACTTCAATGCCGCGTGATCCGAGTACACTACTACCTTGGAACCAAGAAGATAGGCTCGGAACTTGTCCAAAGAAAAAACAATAGCTAAGAGTTCCTTTTCAGTAGTAGTGTAATTAGATTGGGCTCCATCTAGTGTTTTGGAAGCATAAGCTATAACGTAGGGGGTCTTACCCTCGTGTTGTGCTAACGCGGCTCCTATCGCATAGTTCGAGGCATTGCACATGATTTCAAATGGTTGAGTCCAATCTGGTCCTCGCACAATAGGAGCTCGTGTTAGTGCCACTTTAAGCTTGTCATATGCTTCCATGCATTCTTTGCTTAACTCAAATTCAGTGTCCTTTTGTAGTAGTCGAGAGAGATGTAAGGCCACCTTGCTAAAGTCTTTGATGAATCTCCGGTAGAATCATGCATGTCCAAGAAAAGAGAGGACTTTCCTCTCAGAGGAGGGGTAAGGCAAACTAGATATGACATTTATTTTTGCCAAATCTACGGAGATACCTTCTTTTGAAACAATGTGTCCCAAAACAATGCCTTGTCTAACCATGAAATGACATTTTTCAAAATTTAAGACAAGGTTTGTTTTGGTGCATCTCTCTAAGACTTTTTCAAGCTTGCCTAAGCAATGATCAAATGAATCACCATACACACTAAAATCGTCCATGAAAACTTCCATAAATTGTTCTAGGAAGTCCGCAAGCTCATCATGCATCTTTGAAACGTTGCCGGTGCGTTGCATAGGCCAAAGGGCATACGCTTGTTAGCATACGTTCCAAAGGGGCAAGTAAATGTGGTTTTTTCTTGGTCCTCTAGAGCAATGTGTATTTGGAAGTATCCGGAGTAACCATCAAGAAAGCAATAATATGATTTACTGGCTAGTCGATCAAGCATTTGATCGATGAATGGTAGTGGGAAGTGATCTTTTCTTGTGGCCGCATTCAATCTCCGGTAATCTATGCATACCCTCCAAGAATTTTGCACTCTTGTTGCTATGAGTTCGCCACTTTCATTTTTGATCGTAGTCACCCCGGATTTCTTTGGCACCACTTGGACTGGGCTCACCCACTCGCTATCTGAGATGGGATAGATGATGTATGCTTCAAGTAGCCAGGTGACCTCCTTCTTCACAACCTCAAGAATGGTTGGATTAAGTCTCCTTTGAGGTTGTCGGACCGGTCTTGCTCCTTCTTCAAGAAATATGCGGTGCTCGCATACTTGGGGGCTATTCCCACTAGATCCGCCGAACTCCACCTGATGGCCCTTTTATTTTTCCTCAAGACATCTAGCAACTTTTCTTCTTGTTGAGGGGTTAGCTCTTTTGCAATTATCACGGGGAGCTTGTGGGCTTCATCAAGATAGGAGTACTTTAGGTGGGGTGGTAGTAGCTTCAATTCCATCTTTTTGTCATGATTTGAAGTTTGAATTTCCGGATTGTTTGTATGGTGCGTGGTGTTTACTTTGCTTGGATCTTCATTTGCTTCTTCAATCATGTATTTCTCATCCAACTTTGCAAGGTGCACTTCAGCAACAATGTTGTCGATTGGATCACACCGTAATAGAGAGTGATTCTCCGGTGCGTGCTTCATTGCTTCTTCTAGGCTAAAACTCACGACTCTCCCATCTATCTCAAACGAGTAGGTTCCCGAGTAGGCATCTAGCTTGAATCTAGAAGTCCTAAAAAATGGTCTTCCAAGTATGATGGATGAGGCTCTCTCGGGTTCACTTGATGGCATCTCAAGGACATAGAAGTCAATCAGAAACACCAACCCTTTGATATTCACCAATACATCTTCCGCAACACCCGTCACGGTTATTATGCTTTTGTCCGCTAGAACAAATCTTGACGTCGACCTTTTTAGTGGTGGTAACTTCAATACCCGGTAGACAGAGAGAGGCATAATGCTAACACATGCACCAAGATCACACATACAATCTAGGAATTGAACTCCATTGACGGTGCAAGTGACCATGCAAGGGCCCGGATCATCACACTTCTCGGGCAATGCTCCCATCAAAGCGGAAATAGAACTTCCCAATGGGATAGTCTCCAATTCAAGAACTCTATCGTTGTTCATGCATAGATCTTTGAGGAATTTTGCATATTTAGGTACTTGATGGATAGAATCAAAGAGGGGGATGGTTACCTCAACTTTCTTGAACATTTTTATCATTTTGGGATCGAGTTTTATGCGCTTCCTAGCTTTCTTTGCAAGTGTCAGAAATGGGAGCGGTTGAGTAATTTCTTCTTCCAGGGTTCTCTTAGTCTTGGGGGTCTCTTTCGTTGGTTGAGTTTATTCATCCTCAACTATGACCTGTGGTGTCTCCTCTTCCACTACCTCTTCTATCTCTATTCCCTCCTCCTCTTGAGTGGTTGTGATGGGATTTGAATCCTTTGCCTCCTTCTCTTTTAATTGAGTTCCGGATCTCAAGGTGATGGCATTGATGCCTCCCTTGGGATTGGGTTGAGGTTGAGAGGGGATGACACTTAGATTTGGGGGGTTGAGGAGTGGGATTGGATGGTGGGTCCATGCGTGCAAGAAGAGCTTGTAGTGTAGAGGTGAGGCCGGTGAGGCCAGAAGCAAGTGTGTTTTGAAGTTCCTTTTGGCCTTGGATGATGGTCCGGAGTGTATCATCTTGGTTGGAGGTGGTGGAAGGGTATGTGAGTTGAGGGGCTTGTGATTGGTTGGGTGGTGGTCTTTGATGTGGTGGTTGGTATGTTTGGTAGTTTCTTCATTGGTTTTGTTGGTTGTATGGTTGGTTTTGTTGGGTGTTTGGTTGGTTTTGTTGGGCATATAGTGGTCGGTTTTGTGAGTTGTTGTTGTTCCATCTTTGATTTCCTCCATTGTTGTTGTTGTCTCTATTTCCTTGTTGATGGTTGTCCCTCCAATTTTGATTGTAATTGCCACCCCCTTGATTGTAGCTTCCTCCTTGATGGGGATACCCTTGATGGGGATACCGCCTTGGTAGTACCCTTGATTTGGGCGGTCATAGAAATTGTGAGTAGCTGCCAAAGTGTTGTCTTCTTGAAGACTTGGGCACTCATCTGTGTAGCCGGAATAGCAAGAACAAATGCCACACACTTTTTGAGGAACCAATTGTTGATTGTATTGTTGAGGGGATGGTGGAGGTTGATGTTGATATGGTTGTTGTTGACACGGTTGTGGTTGTTGCGGTTGTTGTTGGCCCAATTGGAGTTGCTTTAGGATGGATGTCATTTCACTCAAGGATTTGGTTACAGCGGTGGTTTCGCTACTAGTTGATACCTCATTCACGGTTTTTGGGCGGTTGACTCTTCGTCTAACATGTTGATTAGATTCGGCTAAGTCAATGATAAGTTGCCATGCCTCTTCCGCTGTCCTATATTTAGACAAAGAACCATTGCTAGAGGTGTCCAAGAGAGTCCTATCTTGTTCTCGCATCCCTTGGCATATGTATCCAAGTAACACTTGAGTGTCAATCATGTGATTAGGGCATGCGTCTAGTAGCTTGCGAAACCGTTCCCAATACTCATATAGTGGTTCCGTTTCACCTTGTACAATGCATGGCATTTCCTTCCTTAGCCTATCCATCTTTTTCGGGGGCAAGAATTTATCCAAAAAACCTCTTCTAAGCAAGTCCCAATCGGAAGTGGCTTCATTAGATGGAGTGTAGAACCATTCTTTAGCCTTGTCCTCAAGAGAGAAGGGAAAAGCAAACAACCATATAGCAACTTCATCGGATCCTTCCCATCTAGTTGTTGAGCATATACGATGAAAATCTTTGAGATGTCGAATAGGGTCTTGTGCGGGAAGTCCATGGAACTTAGGTAGAAGGCTGATCAAAGTGGTCTTGAGTTCAAAATTTGCATTCAAGTTGGGATGAGTTACATGAAGGGGTTGAAGGACATAGTCGGGTGCACCCGCTTCCTTGAGAGTAACTCTCCTTGGAGCGGCCATGGTGTTAGTACCTAAAGCAAAAAAAGAGTTACTAGTGATATTGATGGGAGAATGGTTATTGCCTTCTTCGAGTGACGGTTCAATATTCACTTCTAGTAAGGTTGGTGAGGTGGTAGAAACCTTTTCACCTTCCCCAAAACATAACCGCCTCCGAGCTTGTCTAATGTGAAGCAAAGTTTGTTCTATTTCTAGATCAAATAGGACTAAGCTCGGATTCGGTTGTGAACGCGTCATGCAACGAAGGAGAAGTAAAACTCATGGTAATGAAGGGAGATTAGTCACTTGAACAAAGAATCACAAGTAAATGCAACTATGTACATATACACATATTTACTCTAAACAATAACATGCCACACTAAGCAATTCCCCGGCAACGGCGCCATTTTGATAAACGAAATTTAGCTTGCTGATATAGAATTCAATAATGGATATAATTGTGAGTATAGTCTAATCGACATTCAAACTTCGCATCAAACAATCCTACAATCTATAACCGAGAGTACTAGTCTCCCGAGTCGTCCTCCCTTGGAATTACTAGAGAATGCATATTATTGATTAGGAAGCCTTGTTATGATTCTTTTGGAGTTTAACGAAAGTAGATGACAAACAATCAATATTAGAAGACTTGGCCTAGGATTGGCATTAGAAATTCTATCATTATAATTTCCTTCAATGATGATAACAATTAAGCCTTGCTTCACTTAGTTAACCCCTAGGTATAGAGGAAAGTCAAGTGAGAGTAACTAACTTGAGTCACAAGTCCTAGTTTTACCCTTGGAAAATCTAGCTTTAGTGCACTCCAAGTCAATTAGCAATTCCTAATTTTCACTCAACAATTGACATTAACTATTCAACTTTTTCTAATGGTCCAAACCCTAAGCCAAGTAAGAAACTTTTACTCCATAACTAGTGTTGCCATTTTATCGAACAATTGATGAGCAAGGATGAAAGATATAGTAAGAATGAGAAGAAATTAGAATTAAAAGTACTTCAACACAAGAGATTAACAACAATCAACAAAGAGCAACAATAGAAATGAATTTTTCAAGGAATTGATAGAATTCAAAACTACAAAGTTGAATCTAAGATCTATGAGGATTGAACAATTACAAGCACTAATTGAAATTAAAGAAAATGATCTATAACATGAACAAAGTAAATTGAGAGTTGCAATAGATCTCACCAAAGAATGGTTGAGAATTGAGAAATTGAAGAAGATGAACCCTAATGAGAGGTTGAAATCTCTCTCTCTCTCTCCAAGAGTGTAACTACCACTAGGAAAATATCTAGAATGTAAAAATGAGCAAAAGTCCCCTAACCCTTCAACCCTTGGTCTTTTTTAAGCTTTTCCCGCCAAGGCACTTCCCCAAAATGGAATCTCCAACTGTCTCCACGCCTAGGTCACGTGACCTTTAAAAAATCATATTCGAGCATCGGCGCGCACGGGCACAGTACGTGTGCGCGCCACTGGGGCGTCTTGCAATTTGCGCAGAAGCGTGACGTACGCGGACGCACCCATGGGGGTCATGGCTTAGCCGCTACATGCGCCGGCTCGTAGCTTGGCTCCTAACTTTGGTTTCTGGCTATGCAATCCACGCGGGCGCGCTAGGTATGCGCACGCGCCCTTGCTGAAGTTTCCAAAGCTCATTTTCTCATGCTCCTTTCCTTTGCACCCACTTTCCTTCTCTCCTCCGGGTCATCCCTGCCCTATATTCTAAAACCACTTAACACACAGGTCACGGCATCGAATGGCACCAAGAGAGGATTAGAAATGTATCTAGTTTAGTGCAAAATAAGCATGTTTTCATCCGTGAGGCAAAATTAGGAAAGGAACACAAAATCATGTATTTTCATATGAAAAGCGTGTGGAATCATTGATAAAACCCTTGAAATCAATACAAGATAAACCCTAAAAGCGGGGTTTATCAACCTCCCCACACTTAGATTCTAGCATGTCCTCATGCTTAGAGAAATGCAAAAGACTGAAGGATTATAAAGGTATAAGACTCACGAGGTGCAATCTACTTACATGAATGCAACTATGACTAGTACTACTATCTACTTGGTTAGGAGCAAACCAACCTTCCTAAGATACATTCAAGTATATAGGGCAAGATAGTGGCAATGCATGAGACTTACCAATTTTTAATCATCAAAGTGAAATATACGCAATTTGCATGAAGAACGCTCGCGAGAGTCGGGAACAAGAATTAGAGCCTTTGAACCCTCATCGGAAGTGTTTACACTCTATCCGCTCGGTGTATCGGGGTCTGTTCACTCAATTTTCCCCTAATTATGCTTTCTAAGATTTGTTTTTTGTCTAACAATCGACAATTATTCAATGCATGCATACAATTATCAAGAGATCTTTTCTTTTAGGTTGTAATGGGGCTAGGGTCAAGGTAGGGTCATATATGGCTAGTGGACTAGGATTTGAATCTTTTATTAGCTTAGACTTTCCCACCTAACCTATATAATGACCTATACAATTGAATACTAATCTAACTACACATTTTTTACTTTTTCACATACTTATGCATTTTCTTTTTTTTGTTTCACAACATTTATGCATTGATTCTTTTATTTGAGCTTCGCCTTGGGGCGTTTTGTCCCCTTTATTGCTTTTTTTTTATTTTTCTTGCTTTTTCTTTTTTCCATACATTTTGTTGCCTTCATTTCTTTTTCTTTTGTCTTTTTCATTCATTCATTTTTTTTCTTTTCTTTCAAACTATATATAGGAGCACCAGTGCATAAGGTCCATACATTTAATCAGTACATGAGTATGAACCCAATTCCCAAATATATAGGTACAAAGCACACCCTTTTATCCCAACCAATGTCCCAAGTTTCTCACACTTAAATGATACTCACACACTCTAGCCTAAGCTAACCAAAGATCCAAATAAAGGACATTTATTGTTTTTCGCTTTAGGCTTGTGATGTGCTAAATTAAAGAATAAGTGGGTTAAGCGTAGGCTCAAATTTGGCTAACAATGGTTGTTACAAGGTAAGGCTATTTGGATAAGTGAGCTTAATGAATTGATGGCCTCAATCATATAAATGCATGAATACAAGGAATAACGGACATATAGACTCAAACAAAGCAAAGATCACAATCATAGAGAGAGAACAATTGCACACAAGAAGGAAAATAAGTGACTATAAGATGTAGCCACACAATAAGGCTCAAAGCTCACTAGCTTGTGTTCTTAACTCAAAATCCATGTTCTAAAGTACAATCTTCAAACAAGTTTAGCATCAAAATTTTCAAAATTGGCAAGGTTAAGGTTGCCCCAAAATCTTAGTTTTGCCCTAAGGTATTAGTTTCCTAGGAGAGAGTTCATTGTTCCAACCAAGTAAATTTATCATGCAGATGGTGTCGAAGAAAACCTAATCATGCACCCTATCCTAACTACAAAGGGGTTCAAAAATTTATTCGGGTGTTACCTACGGAGATCGGTCGGCCGACCTCCCCACACTTAAAACTTAGCACGGTCCTCCGTGCTATAGATGATGCGCAATGGGTGGTCGAGTCTTGAGTGTCCTTCATCTCCTTTGTCATCGCTATTTCCGCTTGAGGTTGCGGTAGATGTGGAGATATCCGGCTCCTCCATAGGTGGGGTGACAATGCTTAAAAGCTTCTTCACGTGAGCATATCGGCGCTGGTTACGCCTCTCATAACGGTCCAACTTCTTGTGAAGGTCTTCAAGGCGTTGGGTGGCTGATTTTTGTGGTGCGGATGAAGTGGTAGTGTTGCGAGTGGGGTGGCCATTCCAAGGTCCTTGGTAACTTTCGGAGGCTTGAGGCACCTCTTGGTCGGAATAACATCTCCCTCGACCGGGATTGAGGTCCTCCTATCCTTAGTCTCGCGGTGGACACCGGCTGCCGCGACTAATTCGGTCACCATAGTGGGGAAAGGTAAGTTTTCCTTAACATGAATGCGCCCCATGGATTGTCGAATGGCATGCGGAATGTCGACTGGTTTCTCGGTTAAGATGCACCATACCAATAAGGCAAGCTCGGCGGTAATGGATGACCCATGGGTGCTTGGGAGCACATAGCGAGCTAGGATTTGGGCCCATGCCGCGGATTCTTGACTGAGAAAACATGCATCTAAACCCTTTGGTCTTCACTTTATAGTCCCTCGAATCCAACATGCTTCGGGCAAAGCTATTACGCGGAGGACCGCACTCCAATCAAACTCACATTCGTCGCATGCCGACAAAACTTCTTGATAGGCGTCATATCCATCCGCGAATGGCCCAATCTTAAGTACTCCTCGGATGGCGTCCACTGTGACTGGTACTTGCTTTTGGCGCATGAAGATTGATGCGAGAAGGGGTGAGTGGTAGTTGGAGTAAAACTCCACCACCCATGATAAGTTGACCTCCTTTGGTTGCCTCAAGAGGAATCTCCATTGCCTCCGGTCAATGCGGGGCATTACCATCGGAGTGAGGTGGGCCGGTAGGACTAGAAAGGGCTCCGGGTGATAATTTCGCTCAATCATTCTTGAGTAGACAAGTTCACAGTAGCGGTTAGGGAACTTGTTTGAATCCTTTGGAGGGTTGTCCTTCTCTAAAGCCACAACGGGGCCCTTAGCCTTCTTTAGGAGGGGCTTGGCCGTTGGTTCTTGGCGCGCTCTATTGGTGGTTGGCTTCTTCGGGGCTTTCCCTTTGTCCTTCTTGATGACCATCCTGTGATAGTAAAAAGGGAGGTAATATCAAACCCAAAGAAACACAATTAAACGGGGATCATGCGAGTGAAAAATTGTGCCATAAGAGTATGGGTGTCCTCATTACATGACAGCTACAACATGTAACTAAGATAACATTTGGTAAGCAAGGCAAATCACTAGCATGTGGTATAGGGGTAGTTTAAGCATGCAAGTAAGAGGCATGAGAAGCATACACCCGCAAATACCAAGAATGGAAAGCAAATTATGAATTCTATCTAATTTTGAAATTTTTCATTATTCTATCTAATATTAACATAACCTATTCTATGAGAGATTCTTTTATATTTCAAAATCCAAGGTATAATATTATTATGTATAGTATTCTAAATCTAGAATACTAATAAATGCGATATATTAGATACTCAATTTGTGAGTATATTTAACAAGAAATAGAAATATATATATTATTATCTTAGGGTAGGGCTATACGGACTCGAACCGTAGACCTTCTCGGTAAAACAAATCAAACTGGTGAGTGGGTAGAATGTAGAATGTGAAGATGCACCTAAGAATAACCAAGGTATTGGGAAAAAGCACATAGTTAAGAAGCAATGAGTCATAATGAGCTCAAAAGATCATGTATGCTTTTCCTCAAACACTTGGCCTGCATCCTTTTTGTAGTATGCAAATAAGTGGAAAGAGAGCAATGTAACATTCCACAAACCAATATTAATGACCGCAATGTATTATGGTTGTAATAAAATCATGCAAGACATTTCTATCTACTAATGCAAAAGAAGTTATAACCACAACACCCATGAAGAGCTAGAGAAAAGAAGAAAAGACACCCAAATAATGAGGAGCTCAAAAGTGGGAAAAAAAGAGAGAACTACCTAAAAGAAAATAAAATCAACTAACTAAGAAAGAAATGAGAGAAGTAGAGCAAGAGGGAAGCACAGTGCGCACAAGCGTACATGAGTTTGTGCCAGTGGTACAAGGTTGGCCCAGAGGTGGCGCAACTCTCTGGAAGGAGTACTAGAAGTTGGCTGCAAGGGTATTGGCGCGCGCGGGGGCCTGGCGTGGACGCGCACGTGCTGAATTTTGGAGTTAGCGCGCGCGCGGCTGGTGCGTGCACGCGGCAGTGGTTTTTATGCCTCAGGCATGAGATGGGCCTGGGTTTGGCCTAACTCTCTGAAAAGTGACCCAGAGGTTGCTGCAGAACGATGGACGCGGACACGGTATGGGCGCAGGCGCGGCCATTGCGATTTGAGCATACTGATGCGCAGGCGCCTGGTGCGCGCACACGGCAGTGGTGGTGTGCTGGGGGCTCAGTACAGGCGCGAGAGTGGCCCAACTCTCTGGAAGATGTATGGGCCTGCATCCGTGCTAAGGACGCGTGCGCGCACAGCGTGCGCTCGCGTCCTGCCCCCCTTTTTTTGTGATGTGCACATATGATTCATAACTACAGCAAAAACCTCGCTAAAACTTCATCAAAGACCTAGCAATGAGTTGTTTTCCATTATTCAAATAGTTCATAGTGCAAATTATCTAGAAATCAAATCTAACTACTCAAGTCAAGTGCTGAGCAAGCATCAATCAAAGAAGAGTTCAATGGCTATATACAAATGATAGATCTTACCATGGTGTGGTGTCTCCCACCTAGCACTTTTGTTTACTGTCCTTAAGTTGGACTTCCACTAGCTCAATGTTCTTGTTCAAGAGGTGCATCCTTGAAGAGGAATACTTCAAATTCCTTGGAGTTCTTTCTTTGCTCACCATGGTACAATTTGAGACGGTGCCTATTTACCTTGAAAATATCCGGACTTGATGGGTGGCGCAAGTGGTAAACCCCGTAAGGTTCTACCTTCTCTACTTGGTAAGGTCTATCCCATCTTGATCTAAGCTTTCCGGGTAACAATCTCAACCTTGAATTGTAAAGGAGGACTAGGTTACCGGGTCCAAATTCCCTTCTCCTATTGTTCTTGTCATGGATAGCTTTCATCTTTTCCTTGTAGAGCCTAGAATTGTCTTAGGCCTCTAATCTCAAGCATTCTAATTCCGCCAATTGAAGCTTTCTCTCAACTCAGGCTCCACCCAAATTTAGATTGCATTCCTTTACGGCCCAATAAGCTTTGTGTTCGATTTCTACCGGCAAATGGCATGCCTTACCATATACTAGCCTAAAAGGGCTCATGCCAATTGGTGTTTTGTAAGCCGTTTGATATGCCCAAAGTGCATCGGAGAGCTTGGCGCTCCAATCCTTCCTACTCGGCTTCACAATTCTTTCCAACACATGTTTACATTTCCCGGTTAGAAACCTCAGCTTGGCCATTTGTTTGGGGGTGGTAGGCCGTGGCAATTTTGTGTGTGATGCCATACTTTCTCATGAAGCCGTCCATTTTCTTGTTGCAAAAATGGGATCCTTGGTCACTTATGATCGCTCTTGGGGAGCCAAAGCGACAAATGATATTGTTCCTCACAAAAGAAAGAACAACATGAGCATCATCCGTCTGGGTGGGGATTGCCTCCACCCACTTTGATACATAATCGATGGCCAAAAAAATGTAGAGAAAGCCATTGGAATTTGGAAATGGTCCCATGAAGTCGATTCCCCATACATCAAAGATCTCACAAAAAATCATATTTTGTTGGGGAATTTCGTCCTTCTTAGAAATATTTCCAAACCGAACGCATTGGGGACAAGATTTGCAATAGAGGGAAGAGTCTTTGAGAAGGGTTGGCCACCAAAATCCGCAATCAAGGACCTTTCTTGCCGTTCTTTGAGGGCCGTAATGGCCACCTCCTTCGGAAGAATGGCAAGCGTCCAAGATTGCTTGGAATTCGGTTTGAGGTATGCACCGTCGCACTACTTGGTCCACTCCACATCTCCACAAATAGGGATCGTCCCAAACATAGTATTTGGATTCGCTTTTCAGCTTATCCTTTTGATATTTGTTGAGGTTGGGAGGGAAGGTGCGTGAAACCAAGTAGTTTGCTATTGGAGCATACCAAGGAACTACTTCCGAGATTGAGTGCAAGCCATCTAGAGGAAAAGAATCATTGATAGGAGTGGTGTCGCCTTTTGTATGTTCGAGGCGACTTAAATGGTCCGCCACTAGGTTTTGGGAACCACTCCTATCCTTGATCTCTAAATCAAATTCTTGTAACAATAGCACCCATCGAATTAATCTTGGTTTTGATTCCTTTTTGGCCAACAAATACTTCAATGCCGCGTGATCCGAGTACACTACTACCTTGGAACCAAGAAGATAGGCTCGGAACTTGTCCAAAGCAAAAACAATAGCTAAGAGTTCCTTTTCGGTATTAGTGTAGTTGGATTGGGCTCCATCTAGTGTTTTGGAAGCATAAGCTATAACGTAGGGGGTCTTACCCTCGCATTGTGCTAACGCGGCTCCTATCGCATAGTTCGAGGCATCGCACATGATTTCAAATGGTTGAGTCCAATCTGGTCCTCGCACAATAGGAGCTCATGTTAGTGCCACTTTAAGCTTGTCATATGCTTCCATGCATTCTTTGCTTAGCTCAAATTCAGTGTCCTTTTGTAGTAGTCGAGAGAGAGGTAAGGCCACCTTGCTAAAGTCTTTGATGAATCTCCGGTAGAATCCTGCATGTCCAAGAAAAGAGCGGACTTCCCTCTCCGAGGAGGGGTAAGGAAAACTAGATATGACATTTATTTTTGCCGGATCTACAGAGATACCTTCTTTTGAAACAATGTGTCCCAAAACAATGCCTTGTCTAACCATGAAATGACATTTTTCAAAATTTAAGACAAGGTTTGTTTTGGTGCATCTCTTTAAGACTTTTTCAAGGTTGCCTAAGCAATGATCAAATGAATCACCATACACACTAAAATCGTCCATGAAAACTTCCATACATTGCTCTAGGAAGTCCGCAAATAAGCTCATCATGCATCTTTGAAACGTTGCCGGTGCGTTGCATAGGCCAAATGGCATACACTTGTAAGCATACGTTCTAAAAGGGCAAGTAAATGAGGTTTTTTCTTGGTCCTCTAGAGCAATGTGTATTTGGAAGTATCCGGAGTAACCATCAAGAAAGCAATAATATGATTTACCGGCTAGTCGATCAAGCATTTGATCGATGAATGGTAGTGGGAAGTGATCTTTTCTTGTGGCCGCATTCAATCTCCGGTAATCTATGCATACCCTCCAAGAATTTTGCACCCTTGTTGCTATGAGTTCGCCGCTTTCATTTTTGATCGTAGTCACCCCGGATTTTTTTGGCACCACTTGGACTGGGCTCACCCACTCGCTATCTGAGATGGGATAGATGATGTTTGCTTCAAGTAGCCGGGTGACTTCCTTCTTCACAACCTCAAGAATGGTTGGATTAAGTCTCCTTTGAGGTTGTAAGACTGGTCTTGCTCCTTCTTCAAGAAATATGCGGTGCTCGCATACTTTGGGGCTTATTCCCACTAGATCCGCCAAACTCCACCCGATGGCCCTTTTATTTTTCCTCAAGACATCTAGCAACTTTTCTTCTTGTTGAGGGGTTAGCTCTTTTGCAATTATCACGGGGAGCTTGTGGGCTTCGTCAAGATATGAGTACTTTAGGTGGGGTAGTAGTGTCTTCAATTCCATCTTTTTGTCATGATTTAAAGTTTGAATTTTCAGATGGTTTGTATGGTGTGTGGTGTTTACTTTGCTTGGATCTTCATTTGCTTCTTCAATCATGTATTTCTCATCCAACTTTGCAAGGTGCACTTCGGCAACAATGTTGTCGATTGGATCACACCGGAATAAAGAGTGATTCTACAGTGGGAGCTTCATTGCTTATTCTATGCTAACACTCAAGACTCTCCCATCTATCTCAAACGAGTAGGTTCCCGAGTAGGCATCTAGCTTGAATCTAGAAGTCCTCAAAAATGGTCTTCCAAGTAGGATGGATGAGGCTCTCTCGAGTTCACTTGATGGCATCTCAAGGACATAGAAGTCAATCGGAAACACCAATCCTTTGATATTCACAATACATCTTCCGCAACACCCATCATGGTTATTGTCCGCTTGAACAAATCTTGCCGTCGACCTTTTTAGTGGTGGTTACTTCAATACCCGGTTGACGGAGAGAGGCATAATGCTAACACATGCACCAAGATCACACATACAATCTAGGAATTGAACTCCATTGACGGTGCAAGTGACCATGCAAGGGCCCGGATCATCACACTTCTCGGGCAATGCTCCCATCAAAGCGGAAATAGAACTTCCCAATGGGATAGTCTCCAATCAAGAACTCTATCCTTGTTCATGCATAGATCTTTGAGGAATTTTGCATATTTAGGTACTTGATGAATAGCATCAAAGAGGGGGATGGTTACCTCAACTTTCTTGAACATTTCTATCATTTTGGGATCGAGTTCTATGCGCTTCCTAGCTTTCTTTACAAGTGTCAGAAATGGGAGCGGTTGAGAAATTTCTTCTTCCAGGGTTCTCTTAGTCTTGGGGGTCTCTTTCGTTGGTTGAGTTTCTTCATCCTCAACTATGACTTGTGGTGTCTCCTCTTCCACTACCTCTTCTATCTCTATTCCCTCCTCCTCTTGAGTGGTTGTGATGGGATTTGAATTCTTTGCCTCCTTCTCTTTTAATTGAGTTTCGGATCTCAAGGTGATGGCATTGATGCCTCCCTTGGGATTGGGTTGAGGTTGAGAGGGGATGACGCTTGGATTTGGGGGTTGAGGAGTGGGATTGGATGGGGGGTCCATGCGTGCAAGAAGAGCTTGTAGTGTAGAGGTGAGGCTGGTGAGGCCGGAAGCAAGTGTGTTTTGAAGTTCCTTTTGACCTTGGATGATGGTCCGGAGTGTATCATCTTGGTTGGAGGAGGTGGAAGGGTATGTGAGTTGAGGGGCTTGTGATTGGTTGGGTGGTGGTCTTTGATGTGGTGGTTGGTATGTTTGGTAGTTTCTTCCTTGGTTTTGTTGGTTGTATGGTTGGTTTTGTTGGGTGTATGGTTGGTTTTGTTGGGTGTATGGTGGGTTTTGTTGGGCATATGGTGGTCGGTTTTGTGAGTTGTTGTTGTTCCATCTTTGATTTCCTCCATTGTTGCTGTTGTCTCTATTTCCTTGTTGATGGTTGTCCCTCCAATTTTGATTGTAATTGCCACCCCCTTGATTGTAGCTTCCTCCTTGATGGGGATGCCCTTGGTTAGGATTACTGCCTTGGTAGTACCCTTGATTTGGGTGGTCATAGAAATTGTGAGTAGCCGCCAAAGTGTTGTCTTCTTGAAGACTTGGGCACTCATCCGTGTAGTGGGAATAGCAAGAACAAATGCCACACACTTTCTAATGAACCAATTGTTGATTGTATTGTTGAGGGGATGGTGGAGGTTGATGTTGATATGGTTGTTGTTGACACGGTTGTTGTTGTTGCAGTTGTTGTTGGCCCAATTGGAGATGCTTTAGGATGGATGTCATTTCGCTCAAGGATTTGGTTAGAGTGTTGGTTTTGCTACTAGTTGATACCTCATTCACGATTTTTAGGCGGTTGACTCTTCGTCTAACATGTTGATTGGATTCGGCTAAGTCAATGATAAGTTTCCATGCCTCTTCCGCTGTCCTATATTTAGACAAAGAACCATTGCTAGAGGTGTCCAAGAGAGTCCTATCTTGTTCTCGCATCCCTTGGCATATGTATCCAAGCAACACTTGAGTGTCAATCATGTGATTAGGGCATGCATCTAGTAGCTTGCGAAATCGTTCCCAATACTCATATAGTGGTTCCGTTTCACCTTGTACAATGCATGACATTTCCTTCCTTAGCCTATCCATCTTTTCTGGGGGCAAGAATTTATCCAAAAAACCTCTTCTAAGCAAGTCCCAATCAGAAGTGACTTCATTAGATAGAGTGTAGAACCATTCTTTAGCCTTGTCATCAAGAGAGAAGGGAAAAGAAAACAACCATATAGCAACTTCATCGGATCCTTCCCGTCTAGTTATTGAGCATATACGATGAAAATCTTTGAGATGTCGAATAGGGTCTTGTGTGGGAAGTCCATGGAACTTAGGTAGGAGGTTGATCAAAGCGGTCTTGAGTTCAAAATTTGTATTCAAGTTGGGATGAGTTACATGAAGGGGTTGAAGGACATAGTCGGGTGCACCCGCTTCCTTGAGAGTAACTCTCCTTGGAGCGGCCATGGTGTTAGTACCTAAAGCAAAAGAAGAGTTACTAGTGATATTAATGGGAGAATGGTTATTGCCTTCTTCGAGTGACGGTTCAATATTCACTTCTAGTAAGGTTGGTGAGGTGGTAGAAACCTTTTCACCTTCCCCAAAACTTAACCGCCTCAGAGCTTGTCTAATGTGAAGCAAAGTTCGTTCTATTTCCGGATCAAATGGGACTAAGCTCGGATTCGGTTGTGAACGCGTCATGCAATGAAAGAGAAGTAAAACTCATGGTAATGAAGGGAGATTAGTCACTTGAACAAAGAATCACAAGTAAATGCAACTATGTACATATACACATATTTACTCTAAACAATAACATGGCACACTAAGCAATTCCCCGGCATCGGCGCCATTTTGATAAACGAAATTTAGCATGCCGATATAGAATTCAATAATGGATATAATCGTGAGTATAGTCTAATCGACATTCAAACTTCGCATCAAACAATCCTACAATCTATAACCGAGAGTACTAGTCTCCCGAGTCGTCCTCCCTTGGAATTACTAGAGAATGCATATTATTGATTAGGAAGCCTTGTTATGACTCTTTTGGAGTTTAACGAAAGTAGATGACAAACAATCAATATTAGAAGACTTGGCCTAGGATTGGCATTAGAAATTCTATTATTATAATTTCCTTCAATGATGATAACAATTAAGCCTTGCTTCACTTAGTTAACCCCCAGGTATAGAGGAAAATCAAGTGAGAGTAACTAACTTGAGTCACAAGTCCTAGTTTTACCCTTGGGAAATCTAGCTTTAATGCACTACAAGTCAATTAGCAATTCCTAATTTTCACTCAACAATTGACATTAACTATTCAACTTTTTCTAATGGTCCAAACCCTAAGCCTAGTAAGAACCTTTTACTCCATAACTAGTGTTGGCATTTTATCGAACAATTGATGAGCAAGGATGAAAGACATAGTAAGAATGAGAAGAAATTAGAATTAAAAGTACTTCAACACAAGAGATTAACAACAATCAACAAAGAGCAACAATAGAAATGAATTTTTCAAGGAATTGATAGAATTCAAAACTACAAAGTTGAATCTAAGATCTATGAGGATTGAACAATTACAAGCACTAATTGAAATTAAAGAAGATGATCTATAACATGAACAAAGAAAATTGAGAGTTGTAATAAATCTCACCAAGGAATGGTTGAGAATTGAGAAATTGAAGAAGATGAACCCTAATGAGAGGTTGAAATCTCTCTCTCTCTCTCTCCAAGAGTGTAACTACCACTAGGAAAATATCTAGAATGTAAAAATGAGCAAAAGTCCCCTAACCCTTCAACCCTTGGTCTTTTTTAAGCTTTTTCTGCCAAGGCACTTCCCCAAAATGGGATCTCCAACTGTCTCCACGCCTAGGTCATGTGACCTTTAAAAAATCATATTCGAGCATCGGCGTGCACGCGCACTGCACGCACAGTACGCGTGCGCGCCACTGGGGCGTCTTGTAATTTGCGCGGAAGCGTGACGTACGCGGACGCGCCCATGGGGGTCATGGCTTAGCCGCTACATACGCCAGCTCGTAGCTTGGCTCCTGACTTTGGCTTCTGGCTGCGCAATCCACGTGGGCGCGCTAGGTACGCGCACGCACCCTTGCTGAAGTTTCCAAAGCTCATTTTCTCATGCTCCTTTCCTTTGCACCAACTTTCCTTCTCTCTTCCGGGTCATCCCTGCCCTATATTCTGAAACCACTTAACACACAGGTCACGGCATCGAATGGCACCAAGAGAGGATTAGAAATGTATCTAGTTTAGTGCAAAATAAGCATGTTTTCATCCGTGAGGCAAAATTAGGAAAGGAACACAAAGTCATGTATTTTCATATGAAAAGCGTGTGGAATCATTGATAAAACCCTTGAAATCAATACAAGATAAAGCCTAAAAGCGGGGTTTATCAAGAATCCAGTGATCCTTTTGCATCGGTCACTATGCCCAACACTCGCGAGTTTGAAGCTCGTCACAGTTATCCCTTCCCAGATTCTATTGGGAATACCACAGACAAATTTTAGACTTTCCGGATCTCAGAAATGGCCGCCAATAATCCTAGCTTATACCATGAAGACTCTGGATGCACGAATTCAAACACTCTGTTGTCAAGAGAGGTACTCAAATTCGTTAACCAAGAACCCAAGAGATACATATTCAATCTAAGATAGAACAGAGGTGGTTGTTAGGCACGCGTTCATAAGTTGAGAATGGTGATGAGTGTTCCGGATCATCACATTCATCATGTTTAAGTGTGAATGAATATCTTAGAATAGAAACAAGCGTGCTTGAATAGAAAACAGTGGTAATTGCATTAATCCATCGAGACACAGCAGAGCTCCTCACCCCCAACAATGGAGTTTAGAGACTCATGCCATAGAGATACAATGTAAAACGTGAAAATGTCATGAGGTACAGAATAAGTCTCTAAAATTAGTTTTTATACTCAACTAGTAACCTAGGTTTACAGAAAATGAGTAAACTATGATAGATGGTGCAAAAAAATCCACTTCTGGGGCTCACTTGGTGTGTGTCTGGGCTGAGCATTGAAGTGTTCACGTGCATAGGCTATTCCTGGAGTTAAACGCTAGCTTTGGTGTTAGTTTGGGCGTTTAACTCCAACTTTTATGCTAGTTCTAGCATTTTGATGCCATAAAAGGGCAAAGAGCTGGCGTTTTAACACCATTTTACATCATCAAAACTCGCGCAAAGTATGGACTATTATATATTAGTAGCAAGCCCTGGATGTTTACTTTCCAACTCAATTGGGAGCGCGCTATTTAGAGTTATGTAGCTCTAAAAAATCTACTTCGAGTGCAGGGAGGTCAGAATCCAACAGCAACTGCAGTCCTTTTTCAGCCTCTGAATTAGATTTTTGCTCAGGTCCCTCAATTTCAGCCAGAAAATACCTGAAATCACAGAAAAACACACAAATTCATAGTAAAGTCCAGAAATGTGAATTTTTCTTAAAAATTAATAAAAATATACTAAAACTAACTAAATCATACTAAAAACTATATAAAAACAATGCCAAAAAGCGTATAAATTATCCGCTCATCAAGGGAACAATAGACACATCAATTCAGGAGACACCTCCCCTAGACAATTTGATAAGCCTTCCTCAGTCCCTAAGGGTACTCACCCTGCACACTCATGGCCCTTGAGTACATGGCCAAGTTACCTTACCCTCAAAGACTCTAGAAAGCAGAAAAAGATAAGCAATTCACCAAGTTCTTAGAAGTTTTCAAGAAGTTGGAGATCAAAATTCCCTTTGTAGAGTCTCTTGAACAAATGCCTTTATATGCTAAGTTCATGAAGAAAATACTGAATAACAAGAGGGATTGTAAGGAAGTATAGACAGTGGTGCTTCCTAAGGAGTGCAGTGCAGTCATTCAGAGGAATCCTTCAGAGAAAGTGAAGAGACCTCTCACTCTTCCCAGTGACATAGTGCCTACCCCAAGCGTGGAGTGCAAGGCCATCATAATGGATGCTGAATCCGTACCAAAGGAGGAAGTGCAACTTGTTGAAGGGTCAGAGGAGAAAGAAGCTGAAGAAAAGGCTAAGGTTACCCTATCACATGCTCCCTCTATGACACCCATTCAAGATCTTGAAACACCACACCCTCAGGAGTCCCAAATGGAAACCAAGGATGAGTGCCACTCATAGTTCTTGGAAGACTTCAAGAAGCTACAAATCAAGATTCCTTTTGTTGGGGTTTTGAAGCAAAGTTCACTCTCCATGGGAAGAAACTTTATTTATGCTGAGAAAGGCAAGTTGGTGCTGAGATTGCATAAGGATTGGTTGGTTTTCAAAGTCTTTAAACCTCCACTACTTCTTGATAAAGGAGGTACTTGCATGCAGGGTACAATGATGAAGCCTTCTACTTTGGTGGAAACTCATACAGTTTCCCTAGCCATCAAACCTAAGTTTGGTGTTGGGTGTGTACTATCAACCAAAGAGGACGGTCCCAAGAGAAAGATGCCTAGGTGATGGAAAAACAACAATATCCCTACTGAAGGCTTCGCACCAGGGACGAGGGTAGTATTCCCTGCAAGCCCAATCTTGCCTCATGTAGTGAACAGGATTCTGTCTCTTGAGCATATTAAGCTGATCCATGGGAGCACAAGAAGGAAGCTCCCAGTGAGGAGTGATGATTTATTCCTCTATGACTTTCTTCCTCCTTGAAAGAATTCACCGTCAAGCTAGTGACGGTAAAGAAGAGCTTGTTGAGAGGCAACCTGATACAAGATTTATACCAGTTCGGAATTTAGCAAAATAATTTTGTTGTGAGCATAGCCCAAACCGATAGTCAATCCTCAAATCAAATTTAAAATATTTGGTTGTCACAAGTACAAACCCCAATGAAAATTAACCAAAGTATTTAGATCTCGGGTCGTCTCACAACGAATTGCAATGAAGTGGTCAATTATTGGCTATGAAGATGCGAGAGGGTTTGATTGATAAATGGGCAAGAATTTAAATGACAAGAAAAGTAAATTAAGCAAGTAAAGGAAGCGATTAATAAAGAGAGACATCATTGGCAAGGATTGAGAACATAGGCTTTCTATCCTAGTCATACAAGGATTAATTCATCTTATTTAGTCAACTCCAACAAATGGAAGAAGGTATCATGTTATCTTCACATAGGGAGAACATCAAACAAGACTATTTAATCAACTCACAATAACAAACAAGAATTTATCTTATTACGTCATCCCCGACGATGGAAGAAGGTGTAATATTATCTTCACACTTGAAGAAAGTCTAATAAGACTAGCTAATCTCAATCGAAAAGTCCTAATCAACTCGCTAATTGAATTAGCAAAAGATTAGCGTTAATGGAAACAATATTAGCTAAGAATCCTAGATCACCAACATAGATTGGGTATTCATGAGCATTCATAAACATAAAAGAGACATAAAAGTAAAATTAACAAGAAAACTAAGAGGAATGAAAGGAGTGGAACAAGGAATTGTAAAGGAAACAAGAGGAAAACATGAAATTCAGCCTAGATCTAGATGCAAAATATCCTAAGAACCCTAATTCTAGAGAGAAGAGGGAGCTTCTCTCTCTAGAAACTAAACTACATGATGGTATCCTACAACTAAGTGCTCCCCCTTGTCCAATCTTCAATTCTGCATGAAATAGTCTCTGGAATCCATTGGAATTGGGCCAGGAAGGCTTAGAAATCGCCCCAGCGTTTTCACTTTAATGAGGTCACGTGCAAGCATCGACGCGTATGCGTCGCTTGACAATTTCCTATCCACACGTACGCGTAGTGCACGCGTACGCGTTGCCATGTGACGTCATCTTCCACGCTTGCGCGTATGTTGCGCGTGCGCATCGGTGAATATACTCCAAATTCTTGATTTTTCATGAGTTTCTCCACTTTGCATGCTTTTCTCTTCACTCCTTTGATCCATTCCTAGCCCTTTTCAACCTGAACTCACTCAACAAATGCGTCAAGGCATCTAGTGGAATCAAAGGTAGATAAAAATTATCAATTTAAGGCCTAAAAAACATGTTTTTACACTTAAGCACAAATTAAGGGAGAGTTATAAAGCCATACTATTTCATTGAATAAATGTGAGAAAAAGTGATAAAATCCCCCAAAATAAGCACAAGATAAACCACAAAATTGGTGTTTATCAATCCTCCCCACACTTAAACCAAGCATGTCCTCATGCTAAAATCAAGAAAGAAACAAAGGGTGTCAATATTTATTCAATGCAAACTAACTATATGCAACCTATCTACATGCAATCTATCTACATGAATGCATTTACTTGGTCAAAATAAATCAACTTCAAAGAATACATATATAAGTACAAGGGCTAAAATAATAGCAATCAAATCAACCCACAATTGAATTGAATTATTGAAAAGATTTTACAAACTTGGAAGAAAAGATGATCATGGGTGAAAACATGTAATTGAGCGATCGAACCCTCACCCGATGTGTATCCACTCTAGTCACTCGAATGTATAGGGTTGATTCACTCAATTCTCCCCTAATCATGCTTTCCAAGATTTATTTTTCATCTAACAATGAACAGTTATTTCATGCATGTATACAAATATTATGGGGACTTTTTCATAGGTTGTAATGGGGCTAGGGTCAAGGTAAAGATGCATATGGTCAAATGGACTAGAAATTTGAATCTTTGATTAACTTAAACTTCCCACCTAACCTATGACAACCTATACAATTTCGAAGCTAACCTAACTACCCATTCTTCACTTTTTCACACACATGCATTCTCTTTTTGATCACCACACATATGCAGTGATTATTATTAAACTTCACTTTGGGGCATTTTTTCCCCTTTTTATTGCTTTTCTTTTTCTTCCATTTTCTATTTATATATATATATATATATTATTTTGTATATATCTATTTTTTTCTTTTCAATAAAATATATACAAAAGTATCAATGCATATGGTTTTATATTTAATTAACACATGGGTATGTACCCAATTCCCAAAATTTTAATAAAAATACAAAATCACTCTTTTATCTCTACCCAATGTTCCTAATTTTTTCCAAACTTGAATGATAGACACTCTCACTAGCCTAGGCTAATCAAAGATCCAACAAGGGACATTTATTATTTTTCACTTAAGGCTTGTAATGTGCTAAAATTAAGATCAAATGGGTTAAGCATAGGCTCAAAATTGGCTAACAATGGAAGATAAAAGGTAGGCTATTTAGGTAAGTGAGCTAATAAAAACAATAGCCTAAATCATATAAGTGCATTTATACACAAAATAATGGACATAAAGAATCAAACAAATCAAAGATTACAATCATAGAAAGAGAATAATGCACACAAGAATGAAAATAAGTGGTTATATGATGTGATAAACCACTATTTTATGATAAATCTTGTGCTTAAATTGAATGATTTATCAACTCTTCACCTACTTATTCATATGGGAATTGCATAGTTTTGCTTTCCCTTCCTTATTATGTGATATATGTGAAATACATGTTTTCTATGCTTTAAAAGTAAATATTTTAATTACCCTTTATTACCATTCGATGCCGTGACTTATGTGTTGAGTACTTTCAGGTTTTATAGGGCAGGAATGACTTAAAGGATGGAAAGGAAACATACAAAAATGGAAGGAAAGCATAAATTGGAATTTTAGAGAAACTGGCAGTGACGCGTCCGCATGGGCGACGCGAACGCGTGGTTCGCGCAAAAGGGAATCGATGCGAGCACATGGATGACGCGCCCGCGTGGAAGAGCAACACTCCAGATGACGTGACCGCGTGACCCACGCAGATGCGTGACGTGTGTGATCTGCAGAATTTGCAGATCTCGTTTCCAGCGATTTATGGACCCCTTTTGACCCAGATCCAAGCCCAGAGAACATAGATTGAAGGATTATAAATGGAGGAGTCCATCCAATTATATAAAAAAAGGGAAAAACATTCATAATTGATAGCTGGAGGATATAGATGTAGTTTTTAGGGAGAGATGTTCTCTCCTCTCTCTTAGGATTTAGGATTAGGATTTCTATTAGGATTAGGATTTATCTCATCTTCATATCAGGTTCAATATTCCTTTTACTTTATGTTTCTCTTTTTTTTTTTCATATACGTTGATGCTTGTATTACTTATGTTGCCTATTTGGCTTATGCACCATTCATGTCAGGATTTTCTTAAATAATATAAATTGAGGTATTTCAGACTCATGATTGCTTTTCTCTATTTTTTTATTTAGATTATTTACTATTGGCTTTGGTTGATTAATTGGTGACTCTGGAGTTATCAAACTCATCGTGATTGATAATTTTTATTTTCGCTAATCGAATCACATTCCAATAACTCTAGTCTTTCCTTAGGAATTGACTAGGACCTGAGGATCAAACTGATTAGTCCACTTGACCTTCCTTTATTTAGCAAAGGTTAATTAAGTGGGATTAAACTCAATTCTCATCACCATTGATAATGATAACTAGGATAGGACTTCCAGTTTTCGTACCTTGCCAAGAGTTTTATTAGTTATTAATTTATTAATTCCCTGCAATCTATTTCTCTTATTCAAAACCTTTTCAAAATCCAAAAATACCGTTTTTCATAATCAATAATAATTCATACTTCCCTGCAATTCTTTAAGAAGACCACCCGAGGTTTGAATACTTCGGTTAATTATTTTTATTGGGTTTGTTACTTGTGACAACCAATTGTTTGTACGAAGGGATTTTCTGTTGGTTTAGAATCTATACTTACAACGCGACTATATTTTTATAAAATGCTTTACTAGCAAAAATCCTAACGTCAGAATGGCGCCGTTGCTGGGGAATTGCAAACGTGTGCCTTATTATTGGTTATTGTAAATATTTTTCTTTTACTTGTTTATTTGTTTTTGTTTTCCCTCCTTATTTCTGATAACTACTATGAATTCTCACCCCTCTCACTTTGAGTTTGGTGCTACTTTTGTTGCAAGGAATGGAAGCTATAACAGGACTAAGCATCAAGGTCTAAGCAATCAAAGATGGATGGAGCCAAGAGGATCTGATCACCCCTTTAGGCAACAACACCCTCCTAGATATCGTGGACAAAGACCATTCTACAATGCATACCAAGCTGATAGATATGGTGGACTGCCTTGTAGCTACCAACAAGCCCCACCCTATGCTCAAAGACCATCCTTTCAACACAACCTCAACCCACCATACTCACAAGCTTCTTTTCGCCATACGCCACTATATGATCCTTATCCGCCCCAACACCAATCCAATTACTCCCAAGAACTACCACTTTCCTATGTACCATGTCCATATCCATCAAGCCAAGAATCACAGGTTCGCTTCGAAGAATCAGTAAACCAATTTAATGCAACCCTTCATCAACTGGAGCAAGCAATAAATCAATTATCTTCCAAACGTTCAATCCCTCAACAAACTCCCATGGCTTCATGTGGAGAATCTAATGAAGAACGCATCACAAAGAAGACGCTAGAAACTCCAGTGGACAGCATAGAGCATAACTTCGTACTGGAACAAGTAGAGGACGCTGTCATTGTAGAAGAAGAAGAGTTGGTTGAAGATTTAGGAGATGCCGAACCTCCGCAGGAATCCAGAGTTGTGGAGAATTCCGTCAAGAATGTTACAATTGACGCTAAAGAGGATTTTGCACAGCCTCTGGTGCGCGAAATTGTGATCAATACTTTTCACAATTCAAATAATCCCCGGTAATGAATCCAAAAACTTGGTGTTCAATACCATGGCATAAACACAACTTCGCACAACTAACCAGCAAGTGTACTGGGTCGTCCAAGTAATAAACCTTACGCGAGTAAGGGTCGATCCCACAGAGATTGTTGGTATGAAGCAAGCTATGGTCACCTTGTAAATCT